>NW_026623404.1:537917-587917 GCF_030028575.1 Malurus melanocephalus
AAAAAGAAAAAAAAAAGTAAAAAAAAAGACTTGGTGATGGAAAAAAAATATACTTCAGTACAGTCCTCCTCTTTTCAGCCTCTGATGAAGAATCCTATTTTAAGAAATTGATCAAGGAAGAAAAGAGTCCCAAGATGCTGCGAACATTCCTAACTAAGGCTCAAGTATTAACCACCAGTCTAGTAACACTGAGCTAATTTTTCCATATGGATTACTGTTCCTCTGACTGGATGACCAGGCACTGAAACCACCAAGAAAAGTTCTGTGACTAATCTGAAATGTCTAGAACAGATGACGTTAACCTTCAACTTTGCCAAGCTGAGAAGAGAACGATGTGAATTACAAGCTTTCAGTCGAAATTTTCCTCTCATACCAATCCTGATATCTTTGACTGAAGCTCTCACACATGAATACTGTAATTTCCATAAATAGCTCCAACCTTAGGATAAGAGAGTAAAATATAATAATGAAAAGTAATATAAAAGGTTCCYATTCGCCAGAAAGGAAAAAGAAAGAAAAACAAGAAAGCTTTTAAAATGTGTTATCTTGCCTGTCCTGTTTGCATTGAAGCATTTTGATGTGCATAATAAATGTTATCTTCAAAAGAACTTTTCCAGCCCCTGTATTGAAGGGACTGGTGGGATCCTTTGCCAAACCAAAAAGCTGAATTAATATTCCAAAGCATGCCCTATGTTTATGCAGCATGTGGTTTTTGGATAAATGCAATTAATTGAAAGCAGCACAGCTTCTAGACCAAAACTGTCCCCTTTCCATGTTTCAAAATCACAGTGCAAGAGAAATATGTTGGAATTTGGTTTGAATAAGAATAAATGGTGAATTCTGCCCTATCATGCCTATCTCCCATGTGTTCCTCTGGGAGCTGCACACATGATGCTGAAGGTAGAATAGAACCATGATTCTTAATACTGGCCTGCTAGGGCAATGTATTTAGCATCCGCAAGCATATGATCACAGTCACAAAGAAAAGATACATTTTACTAGAATAACTTTCAGAATCCTGGTACATTTTCTTTTCTTTGCTATATTGCAAATGCCACCGAGATTTTTTTCACCTCTTCATTTCCCTCTTCACATTGAAGGGAAGTTGAACCATTGTGGATGACACATTTAATTTTGGTTGCATGCATATTTTCAAACATTAAACTGAAAAGCTTCTGCAAGCAGTACTGTCAGACTTTTCAGTCTTCAAAGAGAGGTGTCATGGCACCATAGGAAAAGTTTACAAGTTTTCAGCATGGCTTGCTTTAATTTTTGGCTGAAGCCAAATAGCACAAGTTGATTTGTCCTCTGTTTCTTCAGCTTTTATGTGTCTACGCTTACTTTGCTGTAGTGTGGCTGTATGGCTGTTGCATAGAAACTGCATTATAATGAATTAGCTCTGTGCTCAAAGAACTTAGTACAGCCTTTTCTACTTGTCAAGATGTTTTCTTCATTTGTAACATAGTGAGAGCATGTAGAATTTATTTCACGTATTTGGTTAAAGCTCTCATCCCCAGTTAG
Organism: Malurus melanocephalus; assembly: GCF_030028575.1. Classification (NCBI taxonomy): domain Eukaryota; kingdom Metazoa; phylum Chordata; class Aves; order Passeriformes; family Maluridae; genus Malurus; species Malurus melanocephalus. The sequence goes on from NW_026623404.1 coordinate 539,439, forward strand.
CTGCGGTAGCAGCCCAGAGAGAGGAGGCAGCAGGGGCAGCTGATGTTCTTTACCAATTGCCATTTATAGTTCCCATGCTGCACCTGATGTGATGCACAGCCTCCTGCACATCTGGAAAGGACAGATTTCTGACCTGTGCAGAAGCATTCCCTCTGGGGTGGGATGGCAGCCCCGCCGAATGAGCAGTAGGCTCATTGTCTGACTGGAGAAGGGATGATATTTGCAGGCCTGCCCTAACACTAAGGTGAAGTGAGGGACTTGTCCAGCTAGGGAGAATGGCATCTCTAATTTAGCAAGTTGAGAAATGTGGTCACAAGTTGTCAAGGTAGAACACAGGGAATAAGTCTGGGAAGACTACTCCAAGCTCTCAAATACATGTCAGGATACAGAAAACTCTGTACTTAACTCTGAGACTGTAAAACCTAAAAATCACGGAAATCCTTTAGAACCAAAGCTTGATGTACATGAGCTGCGTCTGCATTGTGGCTTACAGTTCAATATTTTAATGAGAYATCCTTGGTGTTGGCAGATCAAGTTTCAAGGGCAGGATCCAGTTCACACCAGAGTCACCTAGATGTAGATGGTGAAGGTATTGATTCTGGTGCATTCAGTGACATTCAAGACGCTCTAGGATATACAACCTGTTCCCCCATTTCTTACACTGGCAGGGTGACCCTTGCCTRTCTCATGCTGTATATGTGATCTCTCCATCTGGATGTCTCAGCTGGTGTATGTGCTTTTTCAGGCATGTAGGGTAAGCTGTGCCCCAAGTATGTAAGTCCACAAAGATTTAGAAATTGATTCAGTGACCCATAGGTGGATGCCTTATGCTGAGAGTATCAAAGCTATCTATAAAGGGCAAGCACAAAGCATCTGCAGAACGTCTCCTTGGGGTCAAGCAGGACACCTTAGGGCATCTAAGATGACAGGCAATTTTCACTAGGTGTCTAAGAATCACACTCACTGTTTTGACTGATATACTCTTGGTAGAGGCTTACCTCAGAAATTCAAATTATAATCTTTCGTCTCATAATAGAAAAATATTTTTTCATTAGAAGCTTTATTAATTAAATTTGTCAGTAGACTGGAGAAAAAAAATGAAGCTTGTTGCATGACAACAATAAAGACTTCAAACCGAATCCTGGACACTTTATTCAGAAAAAAAAAAACAAAACAAAAAAGGAGAAAAAAGTAACCAAAAAACATCCACTGATATTTACAGATGTTTCTTTCAGAATAAAGTGTGATAATGTGTCCCACACCTGTTCTAAAAATCAGAAATTTCCTTGCACAGATATTTGTCACTTTTACAAATTATTTTTCCAGTGTTTGAAGATTTTGAAATCAACTTTAGAGTAGGAAAACCAATTTTAGATCTGTTTGTTATTTGAGTTAGTTACTTTGTCCAGCTTCCCTTATAGTACGAATCATCAGTTGTGAGCATTTAGCTGTACACATGAATTTGTGGCAATGTGGTGGAATGATTTGTTTACATCTATAAAGGTAATTGTTGCAGACATCAACTTATATTTGCAAATGTTAAGYATTGTTATAAAATTGTGAATTATATAAGTAAAGCTTGCACCATTTCAAATATCTGTTCTGTGCTAGTCATTGGTCATTTCAATGTGGACTTTTCCTTGATTCACTACCCCATAGAATACTATCAAGCAGCTGAAATCTTGGAAATATTGCAGTGTTAAACCTCGTTCAGCAGTTTCAGATGTGTGTTTTATATCAGTAGGTTAAAAGCCCATAGTCCAGAAACATACTAAGTAGAAAGATGGTGGGGAGAGATAATCTTTCTATTATCTATATTACAAGTCGCTGTAACTGGAAACAATGAAAAAGTTGGCCTGCATTTTCAGCTATTTCAGCTGACCTAATGGATGATATTACCTCTCCACAGATGACTAGCATGACTACGCTAACACTACTACTAACTTAGAAAATGCTATTGCAATGGATTATACAGAATAAAAAGGTCTTTTTCAGTGCCACAGATAGAAAAGAGCAATAGGATATATCTAAGTACATGCTATTGAYAAATCCAGATATTTCATGATTTTTACAGTGTGACCTTGAAAGTTCATCTGTGTAAGTTACTTGTTGGCAAACCAGTAAAACTTGCTTTTCAGTGTTCTTTTATTATAACATCTACACACTTCATCAATTWGAAACACTCTTAAAGTCTGAAATGGACAGGATTTAAAACTAGGGCTACTATTTGATTTTGTCTTCTAAACAGTCTGCATCAGAAACTCACATGCAGTCCCAATGGCATTCTGCCATCAAATTCTACCTTGAAAATAGATATCTGATTATTTGGCAGGTAAAGTAGGCACAACAATCAAAGAGGTATAAAACTAGGAGGGAAAGAACAGCATAGTAAGCAAATGGTAGTAGGTTATCTTTATTTGAATCATTTCACGCTGGCAGACCATACTCAGTTGCTGCTTCTTTGAAAGAAGTCACAGCAAGACATGCTACCTTACTCTACAAGATAATTGCATTAAGAAAAATCTTCCCTGCTGTATTTTGCTGTAAATCAGTGTAAAGAAAGGGACAGGGAAGAGAACCAATGCAATTCCTCCAAATACCCAAAAAATCCCTGTCAGATTTTGGTGGTCRATCCACTGGATGGGATGGGCTCTGCTTGTGCCTACCAAGGACAACATTGGGCCACCACATTACCCTTGTCAGTGTTCCTCACAGAACTCCTGGGTAGGAGGGCCAGAGTTCATTAACTTTCAACAGAAAAAAATGAGGAATCTACCACTTTGCTGTGCAGAAACAATTAAAATGCTTTTTTTTGTAACAGCCCTGCCAGTGGTGAGGTGCAGGCAGAAGCAKTGTCTGGGTTTCGGAAGAAGAAGCAAGTTGACCTGGCATCCTCCATGGCTGTCTTCTTCGTGTCCATTGCCAGAATTACCTCGTGCTGTGATTCTAGTTGCATGCCTTTGGTTGGGAATTTGTGGCTGAATCAGAAGAGCTAGCAATCACTAACTCTGGTCTTTGGGAAGCCAAATTGCTTTTGAGGTGCAGCAAGCAAAAGTAACTGAAGCTTGTAAGGAGAGTTCACAAACGTAAAACACTGAACAAACTTGTTTGCACTTCTAGCTAGCAGTTGGCTCAGTCACAGACAGAACACACAGTATTTTCCACCTCTGTTTATTTTAAACTTCTTTTGGGCAATAACATATGTGGAAAGACACAGATTTTGGCTCTTCCTCTCATGGGAGAAAAAAACCTCGGTGAAAGAGGAACATTTTATGCATGTGGCCAAAATACTTCTGAAAATCAAGATCTACTGCAGAGATCAAGATCTCCCTGATTTTCTCCATCTCTCCGCCTAGAAGACCAGTGATTGAGATCAAGATGATTTAAGTATGAATAGGAATAGAAGAAGAGGTGCAGGCTGCTGGTAATACTCAGCAGCTTTCTTTGAAGATGCACACTCTGTATGGGCAAAGGCATTGCACTGCACTCATGCAATACCACCTATSCTCCATTGTTAAACACCTAACAGAGCAATTGTTATTGCTTACAGCTGATGTTCTTGTCATTTCTGTGAAGCATTGTTGGACTACATGTTTATACTTATTATTATTTTGTACTAAGTACGTCTGTAGGAAAGATGTGAACAGGGCAGAGTACCATCCAGGTTAGAGTSAAAAGATCAATATTTGCCAGGGCTAGCACAGAGAAAACTTAAGTTGTCAGTATTCTATGATATAAAATCAAACAAAGGGTGACCTAAATCACCCTTTATATTACAGAAATATTTCATCTGGAACTGGCTCTGGATATCAATTACGTGAAGTGGTCTAAAATACCATCAGAAAGTATAGTTTTATTTAATAATTGCTAAAGTCTGTATTCACACAGAGCTAAAAAGAAAAATGACCTTGATTTCCCAGTCACCTAATGTTCACTATTGTGATAGTATGGTTTACACAGGGAAGGCAAGACACTTTTCAAGACAGATTTTACTTGTTTCCAGTGGCACTTAACAACCCAAAATATTAGGTACTTCGTTTTCAAAAAGCATGGAAAGTCACTGTAAATATCATCCTTGTCTATACATATCATTTAAGTACATCCTAAATGACCTTGCAGAATCTGTACTGTTTATTTTAAAGGGAAGATGTGTGTTTCCTTGGKAACATATTTCTATGTTCTCAATAAATGTGGGTAGCCTTTTAGTAACTATGCATTCTAAACCTCAAGCAAAGAATTTTCTCAGGCTCTGCATGTGAAATTACATAGGCAGTAGCCATACTGTGTTAGAGAATATGCTTACTGAAGTCAGAAGTGTACATTGTATTTTCATATCGCAGTCCTTTGCAYTTATAGGCCCAACCTCTATTCATGCTTTAAATTTAGCATATACTGCACCAAGGTCTTTCATTTAAAACAAAGTAAGCTTGGTAATTCTTGTGAAATGTATAAGCCAAATTAGTGTAAAGAGTATACCTTGCCAGAAGGATTTTTATTCATACATTTTAATTTAACTGTGCTAATACTGTCCATGAACTTTTGATAAAATGTGTTGTTCAGTCAGTTCATGACATGGTTTTTTTCAGACTATTTTCGGTACACTTCTCCTTTACAGTTCTACTTCTTTCATTATAGGAAGCCCCATATGTTATGTTCAAGAAAAACCATGATACGTTTGAAGGGAATGACAAGTTTGAAGGATACTGTGTAGATCTGGCATCAGAAATTGCAAAACATATTGGTATCAAGTACAAAATTGCCATTGTTCCTGATGGAAAATATGGAGCAAGGGATCCAGAGACAAAAATCTGGAATGGGATGGTGGGAGAACTTGTTTATGGGGTAAGCATACCAATTTTTGAAGCAGGATTTAATTTATCRTAGTATAAGTCATAAAATAGGAAGTATATGTGTATTTTATTTAACCTTGGGGTCACAGAAAAGAAACAGAATCTTGTTTCAGATCTGTGTGTTTTCACTTATTTTCAAGATAAAATTGAGTAATTTCATGCAAGTTCTRCAATTTATTCTACTAGTACCTTGAAACATTAGAACATCCATAGTTTGCACATCCTTTAAAATCTCAATAATGTTAGAGACCATCTATTCCTGACACACTGTAAAACTCAGTTGGGAAGAATATCACTCAWTAATTCATTTTCATGGAATGGTAGAGAGATCTTTTAAAAAACATGGGAGTCTTGGTCTAGTTTGAGAAATGGAAAATCCACCATCATATATATTAAACATAGGTAACAAACCACTACAGACAAGTACATAATTAGGCAATTCAGAATTAAGACAGGCTTTTAAGATGACCATCAATAATAAAATTTAAGAGCAATCCTGGTAAATTTTAACAACTGAAAGCATGATGTAATAGAGTGATCTGAAGAAGGAGTCTTTGGAATACCGTAACAGTTAGCAATTCTGTTGACACATAAAGTTCCAATATTTAATGAAAATAGTYTCAACAAACCCAAATAAGTATTTACAGTCTGTGGGGTTACTAAAAGTAGCAAAACTCAGAGCTGAGCTTCTTGATGACTGTAGATGTTTATATCTGCACTAAGAACAGTTCAGAATTCTTAGAGAAACCTCTCATTTCAGTGATGGAGTTTAAAAAACAAAATCCTCAAATCATTCAGGTGCTAATATTTCCACAAATTAACTCATAGCATGCCTCAATCTCCCCATCAAAAACCACCTGCATACCAGTTGATCCATCCCCAGCTGCAGTTTTCACAATCCCATTGACAGTTTGGGCCATAGGTGGCAAGAGCCTCATGGCTTTTCCAGCAGTTCCATTTCAGTTCCCTTCTGTCAGTTTAGTACAGCTGATAAATTCTCCATTAGCATCAGCTCGAGGGACTCTGCAGAATGAAACAATCTCTGTGCTGTAGGAGCGTGGGAAATGTTGCCCCAGAATTTCAGTGACCTCCCCTCCCCATAAGAATGGAACGGTTGTATCAGGTTTACAAAACTCTCCATGCTTGTGGAAGTTCATGAAGGAACGAACCCCAATTTTGTCTTCATAGAGTAGAAACACTGAATGTCACCAAACATGTATATCTATTGTGGTGGCTTGGCAGCAGCTCAACTCTTAGGGTATTAAGAGACAAAGATTTTTCAGGCTTATTTTATCAAGTATAGAGGTTACTCCTTCTCTGGCTTTTATTTRCAATAGCAAACTCATGGGCAACGATGGCCAAGCACTCATTTGTACTAAATTGGTTTTTTCAATAATCCAAGAAATTTTACTATTTATGAGAAAATTCTTTTGCTCAGATGCTCAGTTTCMGTGGCCTATCATCTGGTTGAAAATTATAGAGGAAACTTGATATGGCACTTTCATTTTCTGTTTGCTTGGAGTATTTTTTTCCCCTTCTTTTATCTTAAAAAATTCACCTCATCAAACCCAAGCTACCCTAGGATTAGACTGAAATACAAAGTGCTGCTAGGAAGCTCACACAGAGGTGTCAATGCCTRCAGCTGTTAACGGAGCTGAAAGCAGTAAAGCTCACAGCAGTGAAGAACCTGTTGCAAATTACCCAAATGAGGAAGGACAGCCCAGAATATAAGGCATACACTTCTTTTTTTATAGTGGAAAAGRGTGAGGTAGAAGCTCTTTCCAGCTATCTGTTTACGAAGGCTGCAGATTTTGCAGATCTCCTTGTGATTCTGGTACTGGGCCCTTGGAATGGGCTGCAGCAGAGCTCTTGGAGCTGCTTTTTTGTTAAAGAACCAAGGGAAGTCAGCTGTTGCCCAGTACATTTGTTCCACTGTCCTAAGACTCTTCCAGGCTACATCTATCCTAGAATATCAGCAGCACCAGGGAGTGACCTTGTGCCTTGGAATTTTGCTTGACTAACCTGCTAAATTGCAAGATTGGTCTCTGGTATATTTTTGGCCCATAATTACTGTCCAAAACGATTCCTGAGATGAGCCAAATGCTGGGATTGAGGAGACMCCTTTCCCTACGAACAGCTTAGAGGTTTAGAGGTGAGCTGACTCTCAGGGCAGCGATGCAGCCTGGTCGGTGCCGCTGGGCCTTAAGTGTTTAATGTACTCCTACAAGCGTAGCTTTAAACTAAATTGTTCTTTCTGTTACTTACAAAGTTTGCTGCTAAAGGTTTCCACAGGGAATCCATCAAGAGCATTCTCCCTGCAATTTCCCCGAGTCCTTGCCAGATGATTTGCAGAGCATCAGGTTCCCAGGCCTATTCCACACAGAGAAAGCAGACAAATAAGTGAGCCAGAGACTTTGCTGCAAAGCTCTGCTAGTTTTATGTGCAGCCAGGACTGGGAGAGAATTTGCCACTGAATTAGCAAGTTAGCGAGATGATCTGTTTGGGAAACATTTTACAGCTTTTAATTCCCAACCGCATTAACAGATTAACRCAGTTTTGTGCTGGCCAGTGAGATTGGACTCTTTCTGTACAACACAAAAAGTTCCTCTGCTCTTACCATCATACCCCAATACCCCTTAGCCCTATCCATGTTACTGAGAGTGGACATGTGAAAATGTTATCCCAAGTTCCCTTAAGACCTGTGTGCAACACAAATTATTCTGGCAGCTGGACGCTCAGATGCTGTTCAGAGCAGCCTAGTAATTTCCTAAACTCTTGGCTGATTTTATGTCCCAGAGGAAATATCATATAAAATGTTGTGGGGTATAGTTTGGCTAAGATTGTACAGAATGTCATGGTGGGGGTGGTTGCTTATTTTGTTCTTTTGTTTTTAGCACTCTATTAAAACTTACTAGGAAATCTTGGTCATTTCTCCCTGATGTATCCAATTGCATGCAATGGTCCATGTGGAATCTCTTTGCCTTGATATCTAGCTCACAGGAGAAATGCTGGCTGGGGATGAAATGCCRTTATGCACATGTAACAAGTGTTTCCAAATTCACTAGCAGTCAGCTCCAATTAAATATTTATTCTCCTGACACAGAATGCTTTTCTTTCACTACTTAACACAAAAGGTCACAACTCATTTCTGTTTAAAATCTCAGAAGCCATGAGCTTCTGAGGTTGAAATCACTTTCTGCATGATTTTTCTCAGATAGCTTTGTTACCTTTACAATACTTGTACCAAGCATATATATTATTCACAAGGTTATAATAATGATGTATTCTGGAAAAGAAAACATCTCTAACCATCAGAATCAATCTTGTCTCACTGTATAATACTGGAAGGATCCAGAATCCGTCTGTACTTGGTAGTGGTACAGACTTGATTGAAATGCTGCTACAGACGCAGTTGATTTAACTGTGAAGTATCATTAGTCTTTGTCAAAACAGATTTCACTGGCAACAAAATCATTAATTGTTTTTGCACCATAGTTATATTGTTAATCATTTAAATGCATAATTATATGGTGTACATTAACTGGGCAAAGTGCAAATGCTGGTAATTACCATGCACAGCTATTTTCATTATTTAGCTTTCACAATGAAGGGTTTATGTAGGCTTTACATGGCACACAGTAGTCTTACAAAAATACTAAATAATAGTGTCAGTCTGGGGGGGGGCTGTACTTTCTCCATTTTTTTGGCATTTAATTATGACAGAGCTATATCTTTACATTTGTTGGCATGAAATGGATTTATCTACATTAGGCATTATCTGATACGAGATCACTGTAGTAAAGGAATGGGTTAAGTTTCTATTTCTCCTCTTTAACTCATTCAGGTACTGTAGGCAGCTAGTTCTGATGTTGTTCAAGTTCTGCATATCCTATTTGAGCATTTAAATTTGTCAAGATAAATCCTGTGCAACATTTCACATATAATGTGCGATGTGCAAAGTAGGTATTTAAAGTCTCCTCAATTCACACTAAAAGGGTGGTGTCACTTTTCCAGCTCACACTGTCAAAACTAACAACCCCCAGGGATCTATGTCTTAATTCCAGTAGAAATCTGCAGACACTAAAGAAACCCTGTTAGCCAGCACCTTTGAAGACAGGTGACCAGGTCTAACATTTACACTGTGTTAATGGAGATACCACTAGGTGACAAACACAGAGAAGATTGGCAAGAAGAGATCGCGGTTGCCATGAGTCTTTCRCCCAATTAATTTCAAGGACTCCACATTAGGCATTTTCAGTAATCAAAATTTAGAAATATAAAAGGCATTGACTCTAAAGAAAGAAACCATTCTTCTGGAGAAAAGCTATTTATGAATGAGATGAAAAGCATAAATGTGCAGAAAAGCCAGTAGCCTATCCTTCTGTAGTCTTTAGACTACAGAAAAGACTACAGAAATTAAATGTACTTTATAATTTTCAGGCTACTTAAACATATATTTTAGACATGTTACCCTTTTGCATAAAATAGCTGTTTTCATAAAATATCTATTTCATCCAGACTTAGGTGACCACAAGGAATCAAGAAGCCAAATTTTTTTAAATGTTTTGCATAACATAACGTAAATTCAGAGAATTATATATGTTATCATAATGTTTACACAAGATATTAACACCAGAGGTAATTTCTTATACTTTTGCAAAATTATCATTTTAGATGCATTGCTTAAAATGCAATATCTTTATATAAAATTTTGCTAGGTGTTTGCATCACAGCTATTTCAGAATGACATATAATCTGATAATTAATATATAGCAATCTTAAAACACATTTGCATTTTTGCGCCATTACGCTAGAACGAGTCAATTGTTTTGAATTATTCACAATTGCAAAGCTGCCAAAAYAGGTTTAAATTTTAACTACACAATATTGGTTTAAAATTAAATCCCATAAAACATACATAACTCTATATGAATTAGTGTGTARAATAAAAATCACATACTATTTTAGATGCATTTACCTGTTTCAAAGTTATAAGATGACAAAAAACCCCTCCATTTCATTATTTTATTTTCTTTAGTACACAAGCTGTTTACGCTTGGAACAGCTTGGATAAAACTGTTTGAGCACATACTTATTATTCAGCATGTTTTAATCTCACTGAAACAACAAAGTGTTCACAGAATACAGTTACTCTCCCAACCCCATRAGCTGTATAGAAGCCCACATTGGTCTCAGGCATGGATTCTGCTCTTTGACTGTATCTAGACACAGCACCACGATGAAGAACAGGGGAAAAGTTTCAGCAGCTTTTGTATCTGTTCCCTTCTCAGGGGTGCATTCCTTGACCCAGGTCTCAATACAATCCCCATCTGAAGTGCTGCTGCAATGACAGCTTTAGTGTAAAAGACAAGGCAATGCACAGAGCAAACCTTAATGTAATGTTGCATCCCTAATGGAAAAAACGATCCATTAGCTTAGCTCCAGTATTTTATAGTGCATGCAGACATCATTGTTAGCAACCATAATCACCTCCATCAATAATGATTCAGTCAAGATTGGCATCTCCATCCTAAAAACATGTTAGAAACACATCTGAAAATACTCCTGACACTAGTGGGAATGGATTCAGCACACATTTTATCCTTTTAGTTCATGATTTTGAACACCTATTTCCTGTATACTTGCCATTTTTTGCTGTTTAAAATCTGATACAGTCATATTGAACTATCTTTTCCTTGAGACAACTCTGTGCAGTTTGGTGGGATCACTGCAATAGTTAATCMCTTTTGCAGCTTCATACTATTTGGAGCTTTCTTGAGTCTATTAACTACTTTACCTCAAAGTATTATTATGTCTTATGAAAATATGACAATTAATTACTGTTTCTGAGATCTTAAAAAAATCTCTGTATATTCAGTGACAATGGGGTCATTCTCATTTTCCATTCTTTCTTGAATTCCTTTATTTAAATCTAAATACACTGTTGCTCACTTCTATAAAATTTAAGAGTCTCTCCTTAGCAGAAAAATTAAGTATTTGCACAATTCTGTAAAACAAAAACCTGCAATGTGTATGTTTTAGTAAAAACATATTGAGTAAATGCAGGATGTAATAGAAGGAAAGAGAAAAATGCTACAAAGAGCATTTAAGCCACAGTGTCCTGATGTTAATAACATACCTTTGGAATTAGCTGCTTAGCTGAGTGTGTAAGCCAACATCAATTAATCTATACATCTATATTTCTTTTTTTCTTTATAGAAAGCAGAGATTGCTGTTGCGCCTCTGACCATCACTTTGGTACGAGAAGAGGTCATTGATTTTTCTAAGCCTTTTATGAGTTTGGGGATATCCATTATGATAAAAAAGCCCCAGAAATCTAAACCGGGAGTGTTTTCCTTCTTGGACCCTTTGGCGTATGAGATCTGGATGTGCATAGTGTTTGCCTACATTGGTGTCAGTGTGGTCCTGTTCCTAGTTAGCAGGTTTAGTCCATATGAATGGCACACAGAAGAACCAGAGGATGGGAAAGAAGGACCCAGTGACCAGCCTCCCAATGAGTTTGGCATATTCAACAGCCTCTGGTTTTCCCTGGGTGCCTTTATGCAACAAGGATGTGATATTTCCCCAAGGTTTGTGTCAAATCTTTTTACATTTGCATTTTATCTTCAACACTGAAGCATAAAATCTTCCTCCGTTAATTTTCCTGGCAGTGTTTTGAAATCCATTCTTCAGGAAGCCTGTTCATTTCTTTTTCTTTTTTAATAGCCATGATAAGAGCAACAGATAATCTCCTTTGAATTTCAATCATTGCTATTATTTTACTGATGTCGGTGTGCATAAACCACAAACAGCTTTCAGAAAGAGCAGGTGCACACAGGGGAAATTCCACTGGGTTGACTTCAGAAGAACTGTGTTGTTCCTAGGTTGGTTCCATTTTGTTACAACCATGAAATACACACAGTTGTGCTGAACGTCTGCCTTGCATCAGGAAATGTCCCAATTCTTCATCAAGTTCTACWGTGCTGCTTCACAGATATTGCTGTCTGTGAGAGACAATATTTGACTGCCTGTTTCTGAGAAGACACGCTGTATTGCTCAGGTGTGCCTTATAAAGCACACCCCTCAGATCTACTGCATGATTAGTCCTATAATACAAGATTAGTCCTGTAATATATGATTATCTAGTACATGATTAGTCTAATATATGCGGTGCTGAATTTCTTAACCTTTTAAGATGTTCTGAAACTTTAGTGGGCAGTAACTAAAACTTTTTAATTAAACATTATGACCCAATCTTTCATTCTTAAATGCTTCWTTTTAGCCATTTGCAGTGAAATTTTGAGTGTTCAGCATTGGCCTAATCCTATTACTGAATTTAGCAATAAAACTGGTACTGATTAAGAGTAGATGTACATTACTCCTCAAAAACCTTGTCAYCAAATTATGGGTATTGAAAAGGAAAATATAAATTTTTACTTAACAGAAATGTCTCTTTTACTACAAAATTCTTGCTTCTTAAATAAGAAAACTGTGAATGTTCAAATGATGAATGTTCAAATGAAATGAGAAGTAGCTTGTGTTGAGAAGTTTGGGTGACAGGAACATTTTAATCCTAGAGCCAACGTAATCCATGTGCAAAGCATTTTTCATTATTTTTTAAGAAACAGAGAAAGCTCAGCTACTCTGCCTTACTTTTGTCTCCAAAAAGACATTACCTACCCAGTATTTTTGACCATTTTTTTCCTATTTTTRGGCATGTCCTGAAATAATAGGAACACTGAGATTACTGTTCAAGAGGATTTAAGCTTCTGTGTGTATGTGTGATACTCGTTACTACAGTGAACTCTGTACTGTTAACACTAAAATCCAAGAATAGAAGCATTTATTAATATTTAAAATGCAAATGAACTTCCTCCCATTGACTGTTACTTAATGACAAATGTTCAGCAATAATGATGACTTCTCTTTCTCTCTTTCTTCGTGGCTCAAGACACAGGAAAATGTGCATTATCTTATTCATGTTTAGATCCCTCTCAGGTCGCATTGTCGGAGGTGTCTGGTGGTTCTTCACGCTCATCATTATTTCATCCTACACTGCTAACCTCGCTGCTTTCTTGACTGTTGAGCGAATGGTCTCGCCCATAGAGAGTGCAGAAGACCTTGCCAAACAAACTGAAATTGCTTACGGGACACTGGACTCAGGGTCAACCAAAGAGTTCTTCAGAGTAAGTTGGTGTGTCCACTAGAGCAGCTGTCCTTGCAACTGCTCTTACAAAATGCTTGGAAATGTGAAATAATGTCACTTTGCAATTTTATGTAATGTTGTTTGTAACTCCTGCAGTATTTTAGCTACATTTTTACTCCCACAAGACCATTTGTTGGAGTTTTCAGTTTTTTTAATCTGTGGAAAGTTTATTGATCCTGTCACACTGGGCAAAAGAGAAGCCCAGGGGGATACTGAAGCCAGTGATAATTAAAGCAGCATTGCACTATTGATTCATCTGAAGCTACAGTACTGAAGTGATGTGCAGCACTGAAAGCCTAACATGGCGTCTTGCAGGTTTGGTTTCTGCTTATGGATTTGGCTATGTGCATTTTGCTTTAGGGTCTTGGGTGGTGGGCAGGAAATGCATTTTTTAATTTGCTGACTTTCAGATGGATAATAAAGAGAAAATTTAACTCGAGGGGATCTGGTTGGAGCATTAGGAAATAGCCTAAATAGCCATTCATATGCCTGTGCTGTCTCTATTGATTACTTCATTTYCATTTGCTCTCTTGCGTTAGTGTGGTCGGTATGTAATCTTCATCATTTGCCAGCTGGAAAACAGGGAGCTTGGACATCACGAGGAGTACATAATAAACAGTCCCTCCTGCTTTATTTAATGCATCTAGCAGATGAAAGTTAAGCTCTGCTGACCAAAGGGAGTTTAGTGCTCGAACAGAGCTCTGAATAAATGCTGTGAGCCAGGAACCCTTCCTTGAAAATAACACAGTTTAAGGTCATTATTTATCTGAAATGTGGAGATTAGGGAATTTTTAGAAGTCAGGAAGATGGAATAAAAATTTCTTCTTACTGCCTAATTGAAAGGAGAGAGTTCTGTGTTAGGTACTCACATGTAGCTWGTCTGTTTTCAGCTTGGCCAAACTGAACTCAGTAAACAACAAAATTCTCAACGTGATTTGCAAACTATATGTAGTATCCATTCAAAGACAGTGCCTCAAGTGACATAACCTTTTTATTGCAATGGATATCCCTGTAGAAAAGCTTGCAAATCTGTTCTATTAGCTACAAAAAGATGATTTATAAGATATAAATTTCACTTAACAAAYGCACAGTGATTGGACCTTCACATCATAAAACTGATCAAGGAGTTCAGTTTTACCAAGTTTTCTAGATTTCTTCTTTAATACTGGAGAAAGAAAAGCAGCTCTGTGCATCCTTTGACATGTGCGTTATGCTGAAATAAATCACACATCAAAGTATTTACCTYTTTATTTGAACTCCAGAGGGATCCAGCTGAAATAGCTAGGGTGCTTAATACCTCATTTTTAATGGATACAGTTCAGTGACAGGTTTCTAACTACACCTGTCTCCTTCTGTCACCACGGTGTTAGTATACATAATATAACACTAGAGATGCTCTCTGGGAGCTTTATTTTTTATCACAAGTGGTAGAAACTCAGCTTGTGGTCCCTAGAAGCCCTGTTTTCATTTCAGATGTCTACAAAAATGGTGGCATTATGTTAAATGTTGAAGGCCTATCTTTGAATTTAAACATGTTTGTACTGTGATAGCCAGATTCGCTACTTTTTTTTAATGAGTATAGTCCCTCTAACTGATTATTTATATTTACCTATGTTTCACCCATAAATACTTGTTTAGTTCTTTTTGTGAAAAGTTAGGTACTTAATTCTTAGAACTCCAGTTTCAGTCCATCATAAGTTGAGGTGATAAACACAATATATGTGTACAAATGCTTCTTTCAAATAGAATGAAGCTGTGATAATACATAAAACATTATGCGTATGGCCAGGCATCATTTATGTAGCTCTATAATTATTAACTTGYTGCATTTTCAAGAGTATCTATGGCTAGCAAATTTTCTGGCTGACAATATGAAAAAAATAATTTCCAAAAAAATAGAAAAGGAAGGAAATGAACTATTTTCTTAAGAGTTTCAAAACGCTTGCATAAGCCATTGTTTTGAAGTAATGAGATCAGATATTTTGATGTAGGAACCATATTGGTCACTAAACTTTCATGGTTCTCTTAAGTCATCGTGTAAAAACAGAAACTTTCAAAATTTTATGCAAGTTCTCATTTTTAAAGAGAAGATAYTAAAATGAAGTAAAAATGTCTATGGTAACAGTCCTTCTTTCACGTTAAGAGAAAAAAAGGAAAATCATTGTTGCTCTTTTTATTTTTTTCTTTTCTTTCAAAATACAGAGAGAAACATTAAARGTAACTACAAATACTAATTATTATTTCATAGGCAAAGTTTGAAGCCTAATCAAGATCTGAACTGTGTTGATCCCTTTTTAAAAAATGGTGCAACTGAGGCACTACTTTCAAATGATTTCTAATCTCTGTCACAGTATAGTGATTCCTAATCATACTGTATGTGCTATTTCTAAAMATATTTTTCACAAAACAKGGAGAAAGATAAAATATCAGCAGACAGTATTTACAGAAAAGCCGTTCTCATAACTAGCCTGAAACAATAGTACAAGAAGACTTGTACGATTGTACTTGTGCCAAGTCTAACATTTTGTGGTTTGGGAAACAGTTCACTTTTTGGTGTTGGAATGATGTGTAACTTTTCTGTCAGTGTTGATTATCTGGCTGAAGATGAGCCTGCAGGACATTTTCTCATCATTTTGTCATTTCTGATAAAAATGTCAGAAATTCTGAACACTTCTTCAGCCYGTTTTAAATCTGGATTGAAAGCAGAAAAGGGAAAATAATTTTAAAGCCAACATAAAGAAAAATATGGGCTTTGATACTGTTAGCTGTTATGTACTCTTACTTTCTGGTTTAGATGCAGTGAGTGTTGCATTTTGCAAGCAGCTTGAGGGAAAGTAGTTAGTCTTAGCAGTTCTACTCAGAA
Organism: Malurus melanocephalus; assembly: GCF_030028575.1. NCBI lineage: Eukaryota > Metazoa > Chordata > Aves > Passeriformes > Maluridae > Malurus > Malurus melanocephalus. Next base: position 555,358 of record NW_026623404.1, read on the forward strand.
AAGCCCAAAATGAAAATTATCCCAGCTTGGCTGACTGCAGGGAAAGCTGCAATGTTTCCTCATATGATAATAAAAAATATTTGTTGGTTCCCTCTTMAATTTTTCACTCTGAGTTGACATGCAGGAATTGAATGTTAACAAATAAAAGTTTGAGAGAAGAAAGTGTTCTTTCAGAGAAGATACCTTGTTAGACTTTCCRTATTTTTTAAATTTTAATAGGCAAAGGAAACAAGATCCTAAAAAAAAAAATTTCAATGCAACCTTTTTCAGTTGATTTAGGGCAGTGTTTCCTCTTACTAATCGAGCTGTTTTATGTGCTGCATAGTTTTAAATGGAAGTGACCTGTTATATGGTTGCTTTAAAAAGAATGGATGTTAAGATGTGAGAAATGTTTGAAAGTGAAGGCAGACAAAGGCAAGAATATATTCTTGAAATTATAACTGATYCATTACTACTCTCTTCCATTTTTCTTTCTTTCTGCAAATTTAAATCCATGAAATTACATCAGAGTAAAGCAAAAAGAATGCATTGGTGGCTTAGTTGAAGCTCTGCTCCCAGAAGCTATTATGTAAATGTAAAGTAGCTGTGACTACAGTRGAAAGAAAGGGTGACAAGTCAGGATGTGATTATGGACATACACAGCTGTTGTTGAGTTAAATGTTATTATATTTGACAGAAAGATAAAATTATGCATACAGACAAACTAAAAAAAAAGGAAGCGTAATTTATGATGTTCTGCTATATGGTGTTTGTACTGAACATATTTGCATAAATACCACTTATGTGCAAAATAGACTTAGGTCCTTAGTAAATAATTTTCTAAGTAATAATAAAGTCAGTCAGTAATTGGTAAAAAGAAGTGCTWCAGGGATATTACTCTCACCTATAATAAAGCTCAGTTCCAGGCTTCTTAAAGCCATTTTCAATTTATATAATACTTAGATTATAGGATTTGATATTTGCTTAAATAATATGAGGCCCTTTGTTTTGAGGCTTTATAATAATGAGTGTTTTCCTGGAGTGCTAAGCACAGCATAGAAACAGGCTCATAGACCAAATCTTGCTTAGCTAGATACTCCTCTTGACTCAAATAAAAGCTGACTTGAGCATTAGGTTAAAAAGTCTTTTTTGCAGCATACATAGGGGAAGACAAGTGCCATCTGTTATTATAAAAACACTGTGTAGTGTTCAGCTGACACACTGCTGGTTTGAATGTATGTATTCCTATTGCTGGAGGAAGCAAAGGAGTTGTTGAGTGAATCTAATGAGCATGGAAAACRTCTCAGCCTGACAGCGCTTCCTTCCTTTCTTTTAGTGAAAATTTTTATTTAAATATTATTTATTTATTAATTATTTATGAAGAAGTTTTATTTTTGCTAAACTATTTACCTGTAGTTACACTGTGCATATCCAGACAAGAAAATTTCCAACTAATGCACTCTAAGCCATGAATTCTTGTACATTCTTTGAGAAAGTGCATTTCTTACTCAGTAATTGGCAGGATCAGAGTMTTTTAAATAAATCCACTGATACTGCAGTCCTAAAATCATACCTAATTCTTTAAGAAAGATGCTTAGGGCATTTTACTTCCTTTAGTAGCATATTTGGTCCAACTTGCTGTTTCTATCTTTTATTGTGAGGCACATCTGCAAGTATTATATAGCCTTTCTGAATATGAATCAAATTAATTCTGGACTCTGAATTAGGGAAGCAGAAATCTTACTTAAGCTGTTGTGGTTTTGATGGTTTAAGAAGTGAGTGTTAGAGAAATGCTTAAAGATTCAACTGAGTARTTACAGGGAGATTATTTTACTGTTTCTCTTTAGAGTACAGGCTTATTGTGGGCATCTATTTCAAATATCATTCCCTAAAACATATTTTACACTATACTGACAGTGTGAACTTCCTTTATCTAACAGTAAATTCTTTTTTTTTTGACTCCTAGAGTCTAGCTGAACTTAAAAATAGTATCTGCTATTATAGTATTGGTAAGGCTATTTCTTGTTTCTTTTAAAATAATGGGATTCAAATAAAATCCTTATCCCTGATTTTCCCAACCTCAAATGTCTGAAAAATTAAGTATAGTTGATTTTGTGAGAGCAGTGGCATTCTGAAATGTTGCAACATTCTTTTGTTCTAACTTGTTTTTGATTTTCTCCAGAGATCAAAAATAGCAGTGTATGAAAAGATGTGGACCTACATGAAATCAGCTGAGCCATCAGTGTTCACTAGGACTACTGCAGAGGGAGTAGCTCGTGTCCGCAAGTCCAAGGGCAAATTTGCCTTCCTGCTGGAGTCCACCATGAATGAATACATTGAGCAACGAAAGCCATGTGACACCATGAAAGTGGGAGGAAATCTGGATTCGAAAGGCTATGGCGTAGCCACACCGAAGGGTTCTCCATTAAGGTGGGTGGAATAGTATAACAATATAAAATGTGTTGTTATAGTATTCCACCTTCCCTGATGTCCCTGATATAGCTCTTTTTGTTTTGTGTGTGAACATGGTATGTTATTTTTCTTTTCTTCCATTTCATTTTATTTTGATCAACAAAGGTAACCATTTCTAATTACAATATGGATTTAGCAGCTATAGTTGGCATATGTTTCAAGGCCATATAAAAACCAAACTGGTTGAACACTAGCTACTTGAAGTCAGCCTCAATAGAATTAACATCAGTTATTCTATTTCATCAGCTTTTTTCACCAAATTCAACCTTTTATAGCAGTATTATACTTACATTATCGACATTAGTATCTGCATCAATAATATGCCTACATTTTGTGTTTCATTTATTGATCTTGACTGCTAATTTCTGAGTAAGAAGCTGCTTGTAACATTTTTTTTCAAGTGTCATAACATGGAGGCAATTAGTCCTTCGTTAAAGAAACTTCATTAAAGTACYTTTTTAGTAAAGCACCTTCTTATTGAGAAAAAAAGTTTGTGTTTCTAGCATTATGCATTTCAGTACTGCCTTCAAACTCACCAGTGTTTTCTTTGTCATGGTATCAGATGCATTCAGTAAAGTAGGAGAGTTTTTGATTCACAGGCTGAACTTCATTTGCATTTCATTCAGATTGGCAGGGGGCACAAGTCAAGGTACTAGCYGTATGTTAAAATTGGCAGTATTTATCATTCTGTTTTTTTAATGTTTAAGGCAAACAAAACTTGCATTTTCCAGTGATAGATTTGCCAATTTTCCTCAAAGCAAAAGGGCAGCTAGCAGATCAAGAGWGTATGGCCTGTGTAGTCTGACAGTGAAAGCATACACAAGGGTGGGAGAAAGGGAATGCTCTGCAGAGTGCTCAGCACCCCATTTCTCACATTTGTATTCATGATAATGGATTACAATGTGAACCAAAGTGAAGTAGGTGTAAGGAAAGAGTTACAAGTACAGATGGAGCCATATTTCTGTGGAGGGAATAACTAAGGAGGTGTTTGTCTACACCTGTGACTACAGATGAGACATCTTTACTACTATGCAGATAACTAGACTCACTCATAACTCATCAGTTTAACCAGTATGTCACCACAAACGTCAGTGGCTATAACTGTATTACAGGGATGCTGAAAGGAGTGTCATTAGAATCATTTTCATCTGCAGCAAAAGAAGATTTGTATGTGCAGGGGAAAATCAGGCCAGTTATTTCAGTGATTGAACATGAATTTTTGGTCCTTAACATTCAGTACCTCCCAGATTTAAAAATTGCCACATTCACTGCTGAATGAAGTAGTAAGAGAATGTGAGGAGCTGAGAGAAAATTACAATAAAAATATTAATTAYATAGAAAAACATGTCCAGAACTCACAGAGTAGTCAAATGTAGAAGGCAGTGATAATAAGAGAGACTGATTTATTATATGGATATATTTTCAAAGCACTTGTTTTTAATTTTGCATTTCTGATAGATTGGTATCTGCTTCTCAGTGTTTCAGACAACCTAAGAGTGATAGGCAGCTCTGCAGTATAGGGTAGTAAGAGAATGCCCATTGATGACAGTCATGCTCTACTGTGTCAAAGCCAGGGCAAACATTTTAGGAGTACTTTGGTTGCTGTCATATGTGTCRTAGCCGTGGGCTCTTTGCTTTAAGTATCCTTTACACTGTTCTTTAGTCCCTTTCCCTTTTTTTCTGCAGAGTATTCAATACCAACAAGAGACAGCCTATTATAAGGAGCACTAATAGCCTGTGGAAGTTGATTTGTGTCAGATGTGGGCTTATTTCTAGTTTGTTCAGTTGGCTAGATAAAAATACCTAGGAGTAATGGGGATGAAACAYAAAACAGTTAGAAGAGAGTCTAGTAAGACACTCTAGTAAGACTGTCTAGTAAAAGCAGAGAGGAAGAGCACAACCATGATTTTAAGAATCCAGTGTGAAATTCTGGTTCCATCCCAGCTCCCAGACATTTCAGGGAGGCTACAGTTTCGTCTATCTGGGGGTCAGCAGCTATCATTAGGATGATGTGATCAAAACCAAGTAGTTTTTCACWTCCTACCTTCAAACATGTTTCGAAAAGGAGAACAGGGGAAATCCTACCCAACTTGAAAATTGGACCAAATCTTCTTTCAAGCTGTCTTGACTGGCTGTCCATGTCCATGCCTTTCCTGAGCCTTTCTTTCACATGTGCTGAGCTGCTTGTTCTCCTTCTGCACCCCATTCCCTCTCCAGCCCCAGCAACAAACCATCAGTGCTGCTTACCTACGAAAAACATTAAGCAACACACTTAATGTTCTGGATAAAAATAAAGAACAAGCAATACCTCACATTCGTACCACCTCTTTCAAGTATGTTGGTAGTAACATTTAAGGAAGAGGAGAAAAGCTTCCTCCACCTGTGGTTTTGAACAGAATAGAGTCAGCTGTAAATTTTAACTGCATGTTTCAGTATTTTCTGAGTTTTTAAATTTTAGAATATGCTGCTTTTGCTATTTTGACTGCATCCCACATGGTAGTGTTTCTATCACTGATCAGATGACTTATGTAACTGCTGTCTGCACAGATAATTGCAAATATTGAGCATGCAGTTTGAAATCCATGAAGGGCAGGCTAGCTGAGCTTATTACATAAATTAGTCAAAAGACATAATTTGCTATGGGAGTTGTAAATTCTGTTTTATTTAATAATCATAATTTCCTATTTGAGTTATACGTAGACCACAAATTACTTGATGTAGTTCACAAATAATTGCAAGTAGCATATAAATGTTGAACATTCAAACACTACTCTTGGTCTTTTCAGGACTAGGGAAAAACAACAATTTTTCTAAATGAATTATTCATGTCAAATTATTCACTAAACTTCTATATGCTTAAACACCTATTTCATTAGATGCATTTTAGTCCTAATCCTCCTCCTACCTACAATGATGTAAATCAGGAGGTTTTGTTCCCTGAATAAGTAGTAAGAGCTGAATAAATTATTGTGAGTGTATGGAGAACCAGACCATATATTTTCACACATCTAACTGATAAAAAGTGGTTCTTTCTGCAGGACAGGATTWGGGATGGTTCCCTGCCATCACATCACCAGGCTCATGTTCATCACAGAGCACATACCCATCACTTGGCTCATGCAGATGAAATYCACCTGTCAGAGAGATACAGAGACTGGTCTCTCTGTTGCTCATGACTGTATGCATGAGCAGGGTAGTGGATTTTAATTCAAAACTCTTCCTTGTTTGGTTCCATGCTACACTCCTGCAGTGTTCAACCAGTACCTATTCATAAATTTGAATGGTTTATTCTCAGTGCTGGTGCAGTATTACGATTAATGCATATCACTGAATGAAGGAGAATGGGAAATGCCTGATGTGTGTTTCTTTTATGCCCAATGGGYGCTACTACATCACATATCATGTGTGTCTCCTTCCTTCCTTCCTTTTCCGTGATATTCACTTCTATATAATGTAAAACACTTGAGAAGGAATTKGGGATTGAGAGCAAAGGGTCTCGTCACAACAAAGATTAAGTTTCTCTCATGGCACTACCCAACTGTTCCTACTGTTTCCTCCTCCTACAACGGTAGGTATCCTTCCAAAGCCAMTGTGTAGTACTCAGTGTGAATTAATGAGTTTTTTTCTTTAAAGGTGGTGTTTTCAGAGGTGGTTAAGAGAGTGCTGCTTGTCTGCTTAGCAAGACCTGCCTTTGTAAAAGTGTTTTCATTAGAAGATATTCCTGTGGCCAGATTCTGGCTGTTGTGGATAATCCCTGGGTTGTCTGCCTTGCCAYTTGCAGTGATCTGTGTTTCTAGAGGGCAACACCTGGAGATCTTGCACTACACAAGTCCTGTGCCTTGCATGCCTCTGCTTTTCTGTTTTAGATATGTAGGCATCATAARCAAGTTTGAATAGTGAAGAACACGAAAGAGTTCTCCACTCCAAGAGTTAATGGAAAAGGAATTAAGAATAATATTTTCTTAAAGATACACTAAAAGCTTTTTTGGCTTTTTGTATCTTGAAGCTGTTTGGGCTAAAAAATGASGAGTTGTTGTTATTTTTTACTGTTACTGTTTTAACTAGGGACATTTGGCTGTTCCTGTCCTGGAGCCAAGGGTATGCAGCATGGATGAGTGAATCCTGCAACATCGTAAGTGTCTGGTGAGACACTTGGAGCCCAGACAGATGAGATTAGATTAAGACAAATAATAAAAAGCTTTGACCAGATGTATYGATGTATTTCAGAGTTTGGTGGTATTTGTTCACCAGCCTCATGAAATCCAGAGCTCTAATAAGCTCATGCTGTTGGAATTATACTTAATGGCTATATATATGAACCCACATTCCATTATTCAAGTCTCTATTCTTTATGAAGGAGTAGCTCCAGTTTGACTTTAGGAAGATTTTCTCATGTCCTGGAGAGGAAGGCAAAAAGGCCCACCTGGTGATACCTACTCGTTTTTTTTGCTGTGTGACATCTGGTAACATGAACTGACTCTTTACATCAATTAAGATGCTGGTTCTTGATCTGTTCTTTACTGTGTTTAAGATAAGGTGTGCCATGTGGGTGATGTAGCTGTTGCAGACGTAACTTTCTGGTCATTCTAGCAACCTATGTGAAGAGCAAAGTACAACATAAGTGATGGATTTTAGTTTGAATCCCATGCAAGGGAGGAGTGCCCTGGMGATTGCTTGGGATGCAAAAGGCATCCAAACAGTGCATTGTCAGCAGCGTATGGATTCTCCTGTTTTATGTAATTGTGCAATATCTGAAAGAGATCTACCCTAGAAGTGAGTTATCTGTGGTGGAAGAATGTTTTCTTGAACAAGAATGAGTTTTTGTGAATAAGAGAGTCTTTGTGTGCATGGCCTCTATAATCTACCGTCTTGATCTCAGTGACTTCCCTTGTTTTCCTGAGGTGAATCTCTAAAACTCCCATTCTTTCATTGCTTTGTTTCAATGTGGTACTACAGCTGGCAATGTTACCTTTGCTTTTCACAGATAYATCTAGCATGGTTCCTTAGAAATGTAGTGTTGGAAGAAAGTTTATTTTAGTAATATGCACTCATTCATACAAAATTTTGGCAGACTTTACATAGGATGGATTTTTTTTCTGATATTTTCTGTTCATTTTTTTCATTGACTTGAAACGGGTTTGGGAAAATAACAAYATGATAGTATAGTTTCTTCCAGTGGGGCTATTAAACTTTTTATCAAATGTTTTCTTTGTTGTTTTTGGAGACCAGAATATAAGGAATTTATTGTGGGAGGAATTCCCTGCTTATCATTCATTGCCTAAGCTGTTTTTGTGGATATAACCCCAGTTCTCATTTTACCCTGGATTTGTAGATCAGTGGGCTGGTAATTCACACCAAGTTTTGTAGGAAAACAATCAGAGTCATGACACAGTAGTCAGCTACAAGAACAGATAAAAATGTTTCCCCCCAGTTTCTTGCATGCTCTGATTTCTTATGYTTTCTGTAAGATTGGATCTGTGTGTACAAAAGGATAAATATGATATTCACAGATTGCCTCTGGGTAAGAGAAAAACTAGGAAAAATGTTTGAGCTGACCATCCAAATTTTTTTTACACTGCCAACATTTATTTACTACAGAGGACTCCTTCCACTGTTGTTATTCAGCAGTTTTGTACTATGGAAATCCATGAACCCTTACAAAAATAGAGTTTTCCCATGAGTGAAACTTCCTTGTACAAGCTGTGTTGTATCGTAAAGGAAGCATTTCCCTGTACCAGTCTTCAATATTCCCTATATTGGTCAGTTTCCAAAGGTCTTTATAGATCTTTTATTTTTTTAACCAATACTGTTGATGTAACTATTCTAACTCAGTGTTTCTGTGTATCTGGGTTGCATTCTTCACTCAGTGGCATGTTCCTACTTCTAGAAAGGTACAGAAATTTTTAAAGGTAATGTATGGTTGGGTCATCCTGATAATATCTGTGGCCTGTGTTCTTCTGAGCAAGTTCTGGTGCTGCAGAGAGAAYGGGTATTTCCTTTGCTGGTCAGCTGTCTTCTGGCTGGTAACACTGGCACACAAAGACCTCTCCAGATCGTTCTAAAGACAAGAGACTGTCACAGAGAAGACAGATGGAGAGGAAGCAGGTTTGATATTTTTCACTTTTCTCCTGCCAGAATGTCTGGTCTTGCCCTTAATCAGTGTGTTATTCACAGTCAGTCATTTCAGCAAAACACCATAAGTCGTAGAAACCGATGTTATTTATATATGGTGTCGAGAGGAGATAGAGAGAACTCTATACYGAACAATTGAGGTTTGAGAATTAAAATGAGTGATGTGAATATACTGAATTTGACCTCTACTCTTTTGAAGYAAGGGCCACTGGAGAAAACAAAAATCCCTGAATAGCTATAGGGTGGTCTGTTGATACTTAACAGGATTTTAGTCAGCTACCAGGATTTTACAAGGTCATTTCTTTCTGTGATACAAAATTATTTGAAAACTAGAATGTGATCTGTAGCATTTTATAGATATGTAAACATGATYTTGTTTGACTGATGGTGTAGATCATACTGTATGACTTTGCATAATATTTTTCCCTTCACTGTAGGCATAACAAGTCTTGAATTACCACCTCATTACCATTCAGTGTCAAAGCTTATAGCTGAGATATTTCTCAAGCAGGTCAGATCCTTCAGAGCTTGTTGGGTTTCCTATCAACTAAAAATAATACTTRCTAAGTAAAAAGACAAAGAATGGGCCACTGCTCAGGAAGAAATATAAAAGTCAGGGGTCAGAAGAARATCAGGGAAGAGAGCCTGACAATGAATGTTAACAAGCTGTTCTTTCATTGGAGCCTGGGAGGCAAACTTAATTTTGGTTACCTGCATTATTTCTGTCTAAAAACAGAGTATCTAATATAAAAGTAAAGATAAAGCCTTGGGAATGGAGATTAGAGTCCCAGCTTGCTCTGTTCCCCGGTGATATCTGTTGGATTAATTTCATAATTTTCAGTTGAGATAAGAGTCTTCCCTGTGCAAAAATAGTGCAGTAAAAAAAGGGGAAAATTTGATGATGGCTAATGAGGTCCATTGCAAGATGTACAAGCAAATGTATTGAGGCAAAATCTTCTACTTGAAAGARTTTTGTCCATTCCTGCAATTTTTACTTATAGAGGAAGGAAATTGTGGTAATTCTGATTCAAGTCMCCAAATTGCAGTGTAGAGCATTGCTATTGAGATAATTTCTGATACTTGTCTCTTAGGAAGAAAACAACTCATTAGTGTCCATGATGATGCACTTGCTGAATTTTTTCTGACCTGGGGGGGGAAAAAAATCACTTTATCTTTTGAGTACTTCAAAGAGCCATCTCTGACCTGCCTTGCCTCACAGAGCCTATTTCTTCATTGCCACTAGCAGGAAGTTTTCACTCGCAGACTTCAGGGATGATTCATAATTGAACAAAGTTCTCTGTGGTTTGGAGCAGAAAGCAAAAGTCATAGGAATTTGTTCTGCTGGCATTTTTGTTTTCCTATACTACAAACGGCACTAGAAGCAACTGATGGAAGGCAAAGCTCTTCCAAGAAGCTGAGTTCCCCTTTTGTTCACACTGTCACATTCTGGTGCGTCTCTGCTAATACCATCCTGCTACTTACTCCGTGGAAGGTCCTGGGATTTTAGTGAGAAAAGCTGTGAAATGAAGTGTTTCTGTGCAGGAGTGAAAGAAAAGAGCATGGAAACAGCAGTAAAACCGTTGCATAGAAAGGTAGTTTTTATCTAAACATTTCAGTGGTAATAGGTATTTTTAAATTAGCAGCATAACCAGTGTAAAAGGTGAAACTACCGTTCTGTCACTTCCTCTTTAGTATTGGCCTAAAAGTACAATGAGGCTTTAAAAAAAAATCTTTTTATTTTTAATAAGCTATTTATACAAGAGATTTCCCATTCTAATATTTAGTGACTACTAAATAAGAAATTTCTGTACTGTCCTACTTCTGTAGGGGCTTCTGCATTGGGCTGGTCTGAGGTAGTCAGCACCAAGACAAGTTTAATAACAGGCTTGTTTTCTACAATCAGAAGGAAATCAAGGCAGAAGAAAAAAACAGAGTTCTTTTCTTGCTTGTCTGYTTCAGAAATACTTGAATGCAAACCAGATAGGAGCTTCACAATACCAAATCTATCCAAATTATATTTGTCGGGCTGTTCAATTCTCTGACAGGTAAAAAGGGACATACATTTAAGTATAACCAACAAACTTACCTCAGACTATCAGCAAAGGCYGTAATGTCTCAAAAATACTGATACCATTGCTGTGCACATGTCTTACTGATTTTCTGGACATTTACAAACCTTTGATAAGCATTAATCCCCAGCATATACCAGTGGGATACAAAAAGGTTATGGTTGTTTCCARTCTATAGATCCCCAGAGAAATAAATGCTGCTTCTTGGTACTTGGAAATCATTTTCTCCTGCCCTTTTCCCTGCCATTTCCCCAATCCCTTGTAAAGAATCTCAGCAGAGGGCAAGATGCAGCCCTTTATACTTTAACAATGCTACTTGTTATTATTTCTCTCTTTTCATTTCAACTCTGGCTGTTCAGGTGTCAAGTCCCAGGAACTGCCCTTTGAAGTAGATGGTACAGTTCCCAACAACTAAAAGGCCTATCCCACTAAGATAATAATTGTTCAGGTAAATTGTAGGTAGACTAAAGYAAAGGAGCAGGCTGCTGAAAGGCATCTCAGCAGCTTGTAACAATACCTCTCTGTGGAAATGACATTTGGGGAACAAATAGTACCTTAAAAACAGTTTGCGATTAATCTGTGGTAGTTGCTAAACTGCCCACTTCCAATTGACAGTAAGTACTGGATGGACTCCAAGAGACATAAAATGGCCATTTAGCCTTTGTGCAGCCTTGATTCTTGTTAGAAATCCCTAACTAAAAGTAGGGAGAAAAGTTGTTTTCTTTTTCTTGTGGTTTCTTTGAACTGAGAGCAGTATCTCAGGCTAGCACAATGTGTGACAAAGTAGGCATATGGACTGAACATCCCAACGTGAAAGGTGGAAATATGTTGACAGCACAAAACAAGATTCAGAAACTTTAATGTATAATTTAAGCTACTGTGTGTTTTGACACTACAGTTCTAAAATGCAGCTCTTTCCCATCATCAGAATGATCCCAAGGAGCTCAAGTTCCAAATAAAAATGGCCATATATGCRTCTCACTGAACAGTACAAGCTTAAAACATTCTTTGAGAAAATAATGACTTGTAGTTGATCAGTAATTTTCCCTCTAAACTGATCTGCTTTGTGTGTGGTAGGATGYAGGTGAAAACTAGTGCTCTTTTTCTCATCTCTACCTATCCTTAGCTCAAGTCTCTGTACTTTCACAGCTCAACACCTTACTCCCATTTTCCTCTTTCCTTCCTCTTCTTCCTATTCCAACCAAGTCATTGAGTGAGASCTTAAATCAAGCCAGAAAAAGGATTTAGCTCCCATTTAATTATATCTTCCAACGAATCACATGATGCTAAACAGTGCTGTGTGTTCTTTTGTTGAGATTCTCCTTTAACAGTTTTTGGCACAATTGGCAGTTCTCTGTTGTCAAAATTTGACTATAATTTTCCCTGCAGTTTTTTAAAGTCAAAAGTCAACTGAATAAAAGTGATCCAAGCCTGACCTGATACAGGGATCTATTTTATTTTCACACTTCCTTCTACTCTAAGAGAAAACATGAAAATAATAATCTGCCTCTGGCACACAAATAAAATAGACCTTTTTTAATTTTTTTCTCCCCACTTCAGCAGGARTAGCATCTGTGTGCAGGAAGATCCAGACCCCATGCTAGCTTCCAGATCTTCCATTACTAGCAGCAGGGATGAATGAGGCCTGCAGGTGAGAGCAGCCCCAACATCTGGCAGCCCATCTGTTACCTGCAGAATATGTACAGCTTTCTCTGTACAAAATTACACATCAGGCTCTTTCCAATCTGTTGCTTATATTGTTCCATTTAGTGCAGACCAGATTTGTATCTATGTCTTTAAGAGGCTTTTATTAGATGTTTGGATTCCTTGGCGTAGATGCAGGCACCTGATTTCGCACATTTTATGCCGTGTYGTTTGTGTGGTTCAGGTCTATTTTGCATCTTAAAACTCTTAAGCCTGCAGAAAAATTCATGGGATCTAGTTTTTTCCTACAGAAAATCTCAGCTTTTTCTAGCAAACCCAAATTGTCTGTATTTCATGTGCCTAAATGTAAACATTAGTAGGCAAGCTTTCAGATTCTTACATTTTCAACCAAAATTTTGAATTTTAAGGTTTCCACAAAAGCCTTTTACTGCTTGCAACATGAAGTATGAAGGGACAGGTTTTAGGATGATGCTCATTTCTTTATTGGCTTTGAATAAAAAGAAAATGCCCTCTGTGCAAAGCTAGAGGACAAACACATACTCATATGCTCTGCATTTACTGAGATCCAGCTCCTCAGCTTTTGATCAGTATATGATACTATTTTGATTATATTATATACCTGCTGGTAGTATTTTTTGGTTTAAAACCACATGAACACTTGGCACCTAGTTCTGATTTTTCAGTCAAAATAATTTGAACTCAGGCTATGAAAGTGTAGTTGAAAGTGAACAGAAAGTCATCGCAGTTTCTTGAGGTCTTTGGGATTTTTTTCTGTCACAGTTAAATAAGCAAGCTGCTATTTTTGGCATCTCTCTTAGACAGTGGGCAATTATCCAAAGCAGTTTCCAATTAGAGTGCTTTTAGTTCATCCAGTTTGTAGGCCACAAGAGAAGATCCTGTGGCATCAGATAAAATAATTGCAAGCATTCAGACTACATCTAGAACACTACTTTTTTTTTTTTTTTTTTTTTTTTTCCTCCTCTTTAAGAAAAACATCAATAAATTGAACCAATTTCATGGAAAATTATCAACATGGAGCTGGATATGGATCTGGACCTCCTCTGTTGAGGAAAGGCTGGGAGAGCTGGRCTTGTTTAGCCTGGAGTAGAGCTGGTTTTGGGGAGTCTGAGGAGCAGCCCAGCGTGTCTTAAGGGGAGGTCTTCAAGGAGATGGAACCAGACTCTTCACAGCAGTGTAGGGCAGGAAGGTCAGTGACAATGAACATAAAATGAAATGGGAGAAGTTCGGACTGGATGGAGGGAGAAACTATTTCCCCTGAATGCCTGAGGTCAGTCTGACAGTGATACTCTGCTCAGAGAGTATCTGAGATGAAGCTGTGCAGGCTTCATCCTTGGAAGTTTACAAAACGTGACTGGTGAAGCCCTGAGCAGCTTGGTCTGACCTCAGGACTGACCCTTGTATGCGCAGGAAGTTGGACCAGACACCTCCTGAGGCACTTTCTGGACTGCACTGTGCTATAAGCCTTTTTTGAAAATTAATGGTATGAAAAAGGTATCTTCAGCCATCACACTGAATCTCCTGGAGCTACAGGAGTATTTGGAGAGTTGTAGTAGCTTATGGAAAGTGATGCTTATGTTTTCTGCATGACAGAAGGGCTTCTCTTGACCACTAGACTTTAGTTATGATATCTGTGAATTAAATGTCAAGTAGATCATTCTCATCTGAATAAAATTTTCTTGCTGGAAAAGCAAAAGAGAGTGAAAGGATCTGAGCTCAGTGAAATAAGTGACAGTGATTCATACCTCTTCTTTTCCAGGGCAAAAGAAGCARCTTTATACAGCTGCTGAGTGATTGGCAGCATGGACCTTTTTGGAACTCCTGAGTGGGTCAAAATGTGGAAGAGTTTGCTTCTAATGGGAGTCAGGCCACTCAGGTTGGCTGTCTCCCACTAACAGCAGGAAAAATAAGGAATATGTTGTGGTTAAAGACTGAATTGAGGAAATATACCCAGGAGTTTAAGCTTAGTCTGTCTCTGGGAGAAGAGAAGGATAAGTTCTCTATGAACAGTTGCCTGAAAAGACCCAAAGATTTCTGAGAAACAATGAAGTGTGGTTAGCTYAAGTCATTTCATACTAGTGATCTTAGTTAATGACCCTGCCCAGATTTCCTGGGAGTCTTGGAGAAGATTAGTGCATTTCTTACGTCAGGCTCACCTTTTGCAAATTGAGGGTAATAACAATTGCCCATCAGTCTCAGAGGAATTRTGAAAATTAATAGTGTTGTGTTTATTGTGCTGTGAATATTTCAAGCCYATTCCCACTCCAGATGTTTGTATGATTATTTCATATCCATGGAGGCATGTTCATTAGGACAAAYATGATGGTACATTTCTCAATGTCTTTGGTCAAAGAAACTTTGGAGAGAAAACAATAGGGAAATTGTAACTTTGATGGTTTCTGAAACAGTCTGTGGTTCATGGCCATGTTTTGAGTTCCATTTAGAAAGCAACGGCAGAAATCTCCATCACCAGTGGACCCTACTCCATATGGCTTTTTTTTATTAAAATTGGCACATGGGCATGAGTTCAGGACAACAGTAATTACATTATTTTTACCTCCATATCCACTGTGAAGATCTATTAGTACCTTCAGTGCCATGTTTTCTCTGTAGCCTGGCAGCTTGTATTTTATACGGCGTGAGTGTTACCGTATTGATGTGACTGTGCTTAGTCTGACTGGTCTGAGAGCTGCTGTATTCGCCTTTCACAGAGCAGTTTGGGTTGGAAGAGACCTTAAAGACCATCCATGTATGTCCAAGCCCCTGCTATAGGCAGGGACACCTTCTACTAGACCAGGTGGTCTAGTGGATAAAAATTAGTAGGATATAGAAAAGTCCTGGCAGAATCTTGGTATAAAACTGACTGTAGCCTTTCCTTCAGCAGCACCAGCAGCAGTACAGGGACACAGAGCTGTGCAAAAGTGAAGATGCTGCATGTTTAAGTGGAACTTGCTTCCATGCTGGGGGAAGGTGGAGAGTTTACTGCTGTGTACATGGCTGTATCGATGGTGACAACATCATATAGCTGGTTGCCAGAGGCATTGGGTTGCCCTTGTGATCATTTCACCTGATCTTGGGCTGATGTTCAGCTGGCTTCAGGGCATTTTAATTATTAGCACACTGGCTATTGGACCAACCATCTCATCTGGTTGCTGGCACTGTTTATGTTTGTCTAAGCATATCAGATATTCCTCATTAACTTCTGCAATAGTATTCAGACAGAAAGTCCTAGGAACTCTTCCAGCTAATCCCCATTTTGGCTGCTGACCAAATAAGGCTTTATATGGCGCAACTGTAATTGCTTCATTTGTATGGTATTGATCTGCCATTAGGCAAAACACAAGCCAGCATTTCACTAGGGCACAAGTTATGCAGTGTTCTTTATTGTTTGCATTGCAGTTGCAGATCCAGTTCCCACCTGGGAAATGGCTCTCCTGTTTTTTTCTTTCAGTCTCTGCTTCTAATTAAAGTAATGAACTTCAAAGTGCTTGCATCATAATTAGACCAAAGCTTAAGAAAACATTTCTTAGCTGGAATCTTTCTATTTACTGCCTTCCTTCTAAACCTTCTTTATGAAAAAGATCAATATGGAGTCACAAAGAAGCATGCATGTAATGTTACAGAAATCTCTCATGCCTCTTTTCAATCTAAGTTTAGACCTGCCAAAAGTGTATCAACTGTACAAATGTCATGAATTAATGATCTATTTCTAGCAACTGTAAAAGTCAAGAATCCATCCTGATTTCTGTGCTGCCAATAGCTTTTGGCATAGTGGCCATGTTTCATTACTAACTTCATGGACATTGATGTCAGTGGATGAATTCCCTCAGAAGCAAGCAKCAGTTTTGCCCTACAGCTTTTCCATGTGGAGTTGCTTTTCTCACTAGGAAAAAATTATAGAAGAGATTGCTTGTATTACAGTACTTTCAGTACTCTACAGAATGCTGATGGTATTTGGCTTTGCAGTCATTTCATGCTTCATTCCCATTAAGGTGAGACTGAGGCTTGCTGGCTGAAAGGTCTAACCAGACAGGAAAAAGGTTAGAAACAGTGCCTTAGAAACAGAACAAACATAGGCTTGTTCCTAAAAGAAAGATATAGACATTAAGAGAACCACAGAATCATAGAATCACAGAATCATAGAATCACTGTTGGAGTGTGAAGGGACCTTTAAGGGTCATCTAGTCCAACCCTTATGCAGGGACTGAGCAGGTTGCTCAGAGCTCAGTCTGGAATGTTTCCAGAGATGAGACACTTCTGCACAATTTATTCCAGTTTTTCCATTCTTATTGTAAGAAATTTATTCCTTGTGCCTAGTCTAAATCTATCTTCTTTTAGTCTAAATSTGCCCTCCTTTAGCTGAAAACCACTATGCTTTGTCCTGTTGCAGAAGGCCCACTAAAAAGCTTTGTTCTCATCTTTCTTATTACCCTCTTTTAAGTATTGAAAGGCCTTAATAAGGTCTCTCTGGAGCCTAGTTTTCTCCAAGCTGAACAACTCCAACTCTCTAAGCCATTTCTCATGGCGGGGCTACTTCATCTGTCTGATCATTTTTTGGCTTCCACCTGGACCCACTCCACCAGGTCCCTGTCCCTCCTGTGCTGGGGYTCYCAGAGCTAGATGGAGTACTCACATGAGTGGAGGGGGAGAATTAGCTCCTTTGACCTTCTTTTAATGAATTCAACTGAATGTGGCTTCTCCACGAATTCCTGAGAACAGCAATAGTATTTTCTTTTCGTAATGCAGCTGCTGGRAAGATGGCAGAAGCTGTGTTTTTTCTTTTGCTGTAGCTTCAACCACAGAGAGCTATATCTGTCACCCTGAAAGTGGTAAATGCTCCTTTTGTATGATTCTTCTCTGAGGACATCTCATAAATACTAGCTAGGGTAGAGGACTTTTGTCATTTTTTTATGGAGAAACATAAGCTGACAGTGAGCTTATGGAAAAGGCAAGCCAAGATGCTCAGTTGAACGCTCTTACTTGTGGAAGTCACTCCATTGTGACTCCTGACATTTTTCTGTCATTTCTGAATCTGAAAGACATCTTGCTCTTAATCAGGTGCTCTTCTGAGATCCTGATGCTTGCAAGAAGGAAAATACAGCAACATACCATAAAGAGTAGAAAACAGGAGAAAACTATTTCAGATGTAGCTCCTCTTACCCRTCATTTCATGTTCATAAATGGTGGACTTAACCTGACATTAATGAAAAATTGGAGAAGTCTGAGAATGAAATATTTTCAACTATAGCCAGATTTAAACCAAATCTCAAAAAATGCCAGGTTATGTTCAAGATGGCATTAAAATCTTGGGTTTATTATTATGCCCTGCTACCCACTAAGTAGAACATAGATTTATATAGCATATTGAGATACAAGGATGGTTAGGAAATAGAAAACCTAATTTTTGCAGCTAGACAAATATCTAGCAGGATATTTTATTTTCCATGATTTGTAGTGAGATTCAGCAATGAGTTTTAACTCCTTTTGGAGGTCACAGTAACRTTTGTTCTGGAATTGGTGATTCAGCCTAGGACTGGATCTTCCTGCAGAGGAAAGCTCTGAAATTCGCAGGCAAAGATACAATATTTCTGCCACTGCTGGGACATGTTGAATGGAGTGAAAAATTAGAAGCTGCTGAAACAGCTGCCACCTGCTTTGTTCTGAAAGATTTTGATGCAGTAAAATCTTCCTCAGCATAAGATAGCCCTAGTTTGTGATCTTAATAGACTCTCTAGTAATCCATCAGTGATGTCAATTGGATTGAGGTGGATATAAAGAAGAAGTAGCTACAAGGAGCTACAAGGAGCTACAAGGAGCCACACTCTATTTCTATTCAATAAGCACCGAATTGTATCCAAAAGAGGTATGTTTTCCTAGCCTCATCCTGGGCAAAAATAGTCATTTTTGTGGCATTCAGAAGCATAAATTTAAAATGCCTYACAAATATGGTTGAGATATTWTATAAARGAAAATTTAAATCTTTTGGCCAAGRTCAGTAATGGTGAATAATGTTTTCRGTCCTGTTAAGCCATCCATTTGAAAAACAATTAGWTCAGTTGTGCAGGCAGAAAACTGCAGCATTTGGCTTTTTCTTGAGATGGAGGCATCAGGAGTTTCAACATGTGCCTGGATAACAAACCATAATGTCATTGCAAGCAGCTTGCACTAATGCAGTCTGAGTAGGAGAGGAGAGGCACAGCATGRGACCTGCTAGATCCTCACTGCTGTGACCCTCACCTCAAGCTGCTACTCCCTGGGTATCAGCAGTGCTATCCAACACAGATGGAACCTCTGCCTGGCACTGAACCACATAATGTGCTTTGCCATGAAACCCTACCTGTCTGTGCCAATACTGCCACTTTCTTTCAGTTGAGGGACCCTAAACTAAGGAATTACTGGAGAGGCAGGTGAAACAGCATCCAAACAATCCTGCTGTGACAAACTGAGTCAAGGTCTGCTTCACCTGAGGCATAAAAAACAACAGGCTTTCTGCCAGCCATGCCAAAGGTGAATGTTGCCCCATCTGAAAGCATTATGTGTTGGGGGGAAGGAGAGGCATGCACTTAAACRTGCTCAGTTTACACATTTCAGTTATAAAAATATTATTGTAAATACTTTCAGCAATATCAAATGTATAAAAAACAGAAAGAGGGTTCCCAGTGTTTCTGAGGTGAAAAAGAGTCTTGAGGCACTTGACAGTGGGCTAAGCTTATCCTGAGAGTGATTCCTGCAATGGTGAGACAGCATTACACTGGTGCTCAGACACTTGAAAAATATCACTCAAGTGACGGATTTTCTGAGGGTGGTGAGACACTGTCACAGGTTATGCAGCATTGTTGTGAATACCCCACACCTCTAATTGTTCAAGGCCAGTTTGGATGGGGTTCTGAGCAACCTGATCTTTAAGGTTCCTTCCAACCCGAACCATTMTATGAGTCGATGATTCTAAGCCTTTAAAACATGTATTCTGATTTGCGGATGTTGGACTGCAGTAGCCTATTCACCCAATTCTGCTTATGCTGAAACCAGCAAGAAAAATTGTTCTTTGAAAAAAAAAAAGCAATTGTACTGCTCGATGCGAACAGGATTAGGTAGTTGATAGCAAAAATTAAAATAGCCCAGAGCTGGGAGAAACTAGCATTTCCACTGCTGCTAAAGACTATCTGCTGAACTAATATGAACAGTTTCTCCAGGGACAATTTTATGTGTTTTTTATTTACAGCAAAGCTTTGTATAAAACAGAGAAACAAGCTGAGTTGCAGTCCCAGGTCAACTGCTGTTGTTTTTAGACAAGCAAAATATATATTTAATTGGTTGTGCCAAGCAGYGTTTGCATACTGTAATTGGAATATCTTGCTGCAAAACAGCTTTCAATCTATATAAATATTTTAAACTACAGTCATCAGACCTCTAGCTGGTGTAAATTGTCAGAACCTCTTTGAATTCAAAGTAGCTATGGCAATTTTTAACAGCAGTGGGTCTCCCATTAATTGGAACTCCCGCTGATCCTCAAGGTGTCAGTTTGGCTCACATTTGTTTACAAAGCTCAGCTCGAGGAACTAAACTGTGCTCTATACTTAGGATATACATAGAAGATGTAAATACTCTCTGCCCCTGGAAATTAACCATCTTATTTGGATGGCTAAATGAAGAGTGSTATACTTACTTTGATTAGCTACGACTGAAAAGCAGCTGAGTGCTGCTGTAAATTTCCTATCTCTAAATAAGTAGAAATAAATATAYATAGTTGCAAAAATACTTTTCTTTATTGCTTGAATCATATTTTKATATATTTTTCTGTAAGAGGTGTTTTAAATGAAACCGGATAGGGGATTTTAAAATAGTGTGTTTAAAAGGCATCAGATTCTARTGCTGCACAGAACCTGCCCAGACCTGTTCTGCAACACTTGGGCTTTCTACAAGCCAGGCAGTTCTYCAGGGGCATGTGAATTTTGCAATATGGTATTCAGGAGTCATCTACTGTTCTGGTGGGTCCTGGGCTGGGCCTGAGCATTCTGGTGAGGTGGCTGATCATGCCCTTTCTTTGATAAGCATGAATATAGAAATAGAAGAGCTCAACAGAAAAGCCTGAGAGACCCACTGAGGAAGAGCCAGTATTATTGTGAAGGCTCACAACATAAATACTAGTAGTTCTTTATCTAACATAAATGCTGGGCAGACTATGACCGCAAGTGCCAAGGACTCTTTTTTGTTTGAACTAATGTGAAAATGTTTTGATGACTGCTGTGATTCAATATTTGAATACAGTTTTTTCATACAAGTAATATGACAACATGCAAACCTTTATAAATCCCAGTATAAATATTASCCCTGCAAGATACTGAATGTGTTTAATAGAACATGATTTTAAAGCAGGCCTTTGGTCACTAATGTTTAGGTTATTTTTCTTGTAAAAATGTTCTTGCATTACCTCTTCTTTTTAATACTTACATTATTGATCCTTCAAGCCTTCTGAATACGCAATGATGTAAGCTTTGGCTACATCTTCCTCGTTAACAGAGTGCTTGTTTCATTCCTAACTTATTAAACATATTCAGCCAGTGCCATGCAGCTTTACACTTAATTTCTCTTGATGAATTGTCAAACACCCTTAAACTGCACTACATTTGTGTCACGCTACAATCTGCCATCAGCACTTTTCAAAACATGGATAAAATAAACAGCTCAAAAGATATGCAGGTCTTAATTTTTTGCTTGGTAAGGTTGCATTTTAATTTTTCCTGTTAAAATCCCTTTGAATGGATGATATATACAAGCTGTAAAWATGCACCCACTTGTGTGGGTCTCACTAAGCACATTTAAGACAGATCCTCAGCTGCATCCAGGAAGCACTAGGCTGGGGGGTGAGGAGAGGCTTCTGGCAGCTGTAGCCTCTTCTTCCCAAGCCACCTGGGCTGGATGCAGATGAAATCATGAGAGAATAAATGCAATTCACATCCCTGAAATAAGGTCACTGAATTTGGCTTCACCAAGCACCCTGTCTGCCTTGTCCAGCAGGAGGATGCCCTCCAGCCTCTGCCAGGAGTGCCCAGGGGCTGGTCTGCATGATGGCTGCACCAGCAGATAGCTGCAGGGAGAGATATCCAAAGTGCAAGGAAAAAATGAGCTTGGAATTGCTTGAGACATGTCATCAATTGCTGACACTGGCTGTGATATTGCAGTCTCRGGAAAGCTTGTTCCTGCAGCTGCAGATGCACCACCACATCTGTGATTCTGCTTCACCTTGTGCAGTATTTTACTGATCCCCCCTTCTTTCCAGTCACTAGTTATACAGGAGTACATATGCAATGAATTCATGGACAATGTGCTTGTGTATTTTATCATATAGAAAGGAAGACTGTATTTTGCCCATACCTCATGTATGGCCCACCTATGGAGCTTTGTTCATATAACATTCAGGTTCTCCTTGCTGAAGTCTTTTGTGTGCTCAGAGAACTTGAGGTTAACCAGAGATGCTGTTTCTCTGCACCACATGACTTCTAAGTGACTGAGCAATTTCTGAGGCTTTGAAATCCCTTGTGGGAAGGATTTGTGAAAAGCCCTTTGAAGGGTGGGGTTGAGATATTATATAAAGGAAAATTTAAATCTTTTGGCCAAGATCAGTAATGGTGAATAATGTTTTCAGTCCTGTTAAGCCATCCATTTGAAAAACAATTAGATCAGTTGTGCAGGCAGTRAACTGCAGCATTTGGCTTTTTCTRACTCTGCGCTGCTTCTGACYGAGTAGTTGTGTTGGTGGCGTCTGCATTTCTGGGACAATGGGCTGTGCAGTATGGCTGCAGCTTAAACAAAGCTGTCTGTGTGTGTGTAGGGTCTCCTCAGTGAGTCACTTTTTGTTTGCACATCTTGCTTGCTCATTATTGCAAGTGAACAGCATCCCCAGCTCTAAGCAGTGAAGCAACAGTTCCGCCATCTGTGACGATAACTGCGGAATTGTGCTAATCTGCCCAGGAAGTATTTTTTTCTATTTAACTTGCCAGTTACACACAATTTATGAGACTAAGTTCAAGAAAGGGATTCGGGAAAATGTCAAAGACATTTAAATAGCTAAGACATTTAAGTTTTCCTGGCAAAGCTCTACTGGCTACCTAAAAGATTGTTATTAAATGCCTACAGCAGAGATCTTGCCTTTGTTGTAATGAGCACTTAGGGACCTGTCTGTGCCTTTATGCCAGTATTCAGTATTTWGTATTCAAAAGTGGATATTCTGAGACCATACTTCATGGAGGTAGTCTCCATGAACGARGACAAGGCTGAGTCCTTGGAAGTCCATTGGGGATGACATTGAGTTGTGCAGATGGGTGGTACTTTCCACCCATCCTATGAACCGTGGTGCATCCAGAGATTTTGGAAACTTAATGACTTAAACAATAAATGCACCCTTAGCTGAAGGTATATATATTTGTATACAAGTATGCGTACAACTGGATATATATTCACCTGGATATATATCTCCAGCCAGGCTGGAGAGAGCCTTTTCTATTTGTTGTTTGTATTCAAGCTCTGGGCATTAGGTTGTAAAAACAGGCTTGACCKTACTAAGCAGAATGCATTTCATGTTTTAGTTCCTAGTTTCTAAGGAGTGCTGAGTTGCTGTGCTGAAAATGATGTTGAAAGAATTGCATTAGGCAAAATTTGGTGTTCCTTTTCATGATGTTCCACTATGACTGCCTCAGATTTCCAGCAGTGCTTGCGATTTCGGCTGTGGTGGTTCCTAGCCTGGACCTCTATCTCATTTCCTCGTAGTGCAGAGACCTCTGTGTTTTTATCAGCGGTGGAAATGGCCCTCCTGTGGTTAAGCATGTCCATGAGCTGGGTACCACAGTGTTGTGCACCGTGGTGTTCAGATCATTTGTTACATGCCTCCCTCACTGCTTCTTACAGACTGAAGCCCAGCAGATGAGTCAACTGCTAGGCATTGATGTGACACAAACTCACTGGAAGTCGAAGCAAACCTCTCTGCTGGCTTCCCTGGGCTTTGGGCAAGCACCCTGCTGCAGTTATTCTGGGTAATAAATAAGGTGTTTGGAGCCACTGATGTTATTTTGCAAGTGACCGAGATAGTCACATTGTCAACTGTCTGTGCTTGAAACTTAGAAAGTTTCATCTTTTGGTAACTGTGTAAGGTGTATCTACAGTTGGCACCGATAGGCTCTTTAAAAAAAAAAAGAGGTTATACTAATTAATGTTTTGAACTGCATACTACTGTTTATTTATAGGGAGATGGACAGTGATTTTAAATGAGTAATAATGATTTCCTCCTCATCGCAATTTTCATACTGTAATTCTAAAGGYTGCTGTGATCCATACATTGAAATCACTGTCCATGCACCCAAGTACCTGTGAAGTGGGGGCTGCAGTTTTGTCTGAACTGGCTTTATTATTGCAYACAAGGACAGTTTTCTTCTGAGTAGTGGAAGAGTCAGGACCGTGCAGTGGTGCCAAGCATTAGAGTAAAATACTAAAGCTCTTACCTGCTTTCTRCTGTTAAAACCTGACTCTCACCAATATTTCAGTTCCTTTGTTCAGGAATACATTGTCTTTAGTGGGAGTTTTGATTTAGTGTGGTATTGAGGAYACAGTCCTATTTTTTAAGATAAAARTTCTTGCCACAGAGACTCAGGTTTCCAAATGCCTTCTTCTGTGGCAGAACGAATCACTGTCTAGGATGAGTATAGGTAGCCTGGTTCTGAGTTCTCAGTATATAATTTTCAATGCAGTCACCATTGCACATTTTAGGCTCTCAGTTATAACATATCTGGGAGGTACAGCAGTGTTGGGCAAAGATTCTCTGTGTTTTTGTGACCAGAAGGAAATTTTTTATTTCCACATTGAGGTAGACCTGGATAACAAAGCAACAGAGAAAGCAGTGTGAAACTAACCTGGTTTTACATGGCCTACTAGATATGATGAGGACAATAAYGTGTTTATAAACAATACTGTTTAATTTCAGAGTGATGATTGCAGCTTAAATCCACATTTACTTCTTCATCCTTTTTATTTCCATTTCTCTGTTGTGCTGTGAAACTGTCTATGGATATGGCTAATAACCCAGCTAAATAACCCTCTCATGAATGGGTTTCATTTATTTATTTATTACTCTACAATTACTATCAACCAGCTGCAGCTTCTGTAAATCCCTGTGGGAAAATTTTCTTTGATAATCTTTAACGCTTTGAAAGATAAATTTGAACATTTGGCAAGTGAAAAGCTCTTTCCCTTCAACATGAAAATTAAACATGAAAATTTACATTTGTTGTCAAAGACATCACCTAGTTGTTTTGAATTCATCTTGGAATATCCAAATGAAAGGTAAAAGTAGACTAGAAAATAACTAGAAAAAGAAGTTGTAAGTTATGAGGTAAYGTCTTCACCCAAAATAAAATAAAGATTGGAAAGAAAAGAACTTTCCAAGAATTTTAGCATAAGGACTTTGTCTAATTTGGTGAGCTTTAATGTTCACACTTGAGAGACTACAGCTTGGAGGAAATAGYTTGAAGATGCTTTTTTCAGATAGACAGATTGATAGGGCTTCCCATCTGCTTTAAAATCAGACTGAGATTAAGTGGCTTGTTGAATTGAGAGTTAGTGATATTCCTCGAGATATATTTCATTTTTTGTGGGAGTGATCAATCCTGCCTGCATCTGTAGATCTGTCAAAGCAGCCACTTAGGTTATTGCTGCCCAGTGTGCCAATTTGACACAGCAGCATTAAATTAGACCTTGGTTTAGTTCCTGTCAAAGCAAGAAGGAGTTTTGACATTGACTTTTTAGACAGCGGGCTCCCGGTATATATCTAAGCCATTTTCAGAATAAGTAATGTTGTTCAGTGTCAAAGAAGTGTTTCCAGGATCATCTTTCWTCTATGGCCCAGTCCCAATGTCCTCAAAAAGGCAACATTTACATTYGGTGTACTGGAAATCTCTCTGGTAAGTGGCAAGGCAGGCCACACAGTTACCTTTCTAAATGGGGCAAAGAGACTGAAAGCACAGGCTTTGTATTAGAAGCTGGGTATGAAAAACCTGTAGTAAATATGAATGGTTCAAAAGCAATTGCTTCCAAGAACAAAAGGGACAAATGAACAATTTCATTCCAATTTTGCAATTGCTTCTCTCCCTCTGGAATGTGAATCATAATTAGAGCACTTATACAATATCACATTTGTCAGCCTGGCTGCTAAGTTCCCCTTAAAGATTTATCCACAAAGAGCAGTCTGCTATCACTCCCACTACAGCYTACAGTTTTCATTTTCACTTTCAGGGACAGACAGGCAATTACTTTATCTCTAYTGAAAATCTCATATAAATCTAACTGCAGTGAAGTTAGGTAACATCAGATCTACACACAAGCAGTGTCCAAACTTCCTGACCAGCCAGCAAGGACCTTTCTTTCATCCRGGAGGAGCTTTATGGAAAGCTGTTACCCAAAAACAGTAAAAGTTTGTCCTGAAGCTGACATTTGTCCCACAGATGGACTAGTGTAGTAAGGGACTCTCTATAAGTTGTGAAGTACCATTGTCTGTACCTGTTTGCCTGGAAGAAACCTCTCTTAGTAAGTGAGAGAAAGATTTCCATTCTAAGTCCAGAAAGGACCCCCAGGGACCAGAGACCAGCCATCTCTTGAGAGGCTGAATCACAAACCCCAGTGTCATCTGGTGCCACATGATTTGATAGAGCCCTACTGCCAGAGGATCTCTTCCCAGCCCTTCCCCAACTGCTTTGAAGGTGTTTACATCCTCTTGTTGAAGTGATGATGCCATTGACAKTCATAGTTCTTGTCATATCCCACTYAGTCCTGACMAACAGATCTTGAGAGCATTAAACAAATTCAGAGAGAATCTCCATCTTTCTCATCCACTTATCGACCCCAAAGAGCAGAAGTTAAGCTACTGACACATCACAAATTCTTCAGAGATGAATTTTGCCATTGCTCCATGTGCCTCTGCAGATCCACAAGCAACATCCTGGGCTGGCATCAATCAGAAAGAATGTATGTCTGATAGGCTTGGATGCACTAGGAACACCTGGACATAAAAACAGGAAGATACAATTTTTCTAATGCTGATGTGGTTGTGTATCATTGTGATATCTGATGGTTCAGAGTCTTAGTAATACAGATAGATAGGAAGTCATACACTGAAACAAGTTCAGAGTTTCTTTGGAGATGATGAAGGCTGCATAAATCCCTTGGCAGATTAGTTATCAACTGATTTTWGAATGTTATACAGTGACTGTCATAAATCCAGATGCCTTACATTTGKGTTAGTATGGTGGAGTCTACACTGTTTAACCTCCGCCATCCAATCCCAATGGTCTCTGGACACCTAAAGGGAAAACTCTGAGCATGCACAGAAGCACCTGCATCCCAGGACCAGGTGTCTTAGTTCTTAGCTGAGTTTCAGTACACTTCCAGCAGCCTTGAGTTCATACAGAAAGCAGTCGTTCTGTGCCTTAGTCTCTGTGTTGGCAAGGCCCCTCTGCCCGCGCAGATCCAAAGCCTCTCAGGTATTTCTCTCATCTGAAAAAAAGAGCATTTCAACATGATATGGAGGACACCAGGCTCACAGAACCCCTTTCAGTCTGTTGTGCCTGTGCCACTTTGCTTCTAGGAAAGTAGGGTTTCTATTGTATTCAGTGGTAGTAAAACATGCATAAACCCTCCAGGAAAAAGACTTCGGGATGTCCCAAAAACCTTTGTGTATCTCAGATCCTCAGGATGTCTGAAAAACCTTGTATTTCAGCACTTRTGTAGATTGCTGGCTTTGTTCTTCCCAGTGCTTGAACCTCAGTTTGGCTGCACTGTTCCCAGGTTTCCCCAGTGAGGACACCCTTCACCACCACCTTCCTCCTCCATCCTGCAGGTGCTCTTTGTGCTGGGACACAGGGTGCTCTGCCAGAGCAGCAGGGCAGTCCCTGGAGTCATGGCACTGAACTGGGCCCCATGTTGTGCCTTTCAGCCAAGCCTGTGCTGTAAAAGGGAGCAGAGCTCTAGAGCCTGTGTCCCAAATGCACAGATGTGCCAACAGCAGGGGATGGAGCTTTAGACAGACAGACAGACCTCTGGGCACCTTTATCCAGTGCTCTCTTGACTGGCTCTGGACAGCACCCGAGTCAGTGTGGGAGCTGTTAGTGCTCCTCCTCAGCTCTTCCTCCCACTGTGTGTTTCTGGAGCCCTAATCCATAGCTCGGGCAGGATCAGTCTGAAGCTCTCCTTATCAGAATGCAGTGACACAGTGAATGGCAGCGTCTAGCACAGGCAGTCTGGATCTTGCCTCTTTAGTATRTGGGGATTC
This sequence comes from Malurus melanocephalus, assembly GCF_030028575.1. Taxonomy (NCBI): domain Eukaryota; kingdom Metazoa; phylum Chordata; class Aves; order Passeriformes; family Maluridae; genus Malurus; species Malurus melanocephalus. The sequence continues at coordinate 583,006 of NW_026623404.1, forward strand.
ATTTTCTCATCTGCTTGAAAAAACAGCCTGGGCCCACACTGAACAGACATTAAATATAGATTCAAATAAATCTGTGTAAATCGTTTTTAATTCCAGGCAGAGTTTTATCATCATTTTGCAAAAATGGTTTGGGTTGGTTGATAGAATTTTTGCATTAAAATCCAAGCTGTTCTGAAAATCGTTTCTACAACTGGAAACACATTTTTCACATTTGGAAGTAACCACAATTATTTGTGCTGCCAAGGGCTTTGAAATGTGGAAATGAGAGGTTTATTTAGTGTGTGGATCAAGCTTATAAACAGCTTAAGTCCTCATTCCTTCTAACATCTTAACAGCTGTGCAGTTTCTTACAAAATATGTTTTATCGTTTCAAGAAATGCTGTTAACCTCGCAGTTTTAAAACTGAATGAACAAGGCCTCTTGGACAAATTGAAAAACAAATGGTGGTACGACAAAGGAGAATGTGGCAGCGGGGGAGGTGACTCCAAGGTTAGCCTCAATGTCACCAAAAGCGGGTAAACAGTATGTGAAGTAATTGGTGCATCTGCTGGGGTCTTACCTGCGACAAAACAGCTTTGCCAGTAGCACAGCACTGCTGGTACCTGCAGCTGAAACCRAGATGTATGCAATTACTGTCAAAGCAAAAATATTTGCATTTGTTCAAGCATCCCAAGGGGAGCTYGTAAATGGTCTCTGGTGTGAGATCTATCACCAGTTTTCAGAAACCAGCATCTTCTGGAATCATGGTGAGCCTTCTTCAAGCTTGCTCTTTGTGAACAAGCAATTTAATACCTTCAGAAGCCGCTCACCAGCTAAGACTTTTTTCCTACTACTATATAGTACTATTCAAAATATTTTTCAGTGCCATTAGGGGAAAAGGAAAAAAAAATCAGTGTGACTACCTCTGAGGAGTAATTTAATGTATGGYCCAGGCTCAGGGATCTACTATTGACACAAAAAAATCTGGTACAAATTACAATTTTCACAGTATCCAAAATAGGAAGACAAACTTTAGATAAAATATCTTCATGCTGACATTTTCTGCTGTCTTTCCAGCAAACTGGAAAGACATGGTGGTTCCCTAGGCATAATTTACCAGAATTTATCAGATAGGAATTTTAGKCTGCATGCTAGGCTGWGGTGYTAACAGCTTCATATTCTTTCTGCAYTCCCCTATCTTCCATATGGCCAGTACCAGTACTTCTTGTCTCCTCATAGCTTCATTTGGRAAACTGCCTGGTGCTGAAAAGAAACAAAAATGTGGAACATGGTGAAGTGGGGGTGAACTGATATATTAAAAATACCCCTTCTGTTCTAGGCAGCACACAGTAATATTTATTTATGTGCTTGTGTGTGAACAACATGTTAGAGAATGCTGCACAGGTGGCTGGGCAGGCACAGAGCTAGTCAGATATAGATGATTAAATTTGACTGATTTGTCATACACAGTTTATGTAGCTTTCTTTACAGTTGCCTACATATATTTTTTTTTCATACTATTTTCTCTCCTTTAGTCGTCCTGCTCTTTCATTCTGTGTCCTAGCCTCAGGGACCATCCCTTGGGCTGTTCTGCACTCACCCAGATCTGGTCTCCTAATCCTCCTCACTTTGCCCTCAGTCCTGCTGCTCTACCTATTTTTCCCCACACCGCTCTGCTTGCCAGCAGTCACAGTTTCAAAAATGGTCTCTATTTTCTCTTCTGAAGTGTTCAGATATATTAKACCTAATAGCACTTACCTCCATCCAAGCCTGAAATTTTGCATTACTGGGGGAGGGGTATCTATTTGATTTTTTAAAAAAACATCACAGAGAATAAAGTCATTAAAATAATTCAATTTTCTTATAATATCCTCCCCATAAGCCTTCAGTGGTTGCAAAGTGARATGAAAACTAGATAGCAGAACTTAGGATGTTTCTTAACTTACTGTCCCTGATTATCAGCCACCAGTAGTGTGAGTCATGATGCAGGAAAAGGGGAACATCGCATGGTAGAGAGACTGTAGGGTATCACCAGGGAAATGTCTGGAAGTGCTGAAAGAACAAGTTTGTTGTGATGGAAAGTGACAGAAAAAGGAGTGGAGGGAAAAAGATAGAAAAGAAGGGCAAGGAGTGTAGTTCATGGGGACAGGGGGGACGTGTCAATGCAGGAGGGAGGAAGGAACACATTGCCAGCAGAAATAAACAACGGTGACATGGGCAGTTCAGGACACAGCAGACAATAGGGTGGACAGGACAGTGTTAGCAAAGGATGGAGAACATGATGGAGCTCAGCCTGTGTTTCTGGGACTATGCACAGCCTGCCAYGAACATTTATCTGACCTTGGGCCTGTTTCTTGCCACAGTTTTTCCCAGGCACAGCTGAGCGAGTGGCCAGTACCAGTGGTCCTGGGAAGAAGCTCCAGGTCTATCATGTGCCTGCACTGCCCACCTTTGGCAGAAGCAGGCACATCATGCAGCTGAGCAGGCATTCCCATGCTCTTCAAAGCCTGCATTGAGTCATAAACGACAGCCAGGCTGATTCCCCAAAGGGTTACTTAGCCATTTATCATCTATAAAATCCATTTCCTTGTTCAGAAACAGTCTTGTTCAATTGRAGTCAAGACCCTTTCTACTGAATTAATGGAGCTCTAAGTATTTTATTTCTTTGCTAGCAAATCATGAGTGGAATAACTGGACACTATGCACTGCTTTTGTAAACCTGATAGCTACCAACAAGTCCTAAAAGAAGTTCTAACCTTCTTAAGAAGATAATGCTTGATTTCATTGTGTGAATTTAAGAACAAACCCTGAGCTTTGTTAGCAGCTCCAGTTTAAATTGCAGAGCTTTGCACTCTCATAAGTGAGAATAGGAAACTCCTCTTGAAAGAAATACAGCACCTGAGGCTTGACTGATAACAGTGCTGTTRCTGTTTGAGTTTCATTAGCCAGAATATGAGGGTCTAGACCTCATAGTACTACAATAGTAGTACAGAAATACAATACTACTAGAGAAATGAGGGAGAGTTCCGCAGTTTGAGCTTGTAATGCTCTAAAAACCAAGATGTCTCCTACCTCCACTGTCTGCTCTTAAAAGGTCACCCCTAGCTTCCCCATTTATTGTTCCTTYAGGGGACAATCTTCCAAAATACAGAAAGACAGTTCACAAAGCTGCCCTGTGTGAACCACCTGTGGTTTAGTGATCTGATTAATTAGTTCATGGTTGAACATAAAAGTGAGTTCCCTGAGTCACCTGAGTGCTTTTGAAAGTAGTACCTCAGATCCTAACTGTATGCCATCACCATTTCATGTGGTGCATGGGAGGGTACTGAAAMACAGCTTTTGCCACTTTGCTGCATTGTTTTTATAAAAGTGTGAGTGGACAGAAGCTGTGCTGATGGAGATCCTTTCCAGTCTCTGCTGGCAGCCCTCAGGAGAGCACAGTGGCCCATGGTTTTTTTTTCATTCAGCTGATGAGACTGACCTTACACTTAATTAATGGCTCAGCCATGAGTGGGTAATGAAAATGCTCCTAAAGTATACTCATGATTGCATTTTTTAAAATCCTTGTCTACCAGAATTCTATATTAGTTTCAGAATCACTCAGTATTGTGATTCAAATGTTATAATTGCCCATTTGTTGTCCTGAACACAGCTAGCTCAGAACTTCATTAATGCCATTTTAAAGCACTTTGATTTTGCTGATGTTGCTGGCTCAAGATCCAGCCTGAGGCTCTTAAAAAACAGCCCTTCCAAGAGCAAGTGATTGATGACAGGATAGGAGGAAATGAGTAAGAAGGCAAGAGAGGMGGTAGAAGGGCTGAGAACATGATGGAAAGTTAGAAAACCAGGGTCCCTGTGCCCACTGTGGTGGCTGTGCCAACACCGATGTCAGCATGAATGAAGAAACCCAGTCTCCTGGGTTATCACACAGCAGTTTTTCACTGTGGCTACATGGGGCAAATTCTTCTCCATAGAAAAAGAGTAATTTTAGTTCTTACTTCTCATATATTATCCTTACATGACCTTGAGGCAGTTGGATCCTGTTTATATAAAACAACAGAGATTCTCAGCGGCTGTGCACTGGAAAAACTATACTGATTTTCACAAACTGTGCCAGTTTTCTCTAGTGGAAGATTTAGCCCAACATTAGTAATTCAGGAATCACTAAGCAACTTAAACAAAACCCAAATCTATAGACAATTTCTACTGCCACATTTAGTATACAATACTAAACTTAATGGGAAATTTAATTATAAATATTGAATTTAACCCCTGTACATGACTTCACATACAGCAAACCATAGCAATTTTTTCGTTTTGTCCCCTTTAATATCAGTGGGACTTTTCACCAACTGATTGTGTAAGCAATGTAGGAACAAGTTGTATTCTCTGAGCTTGTGACTGACACAGTCAAACTAAACAAGGGAGCCAAGGTGATCTGGACATGCATCTCTAATGAGAGCTGTTGAAAATCTTCTACTAAAATGAAAAACAAACAAACAAAAGAAGAAGCCTAAAATACATTGAAATTCACTACACCTGCAATCACTTACTGTGATTGCAAAATGGTATATATATGTTGTGATTATGAAAAACATAAGCAAAAAATTTTCCTTTTCCACTCTGCAGCCCCRTACTCTGGGCTTATCACATTGGATCACGTACATTTCCCATCACAGCTGACTGATTTAAATTTGGACAAAAATCCTGTTTTGAAAGTGTAAAATATTTTAAAATATTTTATGTATATAATTTTAAGTTTTTCTCAGAGAGCTTCTTTCTCATCAAAGCTGGGACTGTCTGAAGGCAGATGTGAAGGATAAGTCCCACAGTCTTGCTAAGGCAAGCAAGAAAGTGAAGGCCAGAAAGCCACAAGCTTTCATGAACTTCATCAGGGCCCTCATTCAGAAAGTTTTCCAGAAAAGTTAGTGGA
>NW_026623404.1:592917-597265 GCF_030028575.1 Malurus melanocephalus
CACAGACTTTTAACCCAACTTCCTCGCAGAATACCCAGAATTTAGCAACTTATAGAGAAGGTTACAACGTATATGGAACCGAAAGTATTAAAATTTAGGGGTAGGACTTAGGGCCTACTACAGCGAGTGGGTGATGCATCTTGTAACGCAGTGTTGTGACATGTCTGTCTAGTGGTGCTTGCTTCTGAACAGAGCTTTATATTTYGGAAAATTTCAGTGCAAAGTGGTTCAGTTCTTTTGGCTGCAGATGTACACTATATTATTCTATGTTGCTAATAGACATCTGCATTGCAAGGAATTTTTGACGTGAAAAATACATTTTGAACTATTCAAAGTTGTCAAATCAGTTGAGACATGACAACTATTTTAAATAAGAAAGTATATATCCAGAGGGCCAGATTTTAAGTACTTGATTGGAAAGTCTGTTTYCCTAAAGGCTTGCACTCTGCTAGTGACAAATTGCTGCAAGCCCGTATTATTTGATATTGGCCCTGTTTGTAACCAAGATTTAGGATAGGCAACGTCACTGAACCATAGTTAACAGAAGAAAAGGCACTGTTACAAGAAGTCTAAATGTTGTTTCACCTTCTCTCCCTCCTCCCTCCCTGTTCCTTCACCTTCCCTTTGATACATGTTTTATGCTAATTTTTTGGCCTTTTTTTTTCTTTTTTTCCACAATATCCTGCTTCAGGTCAGCATTTGCCCACTATAATAGTCACAAAGAGTTTCTAACCAGTGAATAGGCCTTGATTATCATCCTCAGCTTTCAGTAACACACCCCCTTAGCTAGGTCAAGATGAGTGCATTTGAAATGCTCACACAGTGATTTTGGAGGCTGAAGCGCTGATGCTGCTGAGCTGCATCCYGCACAGCTGCCCTGAGTAGGTGTGCAGGAATGGCTTACTAATGCACTTGCTCTCCGTACAGCAGGTATCTTGCCAACTAATTATTAGACAAATCAACTCTCTGACCTTTGGAAATGGCATACAGCAGCAAATTGAACTTCTAAATATAACTTTTACRTAGCTCCCAAGCGATGCTGGCTGCTTTGAAAGTGAATGTGCAGCTAGCACCCTACCCCGTCATGCTAAAGCTCCCTTGCCCTTGCAAACAGCGAGCCACGTGTCTCCTCTGTTGACAAAAATCCTCAGCTGCATTTTCCTGAAGTCACTGAGCCATCCYTATAGGAGAAATAGGAAAAACAAATTTGGGGAAGTTATGAATAATATAATACTTACGTTGCCACCTAGAGAAAAAAGAAAAAACTTGCAGGGAACAACTGGCGATCCAATGATAATTTTTTATTTATTATTTATATAGCGCTGGAGTAGACGGCGCTGTACAATAGGTGAAGTGTGCCAAACACATAACAGGTCCCTGTCCCGAGGAGCTTACAGCCTAAAGGCACAGCCGGTACAGTACCGAACCATACAGTACAGAGCAAGCTCAGAGTGAGCAGAGAATGCTGTTTGAGCATGATAGCTGGAGCGCTGCGAGGAATAGGTGGGTTCTCGGGGCGCGAGGGAGGGGGCTGGCTGGGAAACTGTCCCCTACRTACTGTTCTGTGCAGTTTTCTTTTCTTCCCTGTTCTAGAAGGACTCATGASCCTGGGTATAATCTAATTGTAACATAGCTGCCTGATTTCCCCATGTTTAAAAAAAAAAGTGTTAGCTGCACACCTTGTTCACTAGGGAAAATGTGASACTCACGATGTCCTCCTCAGTCAAGGGGACTGCAAGAGTATAGGCCAGGGTTCATTACTCTGCACTGGGAACCAGGATTTCCAGATGCTAACATTAATCACCCAAGTCCACTCCCTACTGGGTCTTAAATAGAAATAATCCTGTGCAAGTAATTGTGCAAGTAATAAGGGTCTTAAAAAGAAATAATCCTGTGCAAGTCATTGTGCAAAATGAAGTGTCCTTTAAAATTCTTTAGTGATGTGCTCACAATTGAGAGGGTCCCCAGGCTGGTATAAAAGTAAGAATCCCCAKAACACATATTTCTTATCAAATTTACAGAGTGCAATGCATTAAAATATGGTCCTAAAAAAGCAAAAAAATTAAATAAGTTTTCATTCAAGTCCTGACTTGACCCAAATTGGATGAGCATGCTAAACATGGCATGATTCGTCAGTCTCTACAGTTGCTACCAGCTCTGTAACTCCAGTGTAACAGACACTGATTATACTTGCAGAACCTTTTTTAGTCTTAGTGTTTTTAGTCTTAGTGTTTTCTCTTAAAAAAAAAATAGAGCTAACTGTGTTTTATATTTAAAAGAGAGATAGTTAGTACCTTACTCTAAAGTTTGGATTTCTGTGGGACTTGTTCTAACTCAGAGATTAATTCCTATTGGGAAAAATACTTTCAATAATACAAAAAAAATATATAAAAATGTTGCATTTTATTGAAAATTCATTTTTGGGTCAGTCAGGACTTCTGATAACTAAAAACGTGTTAGGGTGCAGACTTCTAAAATTCACAAAAAATCACTAGGATTTTGAAAAACTAATTACAGACTTCCGAAATTCTTCTTTCTGCTTATTTGAGACAATATTTAACTGAGGAATTTCAAGTGAACTTCTTACAAAAATACTTATGTTCCTATGTGGAAGACTGCCAATATCCAGTCATCTTCTTGTGGCCACACTGCCAGCGAGAGGTGTAGAGGGGGACWATCTGTCCATACCCGTGCTAGTCAAAAAACCCTGTTTAGCTGGCAGCATTACAGAGCCCACAACAATGGCTGCACAAATTTCTGTAGAAATATGTCTTGTCTTATGCATTTTGAAACCTCTGAAATGTTTATTTATCCAAGGAGTAAATAGATCMTACTGGAACTAAAACCTGCTAATATGGAAAAATGCCTGGTTCCTCTAACCTGCATGAGTAACCAACAGACTGACTTTTTAAGCTAACYTCTAGTAGTTCTAATGGTACATGTATTAAATTAATATAAAATAGCTTAAATAACTCTTTTTGACAATTAATATTCATTGCCATGATTTTTACTTTAGTTTCATCCAGTCACACATGAGTTACCTCAGGGAAATTCACCCAGCCTGCAAGGCAGCTGAAGATGAAAATGAAGGACTAGTCTGTATGAGTGGGCTGGTCTTTATGATGATGGACTGGTCCATGGGTGTGGGATAAAGACATTCAGATGGGCTGACAGGCAGTTGCATCTGCTGAAAGCAGGGAAGAAAGTTTGCTTTAAAGAGGGAACAATCCTTTCCTCATCCCCTGGGCAGCAGTTTTTCCATTAGTGGTAATCGCTTAGTGTACAAGGGGAGCTGATATGGAGCTTAACATCCTMCTCTCCAGCTGCTCTAAGGCAAAGCCTTGCTGAGTTCCTCACCCCAAACCCACAGGCTTTTGAAGGGGTTGTCCCAGTATCCAGCCAGCCACCCCCACTGCCTCTCCATGGTCTTCTCAGTSGGCCCTGAAGCTCAGGAACCAGCTCCCAGCTCAGCTGCCATCTCTTGCTCTCCCAGCTCATGCTGTTGTTTATAACTAATGAATGAAATTCATTACAGAACTACAAAAAACAATGAAAAACCTCATTATTACAGTTAACTACAAAAAAAAAAAAAAAGGTGAAGTGCTGCAGGATGGCTCAGTAAGTCTGTAATGTACTTATTTTTACTTGTATACTTCCAATTTCATAGTCAAGAGAGAAAAATTCTTTCAAAGTTCATCTTAGATATTTTTGCCAGACAGCTCCATGTGACCCAAGTACTTCAGGAGCCTGAATAACAAAAGAACCCACACAGGCTAGGTTATTTCTATTACACAGACTGAGGATATCATTTCCAAAATTCCCATTTCCCATTAGGAAAAAGGCAGTCAATGTTTTCACGTGATTGGTTCCACAAATAATCTAATTAAAACTAATGACAAATTTGAAAATACTTATCACTATTAACCATGCACACTTACTGCAAAGTGACTTTTCACAGTTTGGGTAATACTCACAGTAAATACTGAGACTTTTCCCTCTTATCCCAGACACTCCTGAAACTGTTTCTACATCCAGGCCAAAAATTTGAAATTGTAGTAGCACAGTTAAGCAGAGTGTTAGCCTGGCTTGTTACCTATAGCATAGTTTAAAATATAGAGCAGACGCTTGCCCAGTTATATGGCTTTATGGCCTGTCCTAAGAACAAGTTTGACCTGCTCCTCCCRGCTTTGTAAGTGTCTGAGTTGTCCTGTGGTGTGTTGCTGAGCTGTTGTTAGTCTCTGCACTAAGAGGACAAAAGTTATTTTCTTGCAGCTTTTCTGTTCTTCTGTGGGAGGATGCTGAGAAAGCATTGTTCTCCTTTTTTTTTCTCTTTCTTTTTTTTTTTTTT
>NW_026623404.1:597281-620939 GCF_030028575.1 Malurus melanocephalus
CTCTGGATCCCTTTTATTGTCTTTTTGTCCTGAGTGTGTTGTGAATGGCCAGAAAGTTCAGACTGAGCTAGTAAAGCACAGTTACATACAACTCATATATTCCATATAAATCTGAGTGTTCTCACTCAGATTTCCCAGTGGAAAACTCCATGGCCATGTACAGAGAGCTCAATGTGCTGGAGAGACTCTGGTAAACAATGATGACTTTCTTGGAAATTCAGCTCATCTGGAGTAAGCTGTCCCTTTTCCACCCAAGTTTGCTTTCTAATCTGGTTTGGACTGCCATCCCTCTCCCAAACTAAAGCACCTTTAGTTTTTTCCTTGCCATTGACCAAAACATGTTSTCTGCACTTCTGCAGTGTATCCATTTGCAGTGGGACTCAGGACATGGACCCTGTGGATCTGTACCACACTGCATTGTGCCTGTGCTTTGCAAATGCAGAGATTTGTATTTGCTGCTGGGAAGTAGCTGAAGTTTTTGGTAATGTATAGGCCCAGGCCCCCACTTCCTCATCACCTCTGCCACACTTTTTGTATCTGGGTGTTGTTTTAGGTCAAGATATGCTTGGTAATTGTCCCTGTAACAAAATACAGTGGCACCAGGGAAAGTTTGCAAAGGATGTCTTTTACCAAAGCTGAGGTTTCTCAGTGCAAGGGGAATGCCATAATGCCCTCTTTATGCTGAGGACTTTTCCTGAATTTGGGTCCATGTGAGGGCTGAAGTTTTTAGGGTAGTTGGCTCAGAAAGTCGCTTTTAAATCCAAGTTCCCGCTGTGCCACAAACATTCACTGTATTTTTGACAACTCTTTTTGAAGAAGCTATTGATAACAATGCGGTATTAGCCTGGTGCATTTCCACAGAAGTGCACCAGAAACACAGGAAATCTTTGGGAGTTTTAAGRACTCTTCCTCATCCCTGTATACTCATACAAAAAATTAACTCCACATATCAAACCCCAGCACAGGATTTCACTGCTACCTCAGAAGGAGAACCCGGGCTCAGAGGGATAAGTTCAAAATGTAGAGATTAGTAAWAAAGCAAACAAAATGACTTTATGATGTTTGTCATCCCTTTGCTCCTGTGTGAATGCACCCTCCTATCTCCTTTTTTCCCAATTGGTACTTCAGACTGCATCCCTCCACACCATTTACATAGCTTCTGCTCACTAGAAATCAGATTTCCCCACTAMTTAATATCTTAACATGGTTATCTCTGAAATCTCTCTCAGTGTAGTATAGTTTGGGTGCCTGTTATTCCAGCTCTCCTTGCTGCATTGTTTGATCTTAGACATTTATGCTAATTTTAGTCATCTGGAAATAACATACTTTAAACTAGTCATCCTAGCTCTTTTTATAACCACATGGGAAAGATCTATTGAATTAGGCTGCTGTTTTTTGGATGACCAAAGTTAGACGGAGTAACTAGAAATCTTTAAAATCCAGATTTGTTGCTTGAGTAATTTAGCCCCTAAAAGATATATTGTTCTGATTTATCTAAAACTAAAGATTTTAAAATAACAAAGATTTAAACCTTCTTAAAATTTAGATATAATGTAGAAAACTGTTGAAAACTATTTTCTTTCAATAAATTTCATTTTCTTTGAAAGTAACCACCATTTCTAATTGTAGGAAAATATATATATCAAAGAGATTTGAGGACAGTTCTCAGATTTCCTGACACTAAATATTTGCACTGTGAAAAGAAGTAATAATTTCTTTAGATTTGAACCATAGAATTGCAACAGACATAGCTGATTGTAATTTAGAAACAATTGCAATTTAGATTTCAATTTTATTGTAATTTAGAAACAATTCTCAGTAGTTATATTTTATCTTGACATTCCTAGTTGAAGGTCAAAGTCTATAAACACCTGTGCATGACTTTATTCAGATGCTAATGCTTTCAGGTTCCAAAAGTCCTTTCACTCTATATAAATTTAGCTTGAAGCAGTTTAGAAAGAGGTATCACCTCTTCAGTTAATTTCGTTATGAAATTCAGATTTTATATTTAAATAAGCAACCATTTATTGTAATGAAATTTACCCTCAGAATTGCTAGTCTTTTTTTTCCCCAGTAGTCTTAAGTGCTTTGTATTATATTTATGATGATTTCTATTTTTATACTTAATGTTAACATGAAAAAAAAAATGCAGATGTCTAAAATTTAACATTTTGGTGTTTGCTGTGTCCTGGCAGGTTGAAGGACAGAAACATTATAACGCTTTCCTCTCTTCTGCTTTCTCTTCGAACCTAGCTTACCTTTTCTGAAGCCATAAGAAACAAAGCCAGATTATCCATCACGGGGAGTGTGGGGGAAAACGGACGCGTATTGACTCCCGACTGCCCGAAGGCCGTGCACACCGGAACTGCAATTAGACAAAGTTCAGGATTGGCTGTAATTGCATCGGACCTACCATAAAAACCAAAAAAATAATTGAGTGCCTTAATCAAACTGTGTTGGTGACTGATGGGAACACAGCACAGACTGTAACGACATGGGAGTGTCATTGATGAACTCATAATTTGGCTGAGAAAGGGAAGTACGTCCAAATGCGCCAGACATCATCAGCAACAATGTGTGCATGAGCTCAGCTCGGAAACCCAAACTCAGATTTTATATCAGGAAAATTCATAATTTAGTTTTGTTGGGGGGAGGGGGCTGGGAAGGGTGTATTAACAGCAACAAATTTCACTTGAGTGGACTTAAAACTAATAAGACTTGCCAATTTAGCGCATTAAACTGTGAAGAACATGCTCAGAAAGGACACCATTTTGGTCTTTGTCTTGACAAAGAGAGAAAAATAGCTATAGAAGTCAATGAACATGCTAACCTGTGTCTCCAGAACATCAATATATTCAATGGAAGAATACTCAGCTGTTCAGCTGTAGAAATGAATCACTAAACTGTGATAAAAAATAATAAATATGTAAATCCTGTGAAAAAAAAATAAAGAAATTATTTACATTTTCTTTGGAAAAAGAGGAATATTGAAACATGCTTGCTTTTTAACTGATGTAAATTCAGTAGAGGACAACACAATTCTTTTTTCTAACCATCTTAGGGAAAATCATTGCAATAATTGATATAAAATGCCATCACTGTAATAAAATTCAGAGAAATTTTTTTATAAAAGTTGTTGGTCATCCTCTTGTTTGCTGTTACCTTCATTCTGTTCCATCATTCTGTGTTCCACAGATTTGCATCTGTCTAATACAAGAAACAAAATGATAAAATGTTTAGAGTACTTCATCAGTCTGCAGTGTAGAATCAAGAGACTACGGGTCACTCATGTTACAGATATTATTTATAATCTTGTTCTGTGTAAGAAACTGTGGTTTTTGTACCCACCAAAAAGAATAAAACAACAATTGTTCTTATAATATTGACAGAGCTTGAGTTGTTTTCTGATCATTAGGGATGCCACTTGGAAAACAGAAAAAGGTTGTTCATTTCTTACAGCAGGATTCAGGATCTTGTCAGAGTCAGTCTGAGGCCCTGCACATTTTTAAAGTGCTTTTAAGTCCGTAGGGAGGACGCACTCTGAGCAGCTAAAGAGTTGTCATGATTGTTCACTAGGTGTTTTAGTACTAGTCACTAAAACCCTTTCTGCGGTGTTAGGGGCCCATTTATGATAGTGTTTGTCAAGGTAGGTCAACGGATGGAATGCCAGGCAGCGAGGCAGTACAAATGACAGTCCTTGAGGCTGGTGTGATAGATAGATAGATAGATAGATAGATAGATAGATAGATAGATAGATAGATAGATAGATAGATAGATAGATAGATAGATAGATAGATGATAGATGATAGATAGATAGATAGATAGATAGATAGATAGATAGATAGATAGATAGATAGATAGACAGACAGACAAACGGATGGATGGATGCAGCCTGCTGGGCACCCAGCAGCCCCAGTCTTCATCACCCAGCCTGTCAGTGGCATGCCTGGAAAAGACCAGCAGCCACCATTTGAACAAGATGAGCCAGATGTCGAGAGGAGCAGGCTTGTCTGTAAGTGCAAAGCTGCAGCAGGTCTGTTCTGTGAGGRTCATTCTCCCTGACCTCACAAGACRGGGCCATTTTGGACGCTGTCCAAATCCAGAGTATTGCCAATACATAACAGCTCTATGCCAGAGTCCTGATGGCAAATGAGATCAAGTTTGGAATAATCTCAGCTCATGATTTTTTCCAGGCCTGTGAGGGATCATGTTCCAATGGCTGAAATGTCTCCACAGCCTGGTGATGGTGCTCCTGTGAGCCCCCAGGGCTCTCATGGAGAGGAGATTGGACCYGGGTGGAGCCCAGGGCTGCCCAGCAATGACCAACCCTGAACTCCTGCCACAAGCCAGACATTCCTGAGATGATGCTTCTTCTGTGTGATGCAGAAAGCTGCAGAGTAGCAAAGCAGGGCTTAGTTTCAGTACAGATATCAACAAGATAAATATGAGTTTCTCACATCAAATACTCTAGAGACCCTTTACGGGGAGAAATAAAGAATGAGAGTGAATGATTTCATCTTAAAGTAGACCTTAAACTATCAGACAACTGAATCACAACAGCAAGAGCCTAAATCATTCCACTAACCTTAATATAAGCTGAGGGAGACCAGTTCTTACACAGGGCTTGACAGCGCAGGCAAAAAATAAGGTGATGCTTACCCCTAAGGCATAATAATTACAGTGTGTGCAGGGGCCTTAGAGAAAAAGACAGATAATATTACCATGAATATCTGTGACTAAACTTACTTTGTGTCCATGTTTTACTGGCACATTCATGAGTTACTGTGAACTTTGTTATGTGTTTCTTTGGCTGGGTTAGGAAAGTTGTCTGGTTTTTCTCTTGTTTGAGTAAACCTGGAAGCTCCCTTCTTTTTCCAGCTAAATTAAAAAAAACTTCTGGGTGGGTTGGGTTTGATTTTGTCCTTTATTTAAAGGAAAAAAGTGTTTTCCTCCAGAGGCTGAACAGATTGAGAGACTGAGTATAAAGAATGATGTCTATTTTGTTTTTCTGTGTCTGTCTGTTTTCCCAGCAGCTTGTCTTCATCCTTTCCTTGTCCATGACTGCTGGTACCAGGGCTGTCCTGGGATATTTTATTGTCCTCCAGTGTCACTCCTCTTATATGCYTCCCTGTCTCTTTAACACACTATTTTTCACTTTCAGTAAACAGCCCATCACTGCTCTTAGGAATGTTGCTCCWTGGAGCTCATTGTTAATTCCCTAAATCAGATTTCCACTTGGCAACGGGTCACCCAAGTCCTTTGAGATTTCCAGTGGCAGTAACCACAGAGGAGCCACACCGGGAAGGATCCAGAACTAAGCAGTGTGAGCAATGCAGCCACCGAGCTGAAGTGWTGTGACCCAGCAAGGCCATGCAGCACAGCAGGGAATCACCACATCCTCTTACCACTTCCAAGCCTCGTCCTTGCCAAGGGAATGCTTTACTGAAAGAAAGCTTGGTCAGATGAGGTGAAGAGGAGCTGAGGCCTGTCATAAGCAGATTCAATATTTAAAGGAAAAAAAGCAAAAGCACTAGATGGGAAAATGCTACAGGAGAGAGAGCTGACTACAGTTCAGGTGGTTTAGAAAGCAATCTCAGGGTATTGGTCTGCTGTGTCCACAGTAACTCAGTCTTTTGTCTTATTCCAAGAGGGCAGCTGCTGCATGCCTGCTGTGACCACAGAGAGCAGCTGTGGGAGAAGGACTTGGGGGGCATTGGTGRATGAGAAGCTCATCATGACCCAGCCATGTGCACTCATAGCCCAGAAAGCCAAACATTTCCTGGGCTGCATCCGCAGCAGCGTGGGCAGCAGGGGAGGGAGGGGATTGTGCCCCTCTGCTCTGCTCTGCTCTGCTCTGCTCTGCTCTGCTCTGCTCTGCTCTGCTCTGCTCTGGTGAGACCCCACCTGCAGTGCTGCATCCAGATCTGGGGTCCCAGCACAGGCTAGAGCAGGTCCAGAGGAGGGACACAAAGTGTAAGACATGTCTGGAACACCTCTCCAGTGAAGACAGTTGTCTTGGTTTGAAAGACAGGTGTTTGCCAATGAAGGCAGGGACTCCCCTTGGAGTGGTGGATATGACCCCCCTTCCCTCCGAATTATTATAGCTTTGAAAAAAAATCAMGGGCTTTCAGGCAACAGTGTGGGTAAAAGGGAATAACAGTTTTTACTAATATGTATAACAAGGTGGAACAAGTAACAATAACAATAGCAACAACCAACCCAGTCACAAACCCAGTGACAGCCTTACAGAGACACACCGTCCCCTTTGGTGTAGTTATAGTCTCAGTTGACAGGGATGCTGTTGGCTTCCGGCTGGGCAGGGCGGATGCGACGATTTTCTGGCAGCTGCAGGGGACGTGGTGGCGCGGGTCCTGGCTGGTTCAGATCTCCCACGGCGCCAATGATTGACACAAAATGGCAGAGAWGGATGGAGAAAAGTTTCTCTGCAAAATTCACAGCGGAAACRCCGATCTCTGTGCTCTTTTGGACAGCAAGAAACCCAGAATGGCAAAGAGACRAGCACAATCCCRCGGCTGCAAGACGGGATGGAGCAGAGCTCACCCCTGAAGCTGGAATCGCAGAGGTTCCTGGCAAGGCACAGGAGAGAAAACCACTGTGCAGCAAGCAGGAACCCAATGAATAGAGATGCTGGTTTCCGCAGAAAAAGGGCAGGCCAGCGTTCTTCGGAGCAGCCAGTGGGTAGACTTCCTTCTCTCAGCAAAGCAGCCAAGCAAGTGAAATCACCCCCCCACACACACACACACACAAAAAACACTCTCTCCGAGCGCTTGGCAAGACGGTTAAGGTGGGGCATAGGTATCATTGTCTTTGTTAATCACCCAGCCATCAAGACGATGACCTGGCAATTAGTGTATCCCAGCAACAAATGGGAAAGAAAAAAATTCCCAAAGAAAGGGAACAAAAGGGGGAAAATCTTAACCCACAACAACAATAGAGAGTTGGGGTTCAGCCTGGAGAAGAGAAGGAATCCCAGTGCAGATGTCTCGGATGGTCTAAGGCATCTCAAATGGCAGCTGAGTGAGAATAACAGAATTGTGTTCCAATCTCTTCAGACAAGTTGCTTTCAAGCCTCCATTGACTAGATCTCCATGGAGTATGAAGAGAATTCAGACACAAAAATTTCCTCTAGATTTCTAAATTTAGCTCTGTTAATGATGARCTGAATTATATCAGCATTTATCTGTTTCTGAAATAATTTCAGTTTCAATGTAATCAAGAGCAATTATTAACATTCACAACAATATGAGACTCATCTGCAAAATAATTTGCCTGAGCTGATGTGAATCCTACTGTAGGACCAGCCTGCTTTGACATTCTCTGTTATATTAGTAGGTTTTCTACACATTCAACCCTCCCACACGTGTGTTTTCTATTAAACACCTATTAAATTTAAAATGGGTACAGACTTGCTGAGTTCTCTGAGAACCCCACATGAAGGATTAATTTTATGCAACCACTTGCTATTGCTGAATTTCACCTAGAGACTATTCTGGGAGCTGAATGTACATGTTCTGAATTGAATTAACCTCAGTGCAATTGAGAACAGAGCCTGGGGAAAGGAGTACAAATTTATACCAATGGTATATAATGGTTGTAACCACTGGACTACCTGCTTACCTCTGTTGTTTAATAATTCTGTAAAAGCTTCTGATGCCCTGATAGGATGCCAGAATGAAAAGGAGATACTCTTTAATATCCAAACTGTAAGTATGCTTTCATCCATGATTAGAAAATTAMAGCAGAAGGGACCTCCTAAAGCTCTTGACCTGCAGAATTTACCAGCCACACTAACGCCAAAAACAAGAAAAGAAAGGCAGCCTGCAAGGAGCTGCAGAGATTTGTTGTAGAAGGGGATTAATTAACGCTGTTACCACAAAATGTGTAATTGGCATGCAACAGCAGGTTTAACTTCAGCTGCAATGTTTAAGGGTAAGAAGTCACCGGTAGAATTATAAATAGACATTTAGAGCCACTTCCTTTCCTAAGTGAGAGGAGCGTCACAGATTCCAAATAACTTATTGATTTCATAACGGTTGCATTAAATGTAAGGTCAGGCAAGCTGAAACTAGTAAATAGGAAACATGAAATAATTGTGATTGGAAAGGACGTCATCTGRACGTCATCTCCTTCAAACTTCCATT
The DNA here is from genome assembly GCF_030028575.1 of Malurus melanocephalus. Lineage (NCBI taxonomy): Eukaryota > Metazoa > Chordata > Aves > Passeriformes > Maluridae > Malurus > Malurus melanocephalus. Next base: position 605,444 of record NW_026623404.1, read on the forward strand.
TCAAGTAGATTCGGCTTTGACATTAGATCCAATTTCAGAGCTTAAGAAGCTTCTTAGTTATTCTATCACAATTTTAGCTTCTGCACTCTTGAAATTGCATAATTCCTCTCTTGCTAACCTCTTCAGAAGTTCTGACCACCMTCAACATTTTCCTAAGGGCAAAATGTTCCTAATTTTTTTGCTGTCATTCTGCACAGGGAGTAGATTCAAAGGTAGCAACACATATCCARGCTGCTGACCTAAATGAAGATGCTCATTATAATTTGTATTGCTGAGCTTAGAATCTGGACCTTATCTGTTTGGAGACTAAGGCAAGTTATCATCACACTTAGAGGAGTGAGCCCTGCTGTCAGACTTTCCTTATGGCTAAAACAAGGATTCATGCCCCTAGCTCACCAATCCATCATCTTCCCTTAGCATCCAACACTGAAGAGTTTTAAAGGCCACACACTGATTGTCTTTTTAGATTATTGTGTCTCTAAGAGATCTAAAGACCTTCAACAAGGCTAAGCTGTTGAAGTCAGCTTTTAAGTGCATTRAAATGAGTTGCACAATTTCCCAAGTCCTCAAAAAACAATTGTATTACTTTCCAAGTTCTTTTAAAAGTTTTTTTTTAGCTATTCCTGTAAGGATCACAGTGCTAAAGCCCTGATTTTAGCTAGCCTTAGGCCTGATCCTAATTGTTCAAATACATGCATAATGGTGTAAAAATGTAACCACTAGTACAGACGGAAAGATCTGATCTGGTGAGACTTTTAAATGTACTTTGGTCTAATTTGGTGTAGAAGGTGTGGAGAATTTGGAAGTCACAAGACTGCAGTAATTTAAATGCAGTTATTCTATTAAAAGAATCTTTATACACATTACAGTAGTCATGAAGTCCATAAATACATAACAGAGATGATGTTTTCCCTTCTTCCCTCTAATATTTGGACTACCAGCTATACTGTCAATTGCTGGATTTTCCCTGACATTTCTAAAACAACTTTAAGAAAAAAAAAATTGCTTTTTTGGCTAAAGGATAGGATCAATATTCAACAAAAAAATTCATTTGTTAAAAGCTCCATGACAAAGATTAAGAAATAACTGCTGGAAAGCCTATAGAAAATGCAATGGCATTCTGAGAACATCTGACATTTGAGGTGACACTCACTGACTTCAAACATCTCCAATTTAACTGTCTAGGATGAAGTATAAATAACTGGTTTTAGACAACGGTTTGTGGGTGGGATAGTTATGCCCTGACAATCTTTTCTGAGTTTTGTCGGTGAAGGCAACCAAGAATGGTTGACATTTCCATGGTTCACATTTACATTACAGGTGCCTACCCTTGGCCAGATGACTCCTGCTCACGGTGACCCAAGGCCAGCCACCACACTGTGAAATGGAATGAGTCCGGCACTGAGATGAGCTGCGATGGCAGTGACAGTGACACRGGAGCACGAGGGTGGAGTTGCTGCTATCACTTCCAAACTGAATGCTCATTCCCTTCAGCTACATRGTACCTGATGCCTGAAGGTTGCTTGTTTGCCACTCTGTGTGGGAAAACACAACTTTGGACTCCCTGCTGCCCTCGCAGCTGCTAATGAGACACCACCAGCCCCTAGCGATGGCTGCTTTCCCCCAGCTCCTAAAGATTCTGTTGCAAGGCACACATTTTGTCAAAATTGCCATTTAATTAATGTAAGCCACTAGTAAACTGGTGGGAACCCTGATTGCAGCAGCTGGATGCCCCAAAATCTGAATGCTCTAAGGAAAGGTGAAAGGAGGTGGGAATATATTTCCCTAGTGATAARTGTATCTGCAGCAAACCTCAGACATGACATTCTGGATCAAGAGGGGGGAAGGCAGGTCAGCACAGCCTGAGGCCCTCTGGAGGTACCTGGAAATTCCCTCTGTGCATTTCACTAGGTACACTGTCATTACAGCTGGGACTTGAACCTGTATTTCTTACAGGTCATACACACTCACAAGTGAGTTAACTATTGGTAATAAAGAAATTTTCATGTTACTCTATTAATGTTTATTTCTTCACATCATGTAGAATGCCTACAGAAGAAACCCCAGCCGAGGGCAGGCTGGTTTTCATCCTCATCACTGGAACTAATGCATGAATCAGACCTAGGATCATAACAAATAAACTGAAAATACATGAAAATGGCATCATTTATGTGAAGACTAGAAATAAGACTTCATTTCTTCATTTAGGGACTATTTTATACTAATTCTAACACAAATAAACAAAACAAAGTCACTGTATGAAACACCAAATTGCATCATTCCCAAGGAAAATGTACAGAGGTACTTCCCTTTAAACAAGCAATTATCGTTGTGTACAATGTTGGGAAGAAATGCCTGCTCTTCCCCCGGAGACATTTCWGAGTACAAGGAGGCCGTAGGAACCCTGAGGAAGGAGGCTGTCAGACAGGTTGAGTTACACTGATAACCACGTCAGGTCAAGTTAGGTTTGATATTTTCCAAGTGTGTGATCAGTCGCTGAAGGCTTTGAAGTGGCAAACGTGATGCAATTGAGTCTGAAACTCCTGCAGAGYTCCCGAATAGAAGGGGAGGTTTCTTTCCTAAGCATGCAGGCACAGCTTCCACCCTGCCTCCTCTTTCTCCCCATCGAACAGAATCTGTTTCAGGAGACAGAGTGCAGTTAAGGTCACTGCTTTCAGGCAGGTTCCTCAGTGCTTGGAAGGCAGGAAATGCTGCTGCATCCTTCTCCTTCCATGTTATTTGGTCACCGGGGCATGCAAAGCCTGAGAGAAGGCTGCAAGACATCTCAGCCACTGGCGAGCACAGCTGATAGAATTTGGTCCATCGTGTTGATACACTTTCCGACGCATTCAGACCTGTCCACCTGATTATCACATCCTCTACTAGAAACTGAAAACCAGGAGTCACTGTGACATTAAATTAACCTAGGAAAAAAGAACTGACAAGCATGAACCCGTTCTTTCTACCTTTGGCAGATTCTGTAGGATGTTTCTACCCATAAATCATGGGGGTCCTGACCCAAAGAAGTAATTAGCTGATGCTTTCACTCAGCATTGCTGTAACCATGCCATTTTCTGAAGGCCACTGAAGCTCTCTGGGACTGTGTGTGGTCATAGAGCATTAGCAATTTGTGGTAAAAAAAAAAAAAAAAAATTGTGGAAAAATGCTCTCTGGAGATTTTATTTCCACAAGGCAACAATAGGCTTTTGACTTTCCATCAGCATGAAGTTCACCCAAACCAGCCYGACTGTCTCATCTTGCTATAAGCCTCAGTAAAAGTCACAATCCACAATGCAAAGACAGGTCACTTTGTGGAATGCTCATCTGCCACTTGTGGATCAGCAAACCAAAGGAGCACAAAGCCCTTTTCTCTGGTCCCATCTTTTTTCTTCCCTCCCTGCTGGGCCACTTCAGCCCTTTTCCCTCTTTGGGAGATTCTAGACTAGAATTCTGCCCTCAGGCATCAATTGGCTGTAGATGGTGAGGAGGAAAGGGTTTGATGGAAATTTGAATGAGTGAGTCCTGGACCTGCTCTACTRGTTGCTCTCTGGCTGCCTTTCCTCTTCCCAGCTCCCTTGCTCTCCCCCACACCCTCTCAGTTCTCCTCCCTTATTTTAAGCCCCACTACAGCTCTGGTCCCCAGCAAATTTCTGTCAAAATTCTTTCTGCCAAAGCCTGGCTCCCCACTTGCTCATGAATGGCTTTCACTGYGCTGAGTTTTTCCACTTTTGCTCACTTACATCAAACCCCAAGACTTTCTCCCACCCACTTGGAGTTTCTTCCACTCTCACAGCTGTTCTTTGTGCCAAAATKATAAAGGTTGTGATCTTGTCGCAGATCAGTCCACCCTTTCAAGGCCATATTGTATCCACAGTTCTGCATGGCAGCTAATCTCAGACTAATTTCTAAACCTTACATTGCTGTCCCTGGGATTCTTTCCTGCTGAACCAAATCCATCATAAAATCCCATACTGAAAGCTTCCTCCACTTCTAGCCCAATGAGTGGTCACAATTAATGCACAAAGGTTCTGTTTCATGTTCATTGCAGACAGAATTCCTTTTTTTTTTTTTTTTTGTCTGCAAGAGTAGGAGGATGTTGGTGTATTTTCTTCCCAACTTTTTGTGATAAAGCTACAGAGCCATTCAGCCTTCATTCTGCATTTCTGAGGTGGTTTATCCTACTTAAGTGCAAAGTATCACACTTGTCCATCTTAAATAGCATTCAATTTTTCTATTTATCCAATGTCTCAGCTTCATATAAAACTTTTCAACATTTCATATGAAAATAAGGGAAAACAGAAGAGAAAAGCATATTTTAATAGTGAGAAACATTATTTCATTATGACAAATTGCAGGTGCTATCAATATTTAATAAAATACTACTTCATTCTAAAGTTTTCTTATTAAGATGGTGATTTTCTGCAAAACATCGCAGAAAAACCGTGKTTAAAGTCACCACTTCAGAGTAATTTTCAAAATGATAGCAATGCAATGTTTTTGTGACATTAGCAGCAGATGATGTTGTTTGTTGCAGCGATAGCAGTGATGTGGTGACTTTGTGGAACTGAGTGACACTACGGTGACAGTTTGGGAACAGTTCCTTTGTTTATGAGCTTGGCTTTGAAAAAGAAAGAGAGATGAAGCTTTGCAAGTCTAAAGCTTCTCTGTGTATAAAATGTCAAATATCCCAACTTCCTTCTGACCAAATTTATAGCTGAAAGAAAATAAATATTTCAACAGGACTTCCTCAGGCCCATTTACTTTAATATCCCTTAGGAAAATAAGATTTATACCCATAGAGTAAGCTTGTACAAAGGGATAAACACCACATTTCAGTAAATTTGATATATCTGAAGGGTTTCCCAGTAGTTAGTAAACAGAAGTGCCTATTCTAGGCAGAATAATATTTTTTTCTTTCCTGGTATGAAGTCATCAATCAGAAAACTTCATCTTCTGTTTTTTGATTAGCCCCGCTTGGATAAATGCCAAAAAACCCATTTATTCAGTAAAATGATGCTAAGACAAAAAAATGTCCCTCTCTAGAACATCCTTTCTAATGTTCTTTGTTAGAAGAAAGAAGAGGAAAGAAAAAGATTTGTGCATTTTCCAACTGTGGCATTGAAATTTTYATTGGGAATCAGCACATGCCACTGAGCAACATTTCAGTCAATGTGAAGATTGCTGTCAACCCACAAAAAAAAAATAATGACAAAATGCCAAACTCCACAGTTCCAGCTACCATTAATGTCAAACAGAAAATGTGCAATTGAAACAAAAACAAAGAAAGTATTCTAGTAGTATTCACAAAAGTGACACTACTTGGAGAAAGTCCTTGGAATGAGTCACAGAAAGGCCAAATCTTTTTTGCTGAGCTGTTCTTAGTGGTCAAGCAGAAATCCAAACACCTTGTTAGAACAAATCCAGTGGAAGATTGCTTCGAGGAAAGTGAAAGCATCTCTGGGAACACCAAGTCAAGAGTTGTGTGCAAAGGCTTGAAGGGGAGATGCAAGCAGTGAAAGGATGCAGAAAAGCAGCAACAGCAGAAATCCAAAATAGACATTTGTAAACAAAATTTTTACGGAAAAGTTGGTCAAACGTGGAGAGAGGCTGCTCAGAGGGACTGTGGAGACTCTGTTCTCAGGGGTAATAAAAAGTTGCTGGATATAGTTCTGGGCAACCTGATCTAACACTGAGATGGGATGTCCRAGCTCTGAGTGGGGGTTGGTGCAGAAACTTGCAATGGCCTTGAGCTTCTTGCAAGTTAAATGCTATTCTGAAAATATTTTTCAGTGGAGGACTGGTTCCTCCCTGTCAYTGGCTCTGCAACATGAAATAATATTGTTCCTAGAGTGGACAACCTAGACAGAAATAGAAAAAGTCCTTTTGTGGCCAAGTAGCTCCTACCTGAGTGAACTAAAAAGAAAAAAAGCAGCAAAATTGGGTGACATGAGACTTTGGGGCTGTTCTAAAAAGTACCTTCCACAGGTGGGATTTTCTTACTTTCACAAGCCCTTTGCAGCTAATGTGGCAGCAATGAGTCACAGAGATGAGGGAAGCAAAAAGTTTCCTAGGATAGAAGGAACAGGCTAATGAGCAGGAGGTTTATGCTCAGCATGTGATACAGCAGGGTGTGCCGGGAGATGATGTGGAGGGTGCAATTTAAGGTGCTGATCACACACAAAATTTATCAGCCAAGAGCACACCCACRGATCCTGATTTGTCCATCCCAAGGGGGAACTGGAATTCTTCAGCAAGGATTATTCATATCTGGAAAATAAACAGTATTAGAAGGATGAGACCATATACTAAAATGTTTGCTCCTTAGTAATGCCCTGCTTCCCCACAGACCCTTTGYTCTCTCTGCTCTTTTCYGGACCAGTTACCACATATTTCCCAAATCTCTTTCTCCAGGAGAATCCCCATTTTGCAAGATCCATATATAGCTGCCTGGACTTCTACTGTCTATAGCACACAGTTCCCTATAGAGAGGAAAGAGRGATATTTTCGTTTCTGAAAGAGATTTAAGGAAAAGCATAGAGGCAAAGGCATGGCGGGGGAGCCGCTGTAGCAAAGTCCTGGCAGAGAACAGGAGATGCGTGATAGATGCAGCGCTGAGGTGGTTATCATTGCTGAAGGGAGCAATCATCTGCAGCAGGATAAATGCAAACTGTTGCAAAGGAATTGCAGAATCATTTAGATTGGAAAAAGCCTTTAAGATCTGTGAGTCCAGCAGTAAATTGAACACACACAAGTGCACCACTAAACTGTATAAGCCCAAGGGGATGCTGTTTTCTGGTGGTTTTTTTTGAAAAAGACATCATACTGGCAGGATTGGAAGGAGATAAGGACCATCTGCCAGCACACAATATAATTTACACCATATAAAGATAMCAGAACACACTGGGGTGTGGGCTGGTCACTTGGTTCCACAAGCTGATTTTTGTGCGGTGCTCACTGACTCCATTTCATGATACCCACTCATATCGTGGGGTGTTTCTCTTCTTGAGGCATTCGAGCCTTGATTGTCTATTAGCACAGACAATTTGGGCAATCCCTTGCACTTTTCAGAGACTCACAGGTCTACRGTTGAGAAGGGAAAATTACAGGCATCTCATCAGAAGGCATGTTTGTCGCGACCCACAGCATCTCCCATGCCCGTGCTGGACTTCCAAATGCCACTCAGAACTGACTTAAACCCTCACTTTTTTCAAGGTTAAACACAGCTATTTTCTGCATGCAGGAATTTGATTGGAATTTGATTTAATTTGATAAAGATTACCTTTATCTGCTAGAATACCCCACCATCTGAAACCTCCCATGTAGCTATTTCTAGACCTTAATCAAGCTACGTTGTCATGACATGTTCTCTCAGATAAATTAAACTGATTTATTATTTAAATATCTGATTGTACAGCAACTTTTTTTCAGCCTGGAGTGGCTCTTGATACATGCATCCTTGGGCTGTGTCAGCACAAYGCTTTAGTCAGCCGTATTTCATATTCCTAAAAGCTTTGTCAATCTGAGACCGCTTTGGCAGGAGGAAGAGAAACCTCTCTGCAGCCCTGCAAGGCCTGTTCTGATGAGCTGAAGACAGAAAGCTCTGCCTGGCCTGTGTTCAGCTGTAGGTGTGCCTGGCCCCTTCAGGGACGTGGCTGGTTTGCTGTCCCAGCAGTGGCCCAAGGGAAGGGACGCTGCCACCTGCTGCCACCTGTCCCTCCCGAGGCGGTCACTGAGGGGTCCTCCCGGACCCCACCACAGCCACCAGCCATGGATGGATACTCGGGTGTGGTGGGCCTRTCTAAGGCCTAGGCCTGGTAAGGGGAGAGAAGGCCCGTGAATGTTCTGGAACAATCTGCACCGTTGGCCACCGTTGGCCAGCAGTCGGCAGGTGCTGTAACTGTTCCAGTAGGGCACTTTCTCGAGTACCCTCGTGGCCGTGAGAACCACCAATGTAACTCTATGGCAGAGGGGAGTCAGCACGCGCCACCTGTAACGGCAGAACTGCCATATAAGGAATTATATGTCGTTAGTAGGAGCTTATAAACGTTAAGTTACTGTTATTCCCATTAGAAAGAGCGTTAAGTTTGACTGCTGTTACTGTTAGAAACCTTGGGTATAAAAACCCTCCGGAGCGCGCAATAAAGTTTGAGAGAGAAAGTTCACATTACACCACATCTACGAGGTCGTTTCTGTGTCTCTCCCGTCTCCTGGCAAATGGTCGCTCCGACACTCAGGGAAGAGAACAATGAAGACAAGATCCTGCCTGGAACTTCTAGGACAGGTTTACCCTCCCCAGAGCTGATCCTGGAGCAACTGGCCAAATCCCACAGACTGTTGGAGGGARGACAGGGTGGGATGAGAGCCCAACCACGCTCTGCAGTGAGTTATTATCACATGCTGCAGTGAGCATGTGGTGGCTTTTTCCCTGCCTACTCCTTGCGGGCCGACAACCTTGTTCTGTTGATTTCAGTGGGAAATGTGATGAGTAGGTGAATATGTCCTCTGAATTGGTATTTGAGGCAGGAAAGATTAATTTATGCATTTTAGATAATTGGTGATGCATTTCTTAATTTGATTTCTTTTGGATGATTTCCTGTATACCCCCGCACAYGCAAAATAAAGGACAAAAAGTTTTTTGGCTGCAGTATTTTGTATATATTAGTAGCACAGTACATAAGGGGTTGGTGGGTTGGGGATTTTTTTTGCTAAATACAGAAGAACTACTAAAACTTACTAAACAGGCTCCCTTTGAACGAAATTTCTTGTATAGCCCTGGGAAATATATTGCACAGGCACCAACAGTGCTGGCTGCCCCCAGACCACACCAGTAAATCTTGACATCAGCCTTTATTTACAGAGAAAACCACAGTTATCCTTCAGTTATCCTCCTCTTTCAGCCTCTGCAGTCTGTGTTTTGCTTCTGGAGATGGACTGCCTGAGTTTGGTGACAAAGCTGCCTGTCCATTTGGAACCCTCTTGGGTCAGCTTCGTGAAGTTGTCAGCCTTGGGTGCTGATGTATGGGAAACCATGGAAGGGGAATGCCTGAAAATTGATTGGAGACATCCTTTCTGCTGCTCATACAAATGGGCTCAGCCCTTGCAAACCTGTTTGTCCCTGAAGATTCTCAYCACCTATGAAACAGCATCTCTCAGGGCTGCAGAGGTTGATAGTAGCTACATTGGAGGTCAAATTTCAATAAGGAACAAGCCAAAAATGCTAAATTGAAAAACTTCAGAGGCATTTGGTTTYAGTTCTCACAAATACCTTCACAGAATTTCCTTCAGTGCTTGTTTAAAACAAGTTCATACCTTTGCTCATTTCCTATTATTTCCCTTCCTTCTCCACTACAAAAAAAAATCTGTATATTTGGCAAATATTTTCCAGGTATCCATTGTGCCCAAGGTGTGAGAAATCTAAACAGGACACTTCAGTTTTACTCCCCTTCTCACTACAATGGTTYAAAAAATAATTTAAAATTTCAGTTTGAACTCCATATGACAAAGAGGCAGAGATAAGTCTAGAAAAAAYATCTTCAATAAAAATGCAGGATCAATAAGAGCATATTATGGAAAAAAAYAAAGACACTCTCAGAAAAGTAGCTTGATGGGAAGACACTGGCTCACCTGAAAATATAATCTCAAAGCTCCCTGTTTTTATCTGTTTACTTTCTGGTATTCATTTTCAGATATCAAATTAAATTGAACTCTAAACAATGTCATTGTGCCACATAAACTGTCTCTGTCACAATTCTGCACCACTCACTCCTCTCAGACACTCATCCCAAGACAGTTCCATAGCCCAGGCATTTGATAAGAAATATTCCAGCAGGAAAATGTGCTGTGCAGCTGACCTGAGCAGCTCCATTTTGTCCTTCCGTTTTATGATTTCCTTTTCCCTGGATGCATCACTAATTTTCTGAAAGTCTCACCATAGAAGTTCACCATTATTTTTGGAGGAATGATTACAGACTAAAATCCATTTATCTCAGCAGCATACTATCAGTTTGAATAACCAGTATAATCACTTCTTAACAATGGAACTTGCTACTTCCTTCCTTTTTTTCATTCTCAGAGTCACCTTTTTTTTTCCTTAGGAGACTTTAAGTCAGTGCTAATGATGTCCTCTTGGTCCCTCAATAGAGAAAGTGCTTAAATTTTTGTAGGAGTTACTAGTGTTTGCTAATTTGGTCTCTTCCTGAGAGTATCTCTGAATTCTCCACCTGTCCTGGTTCTCTGCCCTTTTCTTTTTCTTTAGCTCCAGTTACAGAAGCACAGCAATGGTGGGTGAAGCAGATGGAAAATCCCCAGCCACAGGACCTGGAATGCCCGTGCCATGCTGGACAAGGAAAATTAGGGAAAACAACAACCTCCTTCCCATCTGTCATGAATGAGTGCTGTAAGATTGCCTAAAGAATCACCAGCAAAAACAAGTTTAATATAAAAGCAATAGCCCAACCAAGTTCATTGGCAAGGTTGACTCAGCTACTTGCTAGATGGTTAGAGCACACTGAGGAAAAACAGYGAACAGAAATCCAGACTAAATCAACCCAAACCGTAATAAACTGAAATAAACCCAAAACTATCTTTGTGGAGGTGGGGAGGGGAGAGAGGAAAGGATTCATATGGGATTCACAGAAGCACAACAGTAACTTACTTACAAATGTAAAGCACTTAAGAATCAAGGAGAGCAGCATTTCTCCCACATTTGCTGTAGCACATTCACACTGTGAACACACAGATGCTGTGGTCCAGGAGAGCTCAGAGGGTYTCATTTTAGATTGCTGTTTAWGGGGCCACAAGAGAGTGGGCTCTCTTCATAGCAATGTTTCATCTGGCCACATTTTGGGTCAGCACCTTTTCTTTGAAAGTTTGAGAACAAAAACGTCATTCCACTTGGGTTGTTATTAAGGCAAAAGATGTTTCTAATGCTGTCCATTTAAAAAAAAAAAATAAATAAAGGGGGCAGGAGATCCTTAGGCAGCCCAAGCTCCTGGGAACAGTGTTTCTGACAAGGTCAAGGGGAGCTCACTCCAGGCACTGATTGTCAAGGCCAAGAACTCAGGAGCATTTCTCAAACTAAAGTGTGGCCTGGGGGAAAGAAGGGATGAACACCACATCTCCCAGTCCTGAATACCCCCCAGCCAAAAATGTCATGTGTGCCAGATTTGTAGTGTGCACCCAGATAGGATTACACTGACACGTGGGACAAGCATGCAGCTGTGTCACCCGTGGGCTGAGGGGTGGCTCATATCCTCTGCTCCCTGGGGTGCACCTCCAGCAGAACCTGCTTTCTCCCAAACTCCTCTGGGTTACAGGCACACACACACACATTCTCACTCAGGTCTCCATCAGCTGRAGATGCAGCAGAGACACTGCTGAGCCTTCCAAACTTCCCTTGGTGCAGGAATGGTGAGGATGCCAGCACAGCGCTTGTCAGGAGCAGGACCTCGGCCCTGACATCATCTGTGCCATGCAGAAGGTTCTGCTGACCCCAAGGGATGCTGGCAGAGCAGGTTTGGAGGTTGCTCCCTCCCTTTGACAGCGTCAGAACACGTTCAGGAGAAGCTTTTCAMAGTCTGCTCCACTTGCACTGTTTTTGTTTTTCCCCTAACCTCTTTCTAAACTGATGGATAAAAAGCTGTGAACTGAAGCTCACAGAGTTTGATTTCTTTTCCAAAAGACTTTTGTTCTACAGGAAATAACTCTTTTTTACAAAAAGAATAAACATATGAACTACTCAGACTTAACAATGCTCATATATCAAAAGGGAGAGTGTGAGGAGGGCACAAGGGACTTATTTTCTGAATGGATTTGCTCATCCTGAATAAAAACTGGCATCTTTTAATAGACTGACTTTTCTCATCTGGCAAACAGTTCAGCTAAACTGACAGGCTTCCGAGTACAGCCTCCTAAATAAACAGCCCTGTCTCCTTTCTGCAGAAACATTGCAATTATTATAAACASTGCAGATGGAAAAACAATCTGAAGGAAGGGAAGCTGGCAGGCTCCAGAAAGAAGGAGGAGTCAGCACGTGCACTTCAATTCACAGGAAAGGGTCCTTTTGTGATAAAAAATTAAGCAGGGCAAGTGTTTGTGTTCACCCCTGCCTCTGAAAGAACTGCTTCCAAGAAATATTTTGTTATCAAGATGATCTAGGACAAAAAAAAATTAGATAATCTACATCTTTTATACGAGAACAACTATAAATCAGTTCTTAGGACAGTATGTGACAATGYTTATTTGACTCGACAGAAATACTTTTTCTTCAGTGTGAGACAGTTCAGAGGCTGGTGGTGACCCTTAGCTTGCCCTTTAGAAGTAAGAGCTTTCCTGAAAGCCATTCTGGATTAGCCCACTCTTTTTCCTCTGTGTTTCTGAGCCAAAAGATCTCTCCAGCTCCAATCTGCAAGAGAAACAGTGCAAGATCTTTTAGCTGTAGTCTGCTCTGAGTGATTCAGAAAGCCATTAGTGCACCAGCCACCAGCCCTAGAGCAGGATATGCACTGGTGCCCTAAGAGGTGTCTGCAGGGAAACCTCCACACATCTGAAAGCAGCTGTGCCTGTGCCCACACTCTGTGCAGATCGTGAAAAACAGCATCCACACAATCACACAAAAACAGAGATTCATTTTTTTTAAAATATTTTCATCAGATTGGTCCATTTTTGTCTCCTGCCCTTAGCTCTGARGTTTCTTTGTGTACTAAAATCAATATGAAATAATAGTAACACTTACCTATGTTTTTGTCCTTTCTGCATTTTGTGCAATTCCTTAAACTTTGGGGCAAATAAAAGAGGACATTCACAGTTCAGTAGGGTGCTGAACCTCTCCTGCCCCAGCTGCTCAGAGCCAGCACAGGGTTAAGGACCCTCGTACTCCCCAGGGGTCTGTGTTGCCACCACCCACCATCTTAGTTTTATCCCCTGAGTTCTCAGGTCCTCTCCAGAAATCCTGAAGCATATTCCCCAAGGACGCATCACCAAGCAGACCCCAGTTCTGCAAGTGCCTAAGGCACTAAAATGCTGTTCTTGTTCAGCATATTGGAACCCAGGCATGGTAAAATTAATCATTCATATTTTTGAATATTCAATTTCACCTTTTCATATCCAATTTCCCCACTTTTTTCTGCCTTGTTTTAACTTTTTTTAATTGCTATTTTGATGCAATAGTGCAAAAATATGCATACCAGAAGTGGAGTACCAGACTGATCAATGATMTGTCTTCATAGTATTTCTCTGAAATTCTCTTGTGTGGAGCAGTTTGCTCTTCTCAGGAACAACCTGAAGTTCTTCAGCTAAAGGACTTTTGTGTTAGTAGCATGTGTATAAAACAGTAGTGACATTTCCATTTCAAAGTTAGTTGAATGCCTGAATCAATAGAAAAGCATTTTGATCCCAGAGAGCAGGAAGAGAGGTGAGATGCTCTCCCTTCTGCAGCTGCCACCGTTCTTGGCCTTCACCCATGTCCCTGGAATTCACTCACTGACTCCCACTTTGTAATCCAACTCCAGAGCTGTTGCTTTTGTGTTGTTCTTTTATCATTACAGCTGGCCCTGCATGCTAGTTTTGCTCATCTCCCATGTGGGGGATGGTGGAAGGAGCTGCTCTAGTGGAAAACCCAAAGCTATGCTGTATGGTTTCCTCTTGAGAAAGCAGGGTGAGGCAGTGGAGCCAGGCAAGCAGCCTCTCTCCACCCAGAATGCTCTGCCTGATGCCTTCTTTCCCTGTTTCCTTGTCTCTCCACTTGTTCAGGTATCACAGGTAACTCCTTCCAGCTGTTTTAATATCCATTGTCACAGCAGGGTGTGCACTGCCTSCTTCACCAGTTGAGTCCTGCTGCCCTCTCTCCCTCTAACAGCTGAACCTCAGACCTTTCCCAAAGTTTTGGATACAAAATGACCTATTTTGCAGACACGGCTACCTCAGCTTGCTTTGGTGAGATTAGAGAACCCCCATTAGGGTACCAAACGCCTTCCTGATGGGTTTTTAAGTTTGTGATTTATGACTAGTGGGATCCCGCTGGTATTCCTTGGAGAAAGGATTATATACAAAAAGGARGGCAGTTAGGAGGTAAGATGGAAAGTTGGTGGTGAGACCCTGAGCAAAATTCAAAAGAGCAATGAAGACCAAAGAATTTTATGACATAAACAGGAGGATTTTCTATTTATGTTCAAAACCTGGGAATAGGTTGCGCCCTCATATCTATAAAGATATGCAAGAACACTAAACTTTTCTTTATCCAAAGCAACAGTCTGCCTGGACAGAAGTTCTGTCCATGAAATTGGCTCCCAACAGGTCCTTTTCAGAAAGTGTAGATATGCCCCACTAGGACCAGGCTTTCCTCTGCTGTAACTTCAGGGCATTAGATGTCATTTGTCCCTAAAGGCTACCACCCTCTCCACTCTCACTCCCTTTGGCATGGCTGTCCTGGCCGTCCCATTGCACCCCAAACTTGCAATTCTTCCCTTATTAGGAAAAGGCACTCCCTATATTCCTATGACTGTTTGAAAGTTATCTGCAMTTCAGAAAATTGTTTGACTCACAAACATTTCTACGACAGAGAAGAAAACCTTTGGATATCTTTTTTTATAGGCCTAGCACTAGCAATAACAGTAAGTAAGATGATGAGCTCATTTCACATAACCCTTAGAGCAGTTATAAGAAGAAGGTAATGGCTTTCTCCAGTACATTAAACAGGTAACTAAAAGATTGGCAATCCATTAACAGAATAACACACAATAGCATTCTGTGGAAGAACATTTAATTTTTATCTTTCCTGGTTTGCAAACCAAAACTTTATAAAATGCTTTTCAAACTTTAATTCTCACTTTTAAGTTCTCATTTCTGTAATCTCTACAGTGAGATAAATATTGGTCTGAAAAGCAGTATTTGGGTAGCTAAATTGACAGAGGAGCAAAATTAAAAACTTGCTTCTTCCTCTAACTCTTATACACTCTGTGATGGGGCTATCCATCACAAGTGAGCTATCTCAGGATTGATCACAAGTCTGGCTCAATGTAATTACTGAMCCAAAAGCATTGTATTATATAGCATGAAGTGAAATAGAAGCTTTGCCTTCCACATTATGAACCCATTGACTAATGATGGAGTGTTGCAATTAGAAAATATGGAAGTAACAAGACAAGGTCTTTCACAGTCTGCTAATGTATAGAATAAAACTACCGATAGAGTGAAGCAGGGAAACTAAAAACAATAAAACTGGAACAGAAAATAACAATGGCATTCTTAATAATCTGTAAAAGGAGAGGATGGAAGTYCTCTAAAGCAGTTTAAGTTTAAAAGGATTATTGTTGTTTCAAGGTGTCTGAAAAGGGCTTTTTCTGGTCTTGTGTCAGTGGTCCTGCTTTCTTTTCTGGTATGTTTTGTGACATACATTCATACATTCTGAGTCCCTGATGCACAACAAACATATTAACTTATAGACAAATCCAGCCCATTTATATTTCATCTTAATGTTAGCTGCAAACTTCAACAGTGC
>NW_026623404.1:621208-694505 GCF_030028575.1 Malurus melanocephalus
TAAGAAAAGAAAAAAAATGTGACTATCATTGCATGTGGTGACATTTTCTGACACCGTCTGGCTTAAATTCACTAATTAATTTCAGGAACAACAGAGAAAAATTAGTCTTTCCTCCTCCCTTCTTCTCCCACCTATCACTTCTGTCTAGGCTCTTGACTGACACAGAGTAGGATTTTTKAGGGTATTTTTGTGTCTGTAAAATATCAGCCCTAGGTCTGACTCCATCTCCTTGGAACACGCCTGCAGGGAGTTTCTGGGGGTGAATGAGCCAGGGGGATGCTCATCACTGATGCTCTTTTGTGGCAGCTGCTCAAAGAGTTCTGTGAAAAGGTGAAGAAATTATAAACTAYGGGCTWCTGYTCCCACTTGCATGGGGGATTTTGGAAACTCTTCCTCTCCTGGCTGATAACTCCTTGGCTAGAAAAGACATTTTAAGGTGATGGAAGATACAAATGCTTATGAAATCCTAACCATCTCTCATTTGTCTTTATTAATTAATATTTTATATCTTGGGTACACATTGCTTTCAACMTCTCTTTATGCACAATGAAAGTTGCTCAAAATGTCCTCAAAATAAWACAAGACCACTTACTCAAGGAAAGGAAGTTTTCTTTGAATCCTGCTTTGTTAGCTATGTCCTGTTGGGACTGTGGCTGCTTTGGGGACCACATTTACAACCTTACCTCATGATCCCTGTTGATAGAACAATGCTAAGCATCAGACAATCTGTCTCCAAACTGCCCTGGAGAAAACACCTGGACACATGCTACTTCTCTTGTTAATGTCTTAGCCAGGCACAAATTGGTGGGACCCACCACTGATGACAGACAGTGAGAAACTCTCTGAAGCAGCCTTTTGGCTCTAAAATTGCAGGCTAGAAACCCCCTCATGGACTAGTGGACACAAYAGCATGTATAAAGGTCCCAGCATGTGTTCCTGCCGCAAGAAACCAGATGGCACACGCACATTCCATGAGCTGCCTTTCGGACCTCAGGCTGCACTTGGTTCCCTCAGGTGCACTTTGCAATTTTCCCATTTATAAATTCCCATGGGTGTCACACAGTCATGAACTCTGACATCAGTGCATCAGACAAAACCTTGATAAAACATTTAAAATGAAAACTGGGGTATTTCTAGTATTCTGTTTTCTCTATCACCAGTTTCACCTGCTTTCCCTCTTACTAAAGGTTTGATCTTCACCCCACTTTCTTTTTTTTTTTTTTCCTCCAAATACTTGCCTCTTCCTCCATATGTGCGTGGTCTCCCCTTGCCTTAAACCTCTTCCCAGTCTGGAAATGTCACTCAATATCAAAAATCATAGGCCCTTCTTTTAACCAGGCTCCAAACCTCTCCCTCTCTAGCAGAGAACTAAGCCTGTGTGTACGTCCTAACTTGGGTGACATTTACAAGGTAAAAATCTTGCCCTTAGGCTTTACTGCCRGGATCCCAGGTTGGTAAATCAAGGAATTAAAGTTTAAGAGATTGCAGGCTAGCATTTAAATATAGGACATTTAAATTCAAATTACCACAAAATGACTGCATTTTCATTATGAAAGAAGCAAGCTATAAAATTGATGTATTAAACTCTGTAATTTTCTCTAAATTTTATGTTGAAACCGTATTTTCAATGATTCATCACAATACTTAATTTCATCATTCAGTATTTTCCAAGAYGTTTTCTATAACCAAAAGACGCATCATTTCCCTAGAAGGCTGAACAGTTGTTAAAAAAAAAGTAATTGCTTATATGCAGCMTATTAACATTTGGAGAAATGTTCAAATTTCTGAAATAATTGATAATTCAGAAATGGTTCAGATTTATCTACTTATTTTTCCCTAAAACCTTAAGCGATCTTAYAGTAAAATTCTGAAGATGCTCAATGGAAAATACAAATCATTACCCCAATGTACAAATGGAGTAACACAGGAAGAGATGTGCTGGTATCAAGCAGCAGTTCAACYGCCTATCGAAACAGGAGCCAGAGTCCACATCTGCTCCTTCCTGGCCAGACACTTCTCCCAGATAAGACCRTAGGAAAGTTCTCTCTGTCCTGGCTTGGTCCTTCTGGTCACTTCTTGCAGAGCTGCCTATCGTTCTTGAACAAGYTGCCCTTGTTCCTACTCTAACCCTGTTTGGCAGTCAGAACAGTTATCTARAAAGTTGGTCACCTCAGGATACAGCAAATCGTAAAATCCATGTTATCCCATATCTCAGTCAGTCTGTGAGCACTGGACAATCCAGACAAACTCCCTGAATTCTGCCTCTTTCACATTTTAAAAGAAAAAGATAAGTATTTTCTCCAAATCACAAAAAGCTATTTTTTTTATCAATTTGCTCAATACACACCATCCTTTATTTTGATGTATTGGATTTGTGAGTTGATGTCTTGGTAGCAGGAAGGGCTACAGGCATGGTTTGTGAGAGAAGCTGCCAGGAGCTGCTCCCATGTCAGACAGAGCCGATCCCTGGTGGCTCCAGAATGGACCCAAGCGTGGCCAAGGCCAAGTCCATCAGTGACAGTGGTAGTGGCACTGGGATAATGAATTTAACAAGGGCAAAATGCACAGGAGCAACTGCAGCCAGAGAGAGGGAATGACAATATCYGAGCAAAATAGCTCCAGACACCAAGGATCAGAGCAGGACAGGCAGGAGACACTCCAGGTTCTGGAGCTGARGCTCCCCTGCAGCCCATGGAGGAGCCCACATTGGAGAAGGGGGAAACACCTGAAGGAGGCTGTGACCCCAGTGGAAGCCTGCACTGGAGCAGGCTCCTAGCAGGACCTGTGGGCCTTTGGAGAGAGGAGCCCACACTGGATCAGGTTTGCTGGCAGAACTTGAGACCTCACAGGGGACCCATGGGAGAACATCCTGATCCTGAAGGACTGCACCCTGTGGAAGGGAGCCACACTGCAGCACTTCAAGAACTGCTGCCTGGGGGAAGGACTCCTTTTATAAAAATTCATGGAGAACTGTCTCCTGTGGGAAGGATCCTACACTGGAGTAGGGGAAGGGTGTGAGGAGTCCTCCCTGTGAGGAAGGAGAAGCAGTGTGTGATGAACTGACGGCAGCCCAGATTCCCCATCCTTCTGCGCCACTTGCAGGGAAGCAGCAAAAATCAGGCGTGAAGTCAAGCCTGGGAAGAAGGAAATGCTGCGGCAAAGGTRGTTAAATATTTACTTTTATTTCTCATTATTCTTGATTGGTAATAAACTAATTTCCCCAAGTTGAGTCAGTTTTGCYRTGATKATWATTGCTRTGTGGKCTCTGCTCTTACCTCCACCCATGAGCTTTTTGTTGTATTTTCTCTCCCCTGTCCAGCTGAAGTGAAAAAACAACTCTGATGTACACCTGGCATCTAACCAAGGCCAGTCCACCACATTCAGGAAGAAAAACTCAAGAGACTTAACTTTGCCCAGGGCATTTCTATCTAACTGGTTGGTGTTGCTTTCCTTTTTCCCTWCTCAAATAAGTCCCAGTTGATTAAGTCCAACTCTGAGGTGCCTCATCTCTCTGACTGACCACACATGAATACAGGCATCAGCAGCTTTGGGATGCTGCACTGCTCAGTATCCAGGTTTCTGCAGATGTAGCCTCATTCCTCTGTGAAGAAAAGTCTCAAGAGCCATTCTGGAGTGTAGTAGTCAAATTTATTTCCACTGTAGRAGCACACTTGTTTAAGTAATAAAAAAATAACATTTTCTTTGCAGAATAAAAGTAAACCTGTAGTGGTATAAATATATTTACTTRCACAAGAATTCACCTAAATCACCCAACATAAGTTTAGACTTAGTATTCTCATAGTCCTAAATTTCCAACAGAGTTAACAAAACAGTTACTTGCAGAAAGATGAGAAAGGTCAAGTCTGGCTCAGTTGGGACTTAGCATATATGAAATAATAGAAAGCTTCCTTCCTTGRYTGTTTTTTGGGGTTTTTCTTTGTTATATGAATACACCRCTTATGAAATATACTGAGAGCCTAKAGCACTGACCATAACCRTCTGTCTAATTAAAATATATCACATGGAGAACCCTAGAAGCTTCTTCTGGCTGCCTTGCAGACCTGACATTGGTGCTGGCCAGACAGAACCAGCAAGGAGTGTAATAAGTGTTGAAGCTCAGTGCTCCTTAGGTTGTGGTCAACCTCCAAAACTCCATTCCTGACACTCCCATCACCAACTACTGCCTTTCAAGGAAAAACATGGTCTAACGATTTCCTTCAGGGGATCATCAGACTCATCAGACAGCATGCCTAATCCGTCAGTAAATTCCTGTGCTGTACTAACACAGGTGTTCTTCTCCACACAGCATTATTAATGACCTGGCGAAGCCAACAATCCAGATTATAGTAAGTATGGCGGATGTGTAACTACCTAACATGAATACTTCATGAAAAAAACCCCAAACAAACAAACAAACAAACAAACCTACTTTCTTTGTTCCCATTCAGTTCAAGCCATGGAACAACAGTAAACACAACTGCAATGAATTCTACTTGCACGCTAACTTGTAGATAACTCTTTAACTCTTTTTCCAATTGTGGGGATGGGAAAAAAGGGGGGGGGGGAAATAAAAATTTAATGAATCAATGACTCTGTATTCCTGTGTTCTGCCTAAATCATACTTCTTTACCATACAGGCTATTGTCAGCACCATGTCCTCACAACATATGCTGATTWATTCTGACCCTTCCTTCCTGTTAGTACAGTGACAAAAAGTACGAGGTTCAGCCTTGATTTGACTCAAGGCATCTACGAGAGGAGGACACTGAACTAATACAGCACAATATTGAAGACAAGAGAAYAGAACACTAAAGTTCTGATACACTAAAAAGCAATTTAACACATAAGCTCATTTATGTAGGCACACTGACATTGAGCACCATTTTTTTAAACATCAACATTCAACTCTGAACAGAAGAATGTTAAGCCTCTAGGACTGTTTCAATATTAGGAAAGGAACTACTTCTAATTTAGAAACATCAAAACACTAATGTTGACACCTTAGTCAAGACATTCACTGCAAGTGACCCTCTCTCTGAATTCGAAGGCGTTCCTTCTCCACTTGCAAGCGTTCCTTCTCAATTTGCAGCTTCTCTGACTCAAACTTAAGGAACTGCAACCTCTCTTTCTCTAACTGCAAACGTTCCTTTTCAAGTTTTAACTTTTCAGTTTCTAGATCCAAAGGCTGCATGATGGGTTTTTCTGTCTGGGTGAGGTCATTTTCCAGGGCAGGTTTCTCAGTATGCAGAGTCTCTAGCCTGAGTTTCTCCCACTCAATCTGAAGTCGCTCCTTCTCTATCTGAAGCCTCTCACGCTCCAAGTCGACGTGCCGTAACCGCTCCTTTTCAATCTGCAGGCGCTCCTTCTCCACTTGCAACCTCTCGGCTTCGATGTCCAGTCGCTGTTTCTCCAGCTCCACYTTTTGCTTCTCCAGATTTATAAGCAAGTGAGAATCTTCAAAAGCTAGCCTAGCTTGAGCAGAGCTCAGATTTCCAAACTCTTCAATGTGGGGGAAGTCTGGTAGGTCGTTTTCCTTTTTTGAATCTGGCAGAACCGATGACAATATTTCTTCTTCTTCCTCAATAGGAAACTGCAGGGATGAATGCRACAGACAAGAATTACATTCCAGCCTTTATGCCAGAATAAATTTTTTACACACAACTTGACTTAAAAAAAAAACCTGATTTTTTTTTTTACTTTTAAAGTTACTCTGAAGCGTTTAACTTGTATGCTGTGAAATAAAAATGCTAAGTCAGAAGATTTTTCTATCATTATACAGAAAGAGAAACAGGTTTTATCTGCAATTAATATCTAGTAATGAAAAATGGAAAATAGGCTTGTCAGTGAACATGCAAGTACATACAGAAAATATGGCACAGTTGTTATTACAGATCATTCAGAACAACTGATAGAAAACTGTCTCTAGAAGACCATATGTTGTTCTTACCTTTCATGGAGCTGAGTGACATTTATGTAAGCCACTAGGCATTTGTTGTGACTAATTATTTATCAGAGCAGATGGATCCATAGGCTATGTGTTATGTAAGCTAACCTAACCTTCACTAASTTTAGGATTCCATTTCTGAAAGACATTTAACACTGACATTTTTCACATGCTCCTAACCCTACCAATTCTAGTAAGTGGGTCAATAAGCAAAGCGTTTTAACCACTTTGTATTATCACATTTGCTGTAAAGCTATTTKTGATGCAGATGATGAGGTGCTTAGGACCACTGCTCTCAGCAGATGACTGTAACATTTCATGCAGAATCATAGTCCTTATGTGCTACAAATTCATAGCACGTAGGACATAAATTGTCTCCCAATACATACACTGAAAGAGAAAGGCAAACTGAGGAAGGTATGCATTCAGAAAAATCTTCGGACCAGTGATGGCACCGCCAGTCCTCTAGCATTAGAGAAGACACACACTGTTCTTCAGCACTGTCTGACAGTAGTTCTCACTACCATTTAACAGCTTAAGCTGACTTTTCACCAGCACACACATTAACAAAGTTAAGATAGGAGCTGCTTCCCCATTTCTCCCACTCAAAAAAAACCCAACAAAAAAATCTCCATCCCAAAAATCCCCAAAGCAATAAAAAACCGTAAGCAAAATTGTTTGACAACCCCTTTCTGAAATGTGAACTATGTATTTAAAGAGGAACAGCAAAACTATCCCAACATTTGACTGCACTCCAGCTGGTTGCCTATCCCAGGACAGTCTCACTACTACTTGGARTAACAACCTGTCTATAGAATCCACTACTGCTTGTCAAATTCACACTAAAATTCTGACGGAGAGGAATGGCTGACTGATTAATTCTAGTAATGTTTTCATCTCCTGTAGGTTCATTTTAAGAAATGCAAACAGTATATTTCTTTCTATATTCTATCTCTTTCTGTACTTGMAGGTAACATATACTTTCATTTCTTAAAGAAGAGCACTTCTCTGTTCATCCATCCAGGCAGCCTGAATATTAAAATCACCAATTACCTTCAACAGCATATTTTCATTGCATTGACTCAGCTAATTCTTATCTGTGGCACATACAAATGGAAAATACATGTGCAAAGACATATTCAAAGTTTAGGGATATCAAATCAATAATCAACATCCAAGACGTTACACACAATTGCAAGTTGCTAGATTTGAATACCATCTCTATGAAATATAGTTGTTTCAACAGTTTAAATCACACATTCAGAAAAAACAGAAACAGATGCTATGAAGAAACACAGTAAAAAGCCTTATGCCGAAATGAAACCAAGGCCATATTGCACATAGCTCGTGTACACCAGTCACTCACTTCGAAATTCTGTGGGTCCTCCTCTTCCTCTTCTACTTTGATTTCTGTTAAAGATCCACCAGCTTCTCTGAAGTCAGTGATATTTTGCCATTCAAAACTAGAGTCAATTGCAAATCCCATTTTGTCATCCATGTCTTCATTGAGAGAGTCATCTAAATTGGATGAAGGAAGGTGAAACCCAGGACCTACTACTTTGATGTTTGCATTCAGACGTTTTCTCTTCATGAGTGCTCTCCAGTCAAGGTACCGCCTTTTCACTTCTGTCCCTGTTCTTTGCTCTCCTTCACCTACAGCATTGACACACTCTGCTATTTCCTCCCAAGCTTTCCGTTTCATCTCATTAATTGTTGTATTAAGTTGTTTTGAAAAGAGTACTTCTCTTCTTTTTCTGATCTCCTTAAGGAGAGTTTGAGTTTCCTGAACACTAAAATTGCTTTTTCTTTTCCTTTTTAACTGTTTCATTTTTTCCAGGCTTAACCTAATGATTTCACCACAGTAGACTACAGGGATGATCTGATACTAATCAACTACTAATATAAATAAATTTTAAAGCAAATGAAAGTAGAGCTCAGTTCTCRTGAAGTAAATTTTCTCTTCACTTGGTAGTATTTTTCTATTTGTCAGGCTTCCTAAGAGAAAAAGAGCAAACAAGATGAATCTCCAAGGCATACACTATATATTTTCATTTAACAACTTGACTCCTAAGTCATCATTTAAGGAATGCATATTTTGAACTAATTGCTTATTTGATAAGAGAAAACTATTTCCTTAAATTTTGAATATAAAGTAGTCATAGATACTTTCTCTAACCTCCTGTGAATTATAAAACCATTAACACATGAATGTCATGCACTGTTAAGGTTGATTTGGTATAACCATTACAAAAATACAGCTATTTTCCTTCAGCTCTTAAAGAGTTTTGCCAGTCAGRATTTGCTTAAGACTGAAACTTGTCACACACATTTCAGTTTGAATGCTAAGTTATTTCCAAAAGAAGCTGGAATTGTTGTATCATTACTTCAAAAACATGAAATGTTTAGGGGACTGAAATTTCTGAGACTTATTTTAAATGTGATACCATTTCCATTTTAAAGAAAAAGTAACTTGAGATGAAAAGTTCACATTTTAGAGGCCCTTCTGACTTATCTTAATCATAAATAAAAGAACTGGAGCAAGCTGTTGAATGTCATAAAATAACTACTAGTTCCAACAAATGTCATTCATTAGAGACATTTCAACAGGAAATAGATTAAAATCACTACATGACCATGATAAAACCCTCCTGCATCATTCTCATACTGCTAAACATCCCATGTCAGATACAATGRCAGCTTTAAAATTCATCCAGTCCTCTACCCTCAGCACCAGCCAATCCTGTGTCTGATCCTGAAGAGAAGATGGACCCCCAAAATACACCTGACGGATTGTGTGCAACTCTGTATAGAAGTGGAGAGTGAGTGGGAGAAACAGGGGACTATTAATGCAGTAATGAGTAACTTAGACCATATTACAAAATAAAAACAATCCACAGCAACCATCAAAACCTAGAAGCAAAGACTAAGAATCAAAAATTATCTTGGTCACAGATTGCTTGGCAACAGGTCCAATTCAGGATTATTTTGAACTTTGTTTTGTACCATGTTACCTACTACTGCAGGTAAGTTCAAAAGGCTTTAAGTCAAGCAGGCCAGGGATTCACTATAGACTGCATGCAGTTTCAAGCTGCTRTTTGTTCACTGTTCATGCAGTAAAGACACCTGAAGGCAAATGGCTTCCAGATTATATATTCAATTGTGACTAACTAATGGACTTAATTCTTAAATAACTCCCTCCCAGSTATACAGGATTTTTAAATTACTAAGTATTTTTCCTACTATTGTTCTCCCTAAACTTGGTTAAAGCATACACATCAGCACATTATACTACAACTCTGTACCTAGGGAATAATGTACATACTGATTTAGACATTTTTCTTCATCTCCTATGCACTACTGACTATAATAAGTGGTTCACTTGCAGTTTTCCATGTCAAGCAATATTCTGTCATTCCCAACAGGTAAGTATGCTACCATCAAGTATTTTTTAAAACAGTGCATTTAAAAAATCTCTACTACTTTTCGTCATTAAAACACTAGTCTTCTTGCAAAGCCACTTAGTTCCAATGATTTCTAGGTAGCAAATACGCAAAACCAAGTCCCAAGAAGAAATCAATTGCATAAAGCATGAGCCTGCATCAGCACATACCAYGCTACAGTGCTCTCATGTAGCTACCCAGCACCTAGGACTCCTCAGATTCAAGTAGGAAGCTGCATGCTGCTGCTTAGGATGTGTGAGACTTTCTGCCCTTCTGAAAATGAAGTCCCAATTGGCCTTAAGAAAATGGAACTATTAAAAACGTAATATAACCTACTGCTTTAATGCAGACCCTTAACTTGACTCATAGTAAAAAAAAACAGCTGTAGAAAGCCAAATTTACATCAGAAGACAAACTGTATCTATTAGAATTACACCAGATTTTTCTGAGACCTTTTATCTGATCTTTAAGCATACTCCTTAGCAGATTTCTGCTGAATGACAGCAGAATTTTTATGTCAAGGTATATACTGGCTAAGTCCTTTACTTATCCCCAGCTAGGTGAACAAGGTTCTGGTCATTCCCAACAAAAAGGAAMCACAGGATTTTATGTATATTTATCACTTGTGTCACATTTTATCGCATTTATCATACATMTCTCTAGTTACCCTGGCTCTTTCTAAATTTCTCAGTGCTAGCACAGCAGCTTAATGTGGGCACAAACACAGAAAAAAAAATCAGCTGGGTTTCCAGATCAAATTTTCATCAGCTTCCAAATACAGTTCTATATCAACATGGAAAATGCTGACAAGCAAGTTTTCTCCTTAGCTCTGGAGAAGGCTGAGCATTAAAACATGCAAATACCAGGTCACTCTGTGGGTCGGTCCACTGCTCCTTACATCAGTGCTCTGCATCACCTGAATGATGTCCCAGCCACACTTTGTGAAGTTTTTAATCCCAGTTTWGGATTTTATGCTATAAGCCAAGGACATAATCCTTAAGAACTACAGTACTAATTTGGAAACTACTGGCATCCAATCCCTTTATTAGGTAAAGTTTTCTTTTAGACTTTTCTAAACTTTTGCTAGAACGCATCTGACACAAGCCCCTGAATTTCCCAGTGAAACATCAGTAAAACCACTRTATTTTAAAACTCACAACTACTAGCTTCCAATTGGTAAGGATATCTTGCCTCTTCTAACTCTTTCCTTCCTGAAAGCACATTGCCTTGCTAAGGACAAGTCTTTTCTCATTAATATAAATGGGGTCAGTAAATTGTCTTAAGAGTATGTTTACTCCTAGAGATAGCTCTGTGTGCCTTTCTGATATATCRACTAAAAGATCTTATTATCTAACAAAAATAAAGATTTGGGATATTCATGGKTTTTGCCATTGCTAGATAGTTTCCAGGATATTACCCTTTGAGGAAAAATGAACTGCTACATATTCAAAGTATGTAAGAGAATATTAATAAGCTAGGATTTGTACACATTCTAGACAGCTACAGGGAAAAAAAAMMCCCAAAATTCATCAGTTGGGATGGCTTTAATGCCTGTCCTAGTAGCTAGGATCATGCTGTGTTTTGGATTAGTATGACAATAATGTTGGTAACGCACCAATGTGTTGGTTGTGGCTAAGCAGTGCTTATTTTAAGTCAAGGACTTTTCAGTTTCCCACGCTCTGCCGGTGATGTGCACAAGAAGCTGGGGTGAACTGCAATGCAAAATACATACTATTACACTTTGGGTAGAAATATGAAGTATTGACTAAAAAAAACCAAACAACTCTGATGACATCATAAAGACTTCAAGGTCTTTCAGAAAAGATGGCAACATGGAGCTATGACTTTGGGCCTGTCAGGCCAAAAGCAACCTGTGATCAAGAAGGTTCTCATCGCTGCACAAAAGAAACACAAACTGTTACGCTCGAAAAGAAACAAGTACTGTAAAACTGAGCTGGAAACTCCATAAACAGAATATACATACACTGAATACCTTTGGCATAGCTAAACACAGAAGTATCCTTGTTCTGTCTCCATTGTTCACACCTTATTTTCTGACCATGTGTTGGACCAACAAAAAAAAAACCAAACCGTTAACAAATCCCCAAACATGCAAGGAAGCAAACAAAAACATCCATGCATTCACCAGGACTGGAGGACTTGTTGCTAGCATCGAACTTGAATAATTCTTTACAAAAATCATGACTTAAAAAAATATGTCTTGATGGTTTCTTTAAAAAACTTTGAGGGCTTATGTTTGAATAAAAYCCCCCTCAAATTATGAGGACCTGCTAGCTCTTAARTTCATTTAAACAAAATTAGAGAGTCTAAGTATCTTCTGCCTAAGGCTTTCTAGAAAACTTTTTGTGTGATTCSTAACAGATGGCTACATTGGCTTGGAGCAGCTTTTGTACGAAGGTTTTAGTATCGGAGGATCTGGGTGCCGCACAACACATCACCCAACACAGCCCTGCAAGAAGCCCGCGGTTYACACAAACGGAAAAGCAGGCACAGAAGGGAACCAACAACACCTAAAAGAATAATTTAACGAAGCAGGGAGAAAGCACGGAAGATGGCAAGCAGCTGGGGATTCAGGATATTGAAGACATACACTTAKGAGGCCAAAGCTGCCCTTTCCCTAAACCAGCCACGGCTACGAAGGGGTAGAGAGCACAGGGTCCCCGCGTGGGGAGAGCGCTTCGGAGGGATGAGGGCGGGCAGAGCCGCGGGGCCAGCTCGGTCCCACCCGGAGCGCCGCAGGGAAAGCAAGGCGGCAACAAAGGGAGGCGGGGGCACGGTCGGCTGCCCCGGCCAGCACGGCCCCCGGGCCCCGGAGAGCAGATGGGGCCGTGGGCCCTGCAGCAAGCCAGGGCCTCTCCGGCCGGCGGGGCTCTGCGATTCTCCCGGCAGAAGGAGGAAGAGGAACGAGACTTCCTCGTGGGGAAAAAAAGRCGACGGGCAATCGCCTCATCACCCCGAGGGGCCGAGGGCGGCAGAGCCCCACCGCTCTACCCCCGCGAGGGGGCCGAAGGCTGCCCACACGCCGCGGGGGGAGCTACCGCCCCACGCCCGGGCCGGTCCGCCGCCTGCCCCGCCCGGTCCCCGGGGACCGCGCCAGCGACTCACCTGCGCCCGACGCTCCCCTCAGGGCCGCCGGCCCTTTAACGGCCACCACGCTCCCATTGGGCGAGCCGCCTGCCTGTCACTCTTCTCCGCACGCTTATTTGTGGATTGTGTCCGCCGCTGCCCTCGCCCCGCCCCCGCCCCGTCCTGCCGCGCCAGGCGGCCCCAAACCCCCGCGTTCCTCCGCCGGCGGGGCCGCGCCGCGCGCAGCCGCCGGGCAGCCATTGGCTGCAAGCGCCGCTTGTCTTCCACRGGCCTGTCGCTGATTGGCTGCGGACAGGGGCGGCCCGCCCGCCGCTCGGTGAGGGACCCTTGGCAGGSTCGGGGCGGGTTCGGTGTCGCCGCTCCGCCCGAGGAAGTACGGTGGAGCCGAGCTTGGTGTGATTATAGTGTGGAGCAGCGGGGCAACCGGCTGTTGCTTCTAAAGTCCGCGATTCGTCATTAAAATGGAGAAATTACGTTTATCAGTGAAATTAAAGAAAGTTTGGTTTTTTTTGGAGGTGCTGCCATGTGCGAGCCACCACGCCACTGATGTGGGCGAAAACAGTTACAAGATGCTTTTATGGAGCTTTTCTAGATTGGGGCTCCTCGTTCCCTCCGCCACGCAAGCGGTGTCTGGCCCTTCCCCTCCGTGTTACCTCCCGTTGCYTTGATCATGTAACCCTACTTTTCCGAAGTTTGGTACTCTTATTCTGCTTAACCTGGTGTCTAAATKTATTACTTTGCATATTCCTTAAGCATTACTARCTCAGTTCTCTCATTCCAAGTTCTGGGCTGTAATGAGTGTTTGAACGTTTTCACTGGACAGGTAGTTATTTGATAAATACAGCTTTAAGTGATCATTASTGTCATGAAATAACAAATCTCCCTAAAACGATGTTTTCCAGTTTCAGCCAACTATTAATTTATCAGCTTGCTTACAGGTAGGTAGTAGTAGTTTTGGTACCATACTTGCCCATTGTATACTGAAAATCGTGTTAAAAAGGAAAATGGTAAGGAATAGGGTAGCAAGTCCATGCCACATTGATGGCACATATAACACAGGGATATTTCTTACTGACACCCATGTATGAACTTGGCTTCCTTTTACCAGTATTTTATTTATATTATATTTATTATTATATTTATATTATTACCAGTATTTTAACAGTGCTCAGAAAAAAAAAATTGAAGTACATCCAAAAAAGTCTTGCGAGCTAGTTCAAACTACATTCAGGTGCAAGTACATAGACAAATGATGGAAAGTAGAAGACATTAACAGTCTGAACCTCTGCCGGTCTGCAAATATAATTAGWTCTAATTATACCTCATTGAATATCCTTTTATTGTGAAGGACATACCCACTAAATATGATTAGTATCCATTAAAATAATTTTTAACTAGGAAGCTTATGATTTCCTAGAGGAGCCGTGCACATAAATCTAAATAGCTTTACTTTCTCCCAAATTGTTACTCCACTTTCATGAAGGCTGCTGTTGTCTGGTGAAAAATCCTGGTGTATACCAGCTTCCTCCAACAAAAATGCTTGGACCTCCTTCATTTATGTGAACTGTCTTGAATTTGTGTAATTGATGTGCATTTTAATMATTAAATCCAGATTCTTTCTTCCTTGCTTTTGATGACAGGAAGAAAATCCCTACCATATGGTCTACTTCAGATGCAAACTGTTCAAGTGCAATGGTAAATTCCCTGGATCTGTAGARCGTACATAGTTTCCTTCTGATTGTGCACAGGGTTATACAATTGAGCTCTCAAATTTGGTCTGTGAATACCTTCATTGTTCAMTATAAGCTTTTAATATTGTAAATGCTGTAGGAATGCTTTGTACATGTCTCCAAAAGGCTTTTGTTAGCCGAAAGGCKTTTGGGGAAAAGACTTTGGAGTGTTGGAAGGTTAATTTGTATTGCAGTAACRCTAATTCATCTATAGAGAAATCTCAGGGTTACAGAATTTTAAGTTTTGGAAGAATACAAGACAACACTGGGCTCTGTCACTTTGTATTGATGCCATTTCTGCATGCCTTGGCATGCAGATTTTAGACTATGTAKTTACCTTTTATTTACAGCTCCTTCKACTAGTACAGAAGGTCCATTTCACTAAAAATAAACACCCAATCATTTGCAATACTTAAGCTGTTAGAAAAACTTGTGTATCAATCTGATTTTTTTTAATATACCAATTTAAAAGAGTACTTTACAAAGGTAAACTTAAAAACTTCAGCAGACAAAATCAGCATGGGAACAGTAACTCAATATGCAAAGGATATACACATACAAGGTCCAAGGATAATAATAAAACATCCTCACTGCAGTTTTCATCTATTCTTGATTGTATTCTAACTGCATTCTTGGTTACAGTGTTAAAATGCTCTCCAATTGGAAAAAAAAAACAAAAACCAAAAAAAACCATCAAACCAAAAAACCAAAAAAGATTTCCTGATTATAAACACTGCAGATTCTCTGTAGTCTGAAACCCACTGGAAAAAAAAAAAAAAAGAGACCTGAGAGGTATTCAGTTGCTCAGTGCTTTATTTCACAAAAGAATTAACATCTCGGCAAACGTGTAGTATCATACTTTCCACATATCAGCAGAGCCCAGGCAGCAGCAAAATGTTACTGTTCTTTATACTTTATTGGGTGTTAGAAGGAAAAAAAGTAAATTGAGCATATGATCAAATACAATCCTGTTTTCAGGATCAAATACAATATGATCAAATACATCCCTGTTTTCAGTCTGTTTTAATTAAAATAGAGCTTATGCTGCCTCCTGTTGGTCACCYACAAACAGAAACATCTAAAATTAATCTTCACACTAGGAACTGCAGACGGCACATTCTACAGCCTATACCTYACCTACTACCCAATACTAACTAGAGGAGGTAAATAGTTTTCTTCACAGAGTAAAACCATAAATAAATCTGACACAGAAAACCTACTCCATTTTGTGAACRTAATGAATKTTTAACAGCAGTAAACTGAYTTAATACAAATGTATTTAGAATATAGAAAACAAATTAATTAGCTCTTAAATAATAATGATCGGGTCTGTGCAAACATAATCAACATAAACAMCTGAATAATTGATATAACAACTAAACCAGTATGATAATATTACCAAAATGCCATAATGTTTTCMTAGCATTCTTTAAAAATTAAGATTATCCAATATAATCATCAGTGGATATTAAAATCCCACATACAATATATATTATCTTCGTGTATATTATACTGGTCATGCTTTTAATGTGTTMTGTGACATAAAATAGAATACTATTAGAAATGTTTTGGTTACATCATTTAAGTGCAAATAGTAGATTATAATTTTACATGCATTTTGTATGTTTTAAACATCACTCAGTAAGAACATAAGTAATCATTAAACTAGTTACTGACTATTTTTAGAGGAARGTACTTTTTCATAAAGCTTTGATTCAAAGAGCTTTGAAAAGTCAGAAAAGAGGAAAAAACCTCACTTTGCATTAATTTTGTGACCTTTTTTTAAAATTGCATAACTGCTGTGCAGACTGAAACATCTGTTTGATCCAGACCTACAACAGTTACTCATGCAAGTAATTCAYATTCTTCTTTGTAGTTGACTTCACTGAGATTTCCTACATCTKTAGCAATTAATCAGGATTTGGAACAAAGGTCCTCATGAAAAAGCCTTGTTTTTAACCATGACTTTCTAACACTTCTGCTTCTTCTGCATTYAATTCTGCTACCAGATTTAATACTTTGTATGTGGAAATGCGGCAAATGACCCTTTTTCCTTCTGTGAGAGCTGCAGTACAGGCTTACGTATCTAACTGAAGAAAATCAGTACCATTTCACAATAACTTTTCTGTAAGCAATGCTAGAAAGTAACTGATATTACTACATTATTTCCTGACCATTGAGTTAAGASAGCTCAACTCTCTGTGAAATCCATGAATGATTTGTCCAGCTGGGAACTGACATCAGTTACTGTACAAGTGCAGTGTAGAATGTTAAAGAAGCATGTCTCTTTTACCAATTCAGCTTCAGTCAGTTTTCACTATCCATACTGAGGAATTTCTCACATAGGTCACTGCTCTGTCTGATGTCAAAATTCCAGAGTCTTATACATATAGCAAGCAGCTGGGTGGAAGACTGCCAAAGAAATCTGCCGAAGGGAAAACTTAGGGGATAGAGCATCACCTGAATGACTCATTCAGTTGCTGTTTATGTGATCCCAGCAATTTCGTCATGACAGTGGCAATTAAAAAACCCTTGCAATTCTCTAGTCTCTTCCAATTTGCATAGCTATTTATACCCATGTACTATGGGCATAATATGTTACTCTTCTCAATGCACAAATTGCATACTTATATTACTCAGGTATAAAAACAACACATACACAAGCAAAGGTGAATTGGGCCTTGTATTCCAATGATGTGACATGTTGCAGTAATTGATGGTTAATGAAGTCTCTATGCTACCTGAGTGAACTACTGTTTTCCTACGTATTTTTTCCTATTGTTTCAGTAAGCAGGAATAGTAGCCTTCCTATCTCAACTCAATACATTTGCTTTGCACTAACAAAAATACTTGCATTTCTGTAAGGTGATTGTAAGGGTTACCTCGCTATGTTCAGTTAAAATATGGAGACTTATGATAAAAAACCAAAATAAATGTGGAAGTTGCCTGAAATCCTGTAACAAGTTACATAGTTCTACAGAACTGAAACACATATTAATATACAGAAATTACTGAGTGGAAGTGTTCTGCTCTATTAACATGTTCTCCAAATGCACATGATYTTGATTTACATACTTATGAAAATTGT
The DNA here is from genome assembly GCF_030028575.1 of Malurus melanocephalus. NCBI lineage: Eukaryota > Metazoa > Chordata > Aves > Passeriformes > Maluridae > Malurus > Malurus melanocephalus. Next base: position 638,519 of record NW_026623404.1, read on the forward strand.
TATGATGAATGTTATCTAAATTTATAAAGRTATCTGATAACAAATTACAGAGCCAATCACGGAATTGGAACTTTCCACTGTTTACTGTTTAAAACAGAAGCATATTTTAGGCAATATTAAGCTGTAAGCATTGAGTTTGAGTTTTTCAAAAAGTACATGCAGTAGTGATGTGATAATGAACTTACCACAGTTGTCTCAAGACATATGAAAGATGTCTCTGATGYCTCAATGAATTTTATTCATGTTTTAAACTGCTTGAGAAGATGTGCTTAGATGTTTAGAATCATTATTCTATCTGGCAGAAGACAACCTTACTGCTTTCACAATACTTATATGGAATATAAGGGCTTTCCGTGTCTTATTTGGATACCTGGTAAGAAAGGAAATTCTCAGGCTGCGCAATATTACAAATTAATTTATGAAACCTAGCTAATGTCAGTGTCCTCTTGTCAGAAAGAGGGCCAACTTCGTAAACATGAGATGATCAAATCTACTTCACAACGTATGGCTAGACTAATATTAGCACTAGAAGGCCATTACAATTCTAATATTATAATAGCTGACTACTTAAAGTTTATCAAGCAATATATTGTGTAGTGTTTACTGTGTAATATTTTAACATTTAAAATTACCATGAAGTTCAAGATAAAGCATTTTAATTAATTTAAACCACAAAAGATGATTTCTCACCTCAGAAATACTATATACTATTGACTTCTAATGTGGGGGTGTAGTTTTGGAACTTTGTAACTGATGTGTGACAAGATACGAACTTGTCCCACCGTTAACGGAAGCAACAACTACAATTTCTTTTAAAGCTTGCTGCTCTAAGCAGCCTAGTGACTGCTTAGTGGGTAGCACTGGAGACTTCAGAGATGGAATACTTCTATTAGAAAACATCCTGACATGTTTTTTTTTTTTAGTTAACAAGATGACTAAAGCAAAGATTTAATATGAATYATCCATCCTGTAGAAATCTTACCTACCCTGCAGTTTACCGTGCCACAGTTAATGGGATGGAAACAGAAAATAAACCTACTACTAAGGCACAAGGATGGAGAAAAACTGGTAAAACTGAAGAGCTGAAGTAAGATGACAGGAATTATCAGTCTCTTCAAGTTAGATACCTGGCTTTAATGCTATGAAGGTCACTTTGGCTCTTGACCTTGCTAGGGTCATTACCATAAGATAAAGCTGACAGTGAATTCCTCTTACAGGTTTATGGACATAGAAAATCTAAGCARTACTAATGATTTTAAACTTCAGTTACATAGGGAAAACAGTATCACAGTCAATTTTCTCATTTAGCAATTTGTCTACTGGGACAACTGTGAATATTACAGAAATAATGGCACATATTACACAATTAATTCTTCATGAGTATTCTTTTTTGAAAAGTAGTATCATTTTGAAAGTTATTCTGATAATTACAGGGAAGAGTTGTGTATAAAATTAAGTAAYACTGTCTGTATAATGACTAGCATGAATGACATTTTAATGGACTCTTCCAAAAGCAAACCTACAGCATATAATTTAAACTGAAAATTTCAACAAACAAGTACATATTTCTCCATCTGTAAACTAATACTTAAAAACTGTTCTAGAACTTGTGCATTTAAATAGACTCTTTTGACTCAGGAGTTTCAAAATTCTCCAGAGCAAATTGTCAGTACTGGTGACCAGGGRTCCCTGTATTTATTAAACTGAATGACCTGACAGTAAAACTCAGTTAAGGCTTTTGGCATGGGTGAAACTTCTTCCCACTCAGACCTACTACTGTGGTAGACTTGAACTTCATCTGTGATTTCTTCTGGAGCATAATCACCACCTAGTATGTAAATTTTGTCTTCTGTCCCAACTGCCCCTGCGTTAAAGCCAGCACATTCAAAAGATCCTTCCCCTTTCCAAACACAGGTTTCTGGACAAAAACTGTAGACCTTGTAGGTGGAGAGATCACATATGTACAAAGTACAGTTCACTGGAACAGCTTTGATTAGAGTTGCATGAAAAAACTGCCCAAATTCTGCGACAAGCTCAGACCACTGATCAGTCATAGCGTTATACTTAAAGAAACAGTCAAGAGATGGATTAAAGGCATCAGTAATCTCTACTTCTGAGCCAAGGACGTAAATTATATTCTGGCATGCACTTGCTTCTGGATAGTAGATACCTCTTGGTAATTGGCTTACAGATTTCCAGTCTTTGGAAAGAGGATTATAGGATTCTACRTCCAAAAGACTCCGAGTTTCTTGAGCTCCTCTGGTCTTTCCACCTATTACAAAGAGCTGATTTAAAGTTACAACAGATGTGTGCATTGTCCTTGGTTTTTTCATAGCTGACACTATGGAGAATTCATTGCTGACTGGACAGTAGCACCAGGTTTGGTCAGTAGCATCATGAAATGGTTCAGCAATATGAAGCCTAACAGTCCTATAACAATTTCCCTTGCATCCTCCAGTAATAAATATTTTTTCTCCATAGCTAGATAAACTTGACCCTGGCAGATCGATCATGTGCGTATGTGGTAGTTCTTTCCATTTATCTGTTTTGATGTTGTAGCAGAATGTGTGCCTGTTTTCTCCATCTTCATCCGTTTTATGAACAAATATATATTTTTCTGTTGTTGAAGGACGTGCATCTGGAAACAGTCCACTAAAGTTCTGCACACTTTTAACTGCATCACTGATTATTACTGAACAGTTAGCACTCTTAAGTAAGTGTTCTTCAGAATGCAGATAGTCCTGCAAAGTCTTTTCAGGTAACTGGTGTAATCTCACTTTTTTAATCAAATTAGGCAGGTATTTCTGTCGTGTTTCTAMGTTGTGTTTGGTCCATTGGAGGACAGCTTTCAACACTGATTCTTCTTCAGGGACATTTAGTTCATCAGCCTCAAGACATTTCTGTAGTATCTCAAAATTCATCTCCAAAAAATCACTTGATCTGAGTAGCAATGAGAAGTGGTGTTGTACAAAATCTAGTGCATGATCAAACAAGCGGACGGACCCATAACTTTCTGACAGAGAAAGCAACTGTAAGCAATTCACAAGATCAATACTTTTTATTAGGAAGTCACTGCAAGCTTTGGAAAGGAGTGAAACTTGAAGAAATGACGACAATTGGAAGAGCATTTCCACATTATCATTGGTTATCTCTGTTTTTCCTGTGTAAGCATAATCAAGAAAAGCTTTCACTGCCTTGGGTGATAGGTTACTAATAATAACATTACCATCATCTCGCTCTTTCATATTAACTTCAAACATGGCTCTGTGAATAGAATACAGAAGATATACACACAAATTAAAGTTTTAGCAAACAGAAGAGAACAGGAGAGAATCAGGAGGAAATAATAATGAGGGCTGGTCTAAAATAGGTCTAAAATATGCAAGTTCTTATATGAACAATGAATTTACTTGGTATGTTTGAAGGAAAAATGATTGGTGATAAGAACGTATTCGAAGTGATGGTTTAACAAAATGATAGCAGCACYTGTTTTGTATGGATTTTTACAAACAGCGATGAAGTCTGCAGTTCTCATTGTGAGAGAAAATTTTTCACACCAGCATCAGTTTCAACAGCTTGGGAAAGATGCTGATTTYAAAAATACATAGTAAAAAAGCCTAATGAGTTACATCATGAACTGTGCATGAATAYATAAAATTAAGTGAAAAAAATTCCTTCCAAATTGCAGGCTGAGCAAATGGCCAGAYGGATGATGGGTGTAGTCCTCAGAAATAAAAGTAGGTTAGGGGTGAATAAAAAGAAAAAAAAAAGGAAATTTAATTCTTGCTTTAGAGTTGACAGAGAGATGTATGATTAGAAGCCAGTGTCAGAGAAAAAAAGGACGTTTTGACATATGATTGCATGACTCAGTGAAACTGCAGAAAGTAGATTGTGACAGAATACAAAGATGATGGTTGAAATTGTGGAATGAACTTTCAAAAAGTAGATTTGTGGAAAATTTATCACAACTTTATCTGCTTTATTCTAAATATGTAATAAAATTTAACTATTTCATACAGTCTAACATGACAAGAGAAAATAATTTAATTTTTTCAATCATGTAAGTGCTGCCAACAGAATACTGCTTTAATATCCCTTGCCCTACCCACTCAAAGCCTAAGCATCAGGCTGGGATAGCAGTGGCTTCTAAATATGACAAAAGACAATAGTGGAAGATTCAAATAAGTCATCAAATGTGAAGTAGAGAATCTGAGTTATTAATATAGTTAATTCATATTTTAAAAAGTGTTATATCATAGTTCAGTTATATAATTAGTATGTCTACTGTATGAGATTTTTTTAATCCCATCCTTTTCTGGAGCCAAATAGGAAAAAAACATCACAGTGTACAGCACATACACTTTGGGACATAAACGTGTGGTAAAGCAAGAAGTTGCCTGACTTCCCAAAAAAGACCATAAAATTACAGTAGGACACCTGTATCCCAAAGACCTATTTGCATACTAAGTGATGAGCCTTAAAATCCTTTCCTCATTTATCCAAGAGTTATGAAATCTCCAACTAGGGAGTAAAATAGTGAACAATACCAGAGAAGGACAGCAATGTAGGCAAAGGCTTTCAGCCTGAAATCTAACAAATAAGGATCAAAATGTTGCTGAATCTTGGGTTTATACAACGAAGCCAAAACTAAGAGAAGTCCAAAGGCCAAGGAAGACAAAAAGTATTCCATTTAAAAATGTATCTAGTGGACTTAGATCCTTGAAGGTAAAAAATTGCATTCCAGGACAACTTATGAATCTGATGGCTGCTAYTATCAACTGTATCTATCACTAGAAGCAAGGTAAGATCTTTTCGGGCAGATTTTAATCTGAAGAGTCTGTAGGTAGTGAAAAGAACACATGAGTTTCCACGTGCTTAACTTCAATTCTACAAATTACCACTGGAAGCTGCTTCATCCTGGTATTTCTTTCTACCTGATCATCTCAGTGGTGTTAGGCAGTTAAAACACAAATGAAAATAGATCTGTGTGTTAGAGAATAAAAAAAATCTACTGCTACAGTGGAGAAAGTGCTCATTTCATCTGCATTTCTTTTTTTTCAGTAATTCTCAGAATACATCTAGCTATCTTCTGTCATGTGTGGCAGACTCTCTTAGACCATGGGATGTTCCAGTAGACTTGAAATTAACACTCACCTATGTATGGGCAACCAAACTGAGGCCATTAACTTATTCCCAGGAGTCCATTTTTCATGATCAGAGAGTCTTAGCTTTTAGTAAACTGTATTCGGAAACACTTTCAGTGTGGAACTGTAAGTCTGAACCTTTCTACTAAAAAGGTTAACAAGGTTTCTTTTTAGACTCCTGTATGTGAATGCTGGCTGTCCCTTAAGAATACCAGGAGGAGAATCCATGCTGAAAGGCTGAAATCTGTTGTTGAGGAAAAGTATGCATATCTGTTTAAATACCTCCGAAGACAATCTCTACTATACTGCCATCTTATACAAAATCCAATTGCATTCCAAAAACACRTACAACTTATCCTTAATCGCTCAGGCCAAGATGTGTTTGTAATCAATCTGTTATGTTTCACAATATTAATGTGTCAAAGTATATAGGCTGTCATATAAAAAGTCAAACAAATCCTTGCAGACCTTCAAATACTGGTATGGGCAACAAGTAACTCTTAAATATATATAATGTGTGTCAGTTCTATTTAACAGCAGAACCACACACTTATGACTTGAAACTTGTATTTCAGAGTTTGGACTGCTATCGGAATCTGATTCATAGAGTTCTCACAACTTTTTGAAAATACAAACAGCAGTATCTGGCATACCCTTAAAACGATGCTTGAATGCTTTACTCAAAACTCTGCAGATATATGTAAGTTGTGATAATTTTCACTTTTTTTCTTTTTTTTAAATTCTATTCCTTCCCTCCCTCCCAGAGAACTTAAAATCTATTTCCTGCAAACTCATGCCAAAATTAGGTTTACCTGAAAAAATCACTGCATGCTGCCAGTACACAACGATGACAGGGAATTATTTCATCTTTCACAAGAATTTTAAAATCAAAAAATATATTTTGTTCTCTGAACTTTTGCAGCACTTTTAGAATTTGTTGTCCATGACCTTCAGCCACTAAGGAATTGATTTTATTTTCAGGAACAGAAATTCCATTGCAAATAGGTCTGCTAATGTAATCCCGTTGATTGGCCATGTTTTCTTCAATCTATTCCTGAAATGGAAAAATAAGTAATTGATTCTACAGTCTTATTTAAAAAAAAACCCCAACAAACAAAATCAATACACCATAAAACAAAGAACTTATCAGCATTGAATTTAGTTTGCAAATCTTATGCACAGTTAGAAATTTGTGTTTTAAGTGACTTTTGCACTGAATTTGGTAATATTACTACTTTGTAAAATATACGCACACTGCGTATTTTGAAAAGTAAAGTATAAGCTATATATCAGAGAACAATTCTACAGGTAATACTCACCTGTAGGAAATTTTTCAGTATAGTCCACAGGACACACATAAAGGAGTGTGTTTAATTATAATTTAAGAGAAAGACTAGTCTTAGGCTTACCCTCAAAAACCCCAAATTCTCAATTTTCTGTAAAATTAAGATGGAAAAAGGAAACTTTGTTACATATTTTACATTCCAAAAGGCTCATCACTGTACAGCTWGTAGTGAAAGGAAGACAGAGGCTACTAGACTGTTTCCTAAATGGATTCCCATGAGGCACTCTGGACTGCAATAATGGAATACAAAAAACACCAACAGCCTGGCTGAACCAYAGGATTGCTGGGGCTTACCAAACAGGCTCATTTAGAGATAGTTCAGTGACAGTACACCTATGAGTGTTCAKTCAGTTGAAACTGATTTTGTCATGTACCTCTACTCTTGTTAGGAAGCTTTACAGTGTCTTTAGAACATATTTAAATTTAAGACCATCTCCCTCTGAGCAGCTGAGTTTTTTTTTCTGGTGAAAATCCTTACACAGAAGTGCATTTTTTCTCTATGGAAAATTGACTTTAACTGGTTTTTACAATAAAAATATTTTACTACACTTTGTCAAYATAAAGAAACTTAAAGCATAAGTGTATTTTACTTACACCTATTTAAAGACCTATTTATATACTGCAGATGCATAAACTGCCCTTRCTGCAAATCTGAGTCAAGACAGCCTATTTTAAAGCTTAAAGAAACATTCCATTTCTTTTTTTTATTCCAGGATTTTTTATTCCAGGATTTTGCTTCCACAATTCCAATTAAAATCAGCAACAGATAATTCAGGCCCACCTGAATTGACAGGTGACAAAAAAAAATCCAAACAAAACCCAGAAACAAGAAAATACTGTTTCTGGTTTTTAATTTCGTGAAAAGGCTTATCTGATAACATGACACATTCAGAGCAAACTAAACCACAAGACAGTCTTCTTCATGTCAGATGCTTTCACAGCAGACTATCCTATACTTTATTCAGGTAGCTCCAACCACAAATAGACCTCCATGTCTCTTGGAACAGAAGAGATCCAGTGATCTTGCTGCCAGCACTGGCACCCTTGGAGCAGGCATCTTCTCCTTCCCATGGCCAGACAATCTCAATGTATTCACTCTTTCCATTCTAAGCCTGAGGAACTAGGAAAATACAGAAGAACAAGACCACCATTTATTCTGATAATGTATGGCCTCATAAACCCCAACTTCCATAAATCATAAAACTTTTTTATATGTCAGAATTCTCTACAATACCCTTTCATTATGAATTTAAAAGCCTGCTCCTCAAAAGACTGAACTTTCAACAAAAGCAGAGTTGCTTCAGTGACATTAAATTTCCCACATTTGAATGAAACTTTTTTTTAAAAAGTAAGTGAATTTCAAAGTTTATTTGGCATCATATAAAATAACACTTCTAAAAGAAACATAAATCCTTCTGCAAAATTCTGGAACCGAGAATAAATACTAGGTATCTKTCTCCTTTTACATGTAATTTCTATAGCAAGCTCCAAAATACAACTTGCTTCCTGTAAGTAAAATTATCAATTTCAGTAACATTTGTATTTGCATAATGAACATGGAAACAACACTGTAATCAAGTCCAACTCTGCTATTTTAGGCAAGACATCATATAATACTTCCATACCAACAATCAATGTTTCAGAAAGTTTTCTCTTACCATACTATTACCACAAAAACTCTATTCCAGTATATTGGTGTTGAGACTGTAAACCTCTTAATTACACAATTTATTAACATTTACATATATTTGTTCTTCTGTTAAAATTGTTGYATGACTTAATTATCCCTTGGATATTTATTCACTTTTACAATTATCAAGAGTGCTGATACCCTCTCTCAATTTAATTAGAATGGATAATTGTCAAACTTTCCAAGGTCGACTTAAAAGACTKAACTTCTGGTTTTCCTTATTATTTCTTGCAGTTTTCTCTTTACTCCGGTTTGATCCTAAATTTCTTTCATTGATACAAAATTTGTTATATAACATTATGGTTCAGATCTCATCACTGTCTCACTAGTCTAATTTGCAAGTCATCTAGTGCATCCTAATCCTAATCTCTAATAGCAGTATCTCATTATTTTCTTAAAAGCCAAATTCAGCAGTGTATCTAATGTTTTTGTTCACGATTAAGGAATGTAGTAATGAATACAGTGTAATGACTTAGCCTAATTCACCCTCCTCTCCACTAAAAAAGAAAAAAAAAACTTAAARAAATTCAATTTGTAGCTCTCTTGTAGCCAATTTCTGACTTACTTCATAATTTTGGTATTAATGTACCACTTTACTGAATCTGTTGATTATTTTAGAGCACTCCAAACTATCTTAGCAATTCAGCTAAAATGCGGTACGTTAAACAAGACCAAGTAGCATTTATAATTATTTCATGCATCCTTCTACAAAGCCATATGAATTAATCAATAGGGTTTTTTAATAAATATTTGATYAGCTCCAACAAAAGGGTAAGAAACGTAGGGGGTGCAGACATATGTTGAGGAGGTCTGCAGCTCAGGAATGCYGGGGAACACCCCTCCTTTTATTTGCTCCATAAAATCCCAGAGGATTCATTAAAGCCTGTCTTTATGTGAATTACCAAGAACCAAGCTCCAGTAAATGGTTCATTAGGGTTGGGATCTCTTACTTTTGCTTTCTAAGACATGTCTGTGTGCTGTTCAGCAACTAGCCTTGCAGTATCTCGTGGAACATGAGACAAGTACTGATCCAGTCTCTCATCACTTAACGAAACCTYGTTTGCATACTGGACCTTTACAATCTTACACTGATAAATGTTCCGTTAGCTATTAGTTTTTTTCTAAAAAAAAACAACCAACAAACCAACAATTGGTTGACAAAGACAACTGAAAACAATCCAAAACTAAACTCCCCCAAAGTTAAATGTTTAACATTTGCCCTGGCTCATTTTTTTTGTAAGCCACCTCAAATAAGAGGCCAGTTGGCTGCTACAGTAAAAAAATGATACAAATTTCACAGTTATTAAGGTCAACCCCACATAATACATGTGTAGGGGACATATGTACCTCTCAAAATTATCTGTACAGGTCTCCAGTTGAGGGGCCAGGTACTCTGCAYGCCTCACAGTGAAGTGGCAAGCAATGGCCAGTCTGTCGGAGCAGAGCAGCAGCTGCTGAACAGAAAGCTGGGGATAGTAAACTAATTTTGATCATTACAGTGGATGAAATAAGGGACCACCCGGGAGCTCTGAGGATRTAAGAGCACTCTTATGGTCTGTCACAAAATCCAGTAATAAGAGCCCAGACCTCATTAGTTCTGCTGTTTGTAAGGTCCYTCTGTTGTAGAACCAGAGTGGTTTSGGTTGGAAGCACCATTAGGGATCTTCTAGTTATAACCCTTTGCCAGTTTTAACAGTGTCCTTTTCCCAAATAAGGGACAGAGCAGTCTAGAACACAACGAGCTCATTGACCCAMATGCCAGGTAACCACACTGAACTCTGAAAAGACCATGGTCAAAATGTGAAATATACAAACATTCCTCTAAGTATCTTGTCTGTTGGTAAAAAGCTATAAGAAAGTGTTCAACTAACCCTAATTCCATGCTAACAGCTGCCAAAAMCTCATTGAATTTCCAGTGCAGTTGTTCTACTTCACCAGTGCTAATGCTCCCTTTCCAAAGATGCATAGAGGATGCAACATGTTTATGATTGTCTTTTAGTTAGCACATCAAAATCCTTCCTAAATGTTCTTATAATTCTGTACCTATAAGACACTGAAATGTGTAATTTATTTGCTTATACTTTTATTTTGGAAAGTCCAAATGACCTTTAGACTATTAGTTTAATAATAYACGTATATATGTTGAACCCTACATATTATAGTAAGAGACTGTAAAYGCAGCTGTAAAAACAATTTAAATACTATTAAAACTCATAAAGGAGACAACATACAGGTCAGACATTTTCAGAACATATAGGCTTACACTAAAATCATAACCACTGCAGTATACCTCCTAGAAATGGTTTTCAYATTCATTCCACCAGATCTGAAAGAGCAAAGCAAACAGAACTGTGAAGTGACCTTTGAGAAGAGATGAACTTCTGTTCGTGCAGCGTATTGTAGTTCCCACCACAGCACTGATCAGAACATACTGAAAATGTACGTACATTAATAAACTCTCCTGAAAAGATTTTACTAAACTAACAGCCCAAATAGCCTCAGCTGCAACAACTGATAAATAAAATGGTTACARAAGTTTAAATGTGTTAGTGACGTTGAGAACAGTGGAAGATGTGCAATTATTTCTTAGTGAATAACCAAGGAAAAGCTATCAAGCTAGGGAGAGCACATGTAATGAGAATGAAGCATGAACACCCAGATAAGAGTTCAGAAAGACAGTGGCAAAGACACCAAACTGTTTGATCACTTTGTAACAGTAAGATAAAAATATACATATAAATACGTTTGACTTTGAAATAGCCTAGGGAATGCTATTTTGTGAAAGTACTGAGCATACGTAAGTATCACACATAGCTCAGTTCATACTTTGCCAGAGAAAGCCTGTTAGGGTTCTGCCTGACTGACAATAAACAGGACCAAACCCTTGGAATGGGASTGAAGCTTGACACTGTTCCCAGCACGAGGGTGTGGCCATTCAGAAATTACAAACAACTTTGCGAGTGTAGACATTCTCTCCTCTTCCTACACAGCAAACCAGTCTACACCCTTATTTGTTACTTTATTATTTACAAACAATTGTAAAACAATCTATCAGCTTTTATCTGATAGCACAATACTGCTGTGCAACAGCACTCACCAACTAYAAAAAAATTAAATCCTAGTACTTCTTAGAGGTTATCTTATGAGAAATAAATTGTTCTTCAATTKAACATTACATTTATCATGTGGCCTTCTCACAGCTTGGATTGCATGTCTTACTAGGGAACAGGATTTTTAAAAAGGCAAATCTAAGAGCTGGTATTTTACAGCATACTTTATGTACCTAGAATAAAAGAATTAAGCACAGTGAAAATGAAGAAAATGCATAGATTTCTCTAGAGAAGTTTCAGTCATTTTTTTCATWAAAAATTCAACTGTACATCAATATATGTTTTGAAAAGGTCAAGATCAGCATTATAAGATCTAATATTAAAAGTATTACATTATTGAGTCTACTATATACCCATCAAGATGATTTACTATTTTCATTTCTTATCCATTCAAAAGGAGAGAAATTAATGATTTGTTAACAAGTTTTAAAGACATTACTCTGCCTACACATCTAATTCAACATTCACTAAGATGAATATGAGTGGAACAGATATCTGTAGGATTTGGTGACACTTCTGCCAACTAAAAAGACAAGAGTGGTTTAAAATGTAATTAAACTATAAATACAGAGCACAAGTTCTGAACTTTTATATTCCATTAATGTGTTGATTGTCCCTGACTGTCTAAGATTGGAAACACAAAGAGAATTCCAAGTTCCTGTCTGGAAATTTCAATGGAACTGGGTCTCACAGGTTTTTAAAAAATAATGAAGAAAAATAATATTCGGTCAATCATTTTCGGACAAGCAAAAAAAAGGCACAGGACATTATAAGACATTTAATCCACAAAAGTGACATTTATCAATAATAAATGTTGAGATAGTATTCTCAGATTGAAAGGTCACGCAGAGACTTGGTGTTCTTTAGAAGTGATAAAAAATAAATCAACATGGAAAAAAAACCCAGCATGGTATACCAGCAGGAAGTAAGGACATTGCATTAATTCTTGGAAGCATTCCAAAAGTGGAAGATTCCCACTCTGCAAGCAGTGATCATTAAATGCACGTTCCCTGACAAACACGTGAACCTGCTAAGATAAAGCAGTAATCAAAAGAAGCAAAACTGGCTGGAATTTATCCCAAAATTAAATTTATCAAATTCATCTAGGTCCTTTTCAAATTATTTTCTTAGRCAAAAAAAAGATCAAGAACTGTAATTTTAATTTTCAGAAAAAAAATGAATTAAAATGACAGTGTACTTCTGACAAAAATAACTGCAAATTCTGTAAAAGAAAATCACAGCTTTTAATGGCTTCTGAAGTCCGTCACTTTTGTATGTGATTAAAGTATGTCYCTTCCAGAACATGCAAGCTTTATTGATCATATTTAGAGAATAATTTAGCACAGCTTATTATCATAGCATGTTTTACTTAAAATAAAGATGTGGGTTTATATTGAATACATCCATAATTATAGTGCTTATTATACAATGAATCTTGAGCTTCAGTTTGCATTACACATTGAAGCTTTTTTTTACACATTACACATTTTTTTTAAAAAAGTCATTAAATACACTAGTGAAAAAAGGGGACATGTTTAAATCTCTCTACATAGCAAGCAGGGACAAGCCAAACTTATTAATCAAACCTGATGGGTTTTTTTGGAACTAGGTAAGACTCACAGTCCATTAGTGTTATGATCTATCTGTAATTAAATACAGATACAGCCACAATGCCCTCATCGAAGTGTGCAGAATACGAAGTTTGAAACATAATCCTCAGCTACAGTTTGAGATTGCCAAAGCGCATTTTCCTGGGCATTTTTCTTGACTGTGATCTTTGATCATTAAAYCGTCCTCTGCTGTCAGTTAACTCTGTCTATGTGTTTGGATAATAGATAAATTATGCCATTCCTTGCTTCACCAAATCATTAAGAAAAACAGGAATAATATTGTGAAATAAGTCACTAACTCTGTCTATGTGTTTGGATAATAGATAAATTATGCCATTCCTTGCTTCACCAAATCATTAAGAAAAATAGGAATAATATTGTGAAATTAGTTAAACAGCCTACTGATTCCTTCATGAAACTTTTTTTWATCCAAATGTTACTTTAGTGTTTAAAGTATTTTGCAAAGACCCATTTATACTCAGTTATAACTGAGACTTATTTTAGACAGAAAGACCTTCTGGCCTGTATAGATACAGCAGTTTTTCACATTAACAGTGAGCTGGGAATGCYATACAAGAAGGATTGTAAGAAATACRCGCAATAGTACAATTTTCAGTATTTTTTCATCATTTGTATGCGGTCAATAGAGAACGGATGTAGTGTATTCCTAAAGGCAAGCAACTTTTTAGCCATGGCCCAACTCCAGAACTAAGGGACAAAGAAATTTATTACCTTTTGTGGATTTACACGTGGCCTATAATTGAGGGCACATGGGAATCCAGTTCTGACAACCATAAGAGTTCCTAACAGAACAATGAGCATGGAATACAAGAGGCCTTTGTTCGGACAAATCCTTAGGAGTCAGAATACAGCTAGTGATGCAGGGCGTCGCATCTGCTCTGGGGACAATCRGCTCCTCTTTTATAGTCAATAATCGGCAGGCAGAGCCCACCCCGCTGCGACAGCTCTGCCAGGGGTCGGGACGGCTCTCCAGCAGGAGGGATGGCAAAGATGGGCCGGGCATCACCTGTCTTTAATAGGCCGCGTTGCCACCAAGAAACACCTCCCCCRTCCGTCCCGTTATCACCCCCCCCGCCRGCCCCGCCCCCGCCCCAAGGGCATAGCCGCCTTCCTCGTGTAACAGGGCCGGGGGAGGCAGAATTTAGAGGGCAACTACATTCATTGTGCCGGGGTTATCGCCCACCGCCAACTTCCACAGCCTCAGCCCGCAGCAGGAACCGCCATCGCCCCCGCCCCGCCCGCCGGGGGAGGGCAGCGGTRTCGGCACCCCTACTGCGCATGCTCAAGCCGCCCGCGCCTGCGCCCCGCGGCGGCTCCGTTCATTCTAAGGGAGGATTAATTCTGACACTACGGGCGGGATGGGCTGAAAGGATCCCCTTCTCWCACAGCGCGACCCGGCCGCGCCATGCCGCGGTCTCCGGCACCGCCGCCTCTCTGCAGGCGGCGCAGCGCCAGTACCCCCTGAGCGCTCCCTCCGAGCAGCGCGCACCCACCTGCAGCCAACACCCGCAGCTCACCGACCGCTCTGGCCCACCCTCTGCAGCAGCAGCGCCAGCAGATTGGCTTCTTCCGGCGTCATTCTCCTGCTCCTTGCACTGGGAATGGTTCTGCCAGCCGTCACTCCAGGTGAGAGCCCGCCCATCTCCCTGAGCGGGCTCCTCTCTGACGACACCRCGGTGCATCTCAACCGCAGGCGCCGCCTGTCCTCTGATAGGTCGGTACCTGGCGCATTTGGCTGTCACTCACGGGCTCTCTGACATCGGATTGGACTTTCCTTTTTAGAGGCGGGGCCTTCCGTGCTTCCTGCACGCTGATAGGCTCTCTCCGGGCCAAGGAGGCGGGTCATGGCGGCGCCGGGCGGGCCTGTGGGAGGGTGCGGGTGGTGCGGCGGTGTCGGCGCTGCGGGCCCGGGCCATGGGCAGCGTGCGCTGGGCCTTCCCCTGCGGCGCWTGGCGACCCCGCCGCCGGGAGTGGCTCCTGGCCGCGCAGTTGGTGCAGCCTGAGGAGAAGGACCGCATCGGCCAGTTTGTCTTTGCCCGCGACGCCAAAGCCGCCTTGGTACATGGGGAGCGGGGACGCGGTTGTCTCGCTGCGGAGSCAGTGTTGTCCAAATTCCTCGTTTCTCGTAGGAAAGCATGGCTTTCAAGGACATTTCAAGGATGTAAAACTAGAGTATAAGGTTTGATGTATAAAAGTATAAAGCTCTGCGTCACTAAGGAGCAAAGAAGGGTGTTATAAGCCCACTGTCATTAATTATTCTGAAAGACTTCACAACTTCTAAGTCCTGATGCCAAATCAGAAGACAAAATCAGCGTACCCTGGGAGGCTATACACAAGACAWCAGTGTAATATGCAGGAAAATAAAGCTCTTTTATATGATTCAGCTTTTAAATCTCTGATACTAATACCGTAATTACACACCTGGTAATTTGTAAGGAGTCACTCATCATTTTTAGCTGTTGAGTATTTCATTTAGCACCTAAGTAGTGGAATAGGTGCACTGAAAGGAAGGCTGTTGATACAATATTAGGATGGTGTAAAGAGTATTTGTGGCATAAAGTATTGTAAATAAGGTAGAAAAAGGAASTACTGTGGTTTGTCTAGACTGGGACTGCTTTTGGTCTTCTGTTGACTATGCTAATAGTGATAATGTACTTGATACTCCGGTCTGGTGAACTCTTGCTTTAGCTTACTTGACACAGGCTTTTATAGAAGGGAGAAATTTAAATTGTACGGCTAAAACACATGACAATATCAACAGTAATAAAACCACATTTTTTTAGATAAGTGGTTTTCTAGCAGCCAAATAGCAGGATAGTTGTGTATGAATCACTTCCATTTTATTTCATAGGCTGGCCGCCTGCTGATGCGGAAATTAATTGCAGAAGAGCTGCGCATACCTTGGAATGAAGTCCATTTGCAAAGGACATCAAAAGGAAAACCTTTCCTGGCCAATAACTTACTTGGTATCAATTCAAATTACAACTTCAATATCTCTCATCAAGGAGATTATGCAGTCCTTGCTGCTGAGCCTGAGCTACAAGTTGGCATTGATATTATGAAGACCAGTTTACCAGGTAAYGCATTATGGTGACCAAAGCAGATCCTGTAGTGTTTGAGTACTGAATATTTTCACATTTCCTGAAGAACCAATCTGTGTCCTAGAAATTTAGTTAACTAGAGGAGAGTCTATGAATGTATTGTGTATTTGGGGTTTCTAACTGTTAAATGCACGCCTTATGGTTTATTTTGGGGTGCYTCTTAGGATGGATAGAGATAAATTTCCCATTTAGAGAAGCAGAAACCTGGGGAAATAAGGTCATGTATCCTGCTRTGATATGCTACAGTACCAGCATCTGCAGAAACTTTATGGATTTGCTGTCTGTTAGGTAGAAGTAGGGACGTTGTTCCAAATAGGTACAATGATATCCATCCCCATGAGACTTTCTGTRTTACTCACTTGTCAAAAGTATGGTCATTTTATGTGTCAGCCAACTGGCAAYATGGATTCTCTGTGAATATGCAGTAATCCTCAGTGAGAGGGGATCTTGAGGAGGAAAYGTGAGGTGCCCTTAGTAAAAGACTAAACTTTACAAAGTATAGTTATTGTCCTGTTTGTATGAAATGACTGTATAGATTACGGAATGTTAGGACCAAAACTATAAATTAGGATTGTAGCAAACYGTATTTTTAAATACAGTTTTATGGAGATCTTTTAGTTTGCAAGTGYTCATTGGTGCTTGACTGGGTTAAAGGAGAAACATACTGGAGTTTATGATTCATTGGAATTCTAGTTTTTTAGATATGACAGTAGTAGCTGTGTTCTTAAAGAATGTTTCTTCATAATTTTTGAGTTGCCCAGTCTTTTGTGCTGCAAAATACAGGGTGTTGAAAGGTAGAGATTCATATAAACCCTGACTGGATAGCCTTCTGTCTGTTCCCTTTACACCTTTTTGAGTTCAGCTACATGTGTACACTTTTGGACTGGCATGTTTAGCTAGGATGCACAGGAACTTTGCTGCAATCKGAAGTTCTTGCCTGTGACTCCCATCTGCTGCAGACCCTCGCTCTGAAGATGGTGGCCAGCATGTGAGGCCACAGGGCAGCCTTTGGAGGATCCCCCACCAGAGCTSTTGTATGTTTTGTGGCAGCAATTGTGTATAGTGGGTTAGGCTGCTTTGGTACAAGGGCACCCCTGGCAGGACTGCAGTAACACAGGGCCCAAATAACCATGTTAAGCTTCAATGGTGCTTTCATCATGGCCCTGTCAGGCAAAGCAAGCAACGTGAGGTCACAGCTATGACTCTTTACAATGTCTGCGTACCCTCACCCCGTTTGCTGGGGGAGCACAATTGAGTGCTGTGCAAACAGTGCTGATGCTTATGTGCTCTCAACTCTGTGTTAGGCAGAGACCTAAAACACAGCACTCTACAGGCTTCCATGAAAACCGTAGCACCTAGACACAGTACCCTTGGAAACACATGGGTTGGGCTGCCACTGGCCTTACTGCAAGACTCACTAGTTACAATTGCTTATTTCAAAAAGCTTTCTAGTTTCAGTAGGTAAGTAGTGAAAGTCAAAATGTTTGAGCATTTGTATTTGAAGCTTTTCTTGGGAAGTGCAAAATTCAAAGTTTTACAGAAAAATTGAAACATTTGTATGTGTAAGTAGAGATATCCTACATCCTCTGCTGGTATTTTATGCTGCTGCAAATTATATGTTGTCAGTGTCCAGCTGACAAGTTTTAGGAAACATGTTAAACTTTATTTCTGAGATCTGAAGACTAAGTAGTAGTTTGAGATCTGATGCAGACAGGCTTCAGTGTTTTTACCCAGAGAGAGAAAAATGGTGATTATGCTGGAAATACATAAAAAATGCATTGATTCCAAAAACTGAGTGGTAAAAGATGGTACATCTGTCTTCCTTTTTGTAAATATAATTTGTACTTTTGAAAAAGAAATAAGATACTATTGAAAGTGTCATAGTTGTATGTGGGAAAGTAGGCAGCAAATAAGTAATGTTAAGGATAGAACTTGAAATTATACTCTCTGTAATATGAAGTTGGCCATTGTTTCACCTGAAATTTTTCCGAGGAAGATTTTAGTCTTAGTAGAATCACCTGAAACGTCRTTTTATTGCTGGGTTTTGGACAGGTAACACTGACTTTCCCAGTATTATTTTCTCTGATAGTTCCACTGAGTGGTGCTCTTGTTCTGCAGTTGCTAAGTACATTATATTTCTGAAGGTGAAACCACTATAAATGTCTTTTGCTAGAACAGCTACAAGGACAAAGAGTTCCCCGTGAACAAAGTACATTTCAGTAGTTTTGTTTGTTTACATCAGACACTTGTTTAAATACAAAGTACTTCATCTTGTAATGTTGACCAGCAGCATCCTGATTGAGGTCTCTAGTAGGGTAGCTCCTGCATTCCTTTATTTTTCAACCAGCGAGCATGCAAAATCTGCAGTGTAGATGTACAAGAGTATCATGCAGCTGGAAGTTTTGAAAAATCTGCTGTTTGTGTGCTAGTATGTAACAAGAAGGAATCCTGGTGTACATAAACATTTTTGTGTCACTTTTTAATCCATGCTATGTGKTTTTGTTTTATTTGTTGTTCATAACAAGCTGCCTCTTTCCATATTACTTGTGCTTCATTCTTAAAATCTGAGAAATTAAACTACTACAAGTCATAGCCTTCTTCAAAGGTGCAGTCAGGCCATGCTAGAGGCTATTCTTATGACTGCAAAAAGCAACAGKTCTACAAAAATTCTACAGGTATGCAACAGTTTGTCACCTTTTTTGCTGTATTCAGATATTGAAGTAAATACTGTAGTATTTACAGATGGTAGAAAAGGAAAATATCTTCTTTGGGTATTGTGTGTTGCTGCCTTTTGGTTATCTGGCAGGTTATTGTAGATTTAAATCAGTCTTTCAGTTTAATTGTTTTTGAAGAAGTACTGAAATCAGTGATTATTTTCTTCTCTTTAGATCAGTTTAAGATGAACTCTTGAGTCATTTGGAAAAAGATGCACTGTCCTGTAAATTTGTTAGTACCAGTCTCTGTTTACATTATTTGGCATATGAAATTATTTTAAGCCTTTCACAAAAGAAACTATAAGGATTCTCATAGTACTATTAACTCCTGTGAAAAAATTGAACTTATGTTTGATTTTTAAGTTAAGGACAACAAATTTTGCAACAAGTGTCACCTTGGTTTAGGTGGTGTGTGGGATGTTGATTTACCAGTCACTTAAACTCTGTAAAGGAGAACATTTTCAGAGACTGAGGAAATAATTATAGCTTAGTAAAGATTGCCTTTAGCATTTGAAAAAAGTTCGATTTTAGGCTCAAGAGCTTTCCCACTGTGCAAGTGAATTTCTTTTCACTAATGCAATTTCTTAGCTTAGATGGATTTGCAAAGGTAAATAAATTAGCAGTTCATCCCATATCTTTTAAAATCAGCCTGCAATCTTTCTTACCTATCACATTATATTTACTTTGATCTGCACATCTCCAATCTCAATTTTATTCCAGAATTAAATATTTGACATGCAGTAAAATTAGGTTTTCTCATTAATATTTTCATTTTATGCTAGGCTTGCTTGTTAAAAGACACAAAGAGTAAATTTTCTGCATGTGAATTTTACAGAAAAATTAATTTGATCTAAAAATACTCCATTAAATGCTTTTTTAAGAAAGTAGGCTATTATGTCCATACACCTGATTATTTAAAACTGGTTTTCTCTGAGGTAAAGATAGATAAAGAGAACTTGACTAATTTTTCTCTTTTTATTGTCATTACATTATTGTGGTGAGGTAATGCAAGACATGATAGAGTTTTCAAATCAGACAGCTCATGCATGAATCAGAGTATTTAAGTCCCAAAAGAAAATAAATACAATACGTCAGTCTAGCTAGTGGAGGACAGCTCCCTCTCCCTCTCCCTCTCCCGACCGTTTTAACCTTGGTACTGTTTGTTTTGGTGCATTCTAAGCCTAATTGAGTTAGGCACACTACATCATAGTTAACATATTTGGCACATCTTTTATCTAGCAGCCATGTTCACTTTTTTGAACTCTGAAATGTTTTTTTAATTTCTACTTTTCATCTTTTCAGTAAAAATTTGCTAACCTAGGAAGAAATTCCAAAGCATATTGTTCTTTGCCTACTTTTTGTCCTTAAGGTGACTTAACTTTACCTTAAACGAAGTTTTAACTCTTTTTAATTGTGTTTCAGTGAATCTCATAACAGGAATCARTATCTAGTCCTTTACTGCTAGAGATAATCACCAAATTGTTAGCTAATGTTACAGCTTTAGGTGTGTAGATGCAATGTTTGGAATGAATAAATTAACAAGGGTTTGGTTTAAATGTTATTTGTAGCAGATCAAAGAAGTCATAATTTATAAATAYGTACATAAGCACATSATTTTTAGATGTGAAGGAGTGTCAAAAAGCTAATATCCTTGTTGAGCTAAAGAATCAGTGATTCTATGCACTTACAGTGAATAAACAGGGAAGCATTTCTTTGTTCTTGTTCTGTTTGCAACTGGGAAGAAACAGCCATTTTAAAGGTACTCTTAAAGAATACATATTTTATAGCACTTTCATTGTTGTGCTTTATTCACATTTCTAACACAGTTTTAACCTGGAATTACACAATTCTGTAATTGATGAAGCACCAATATTTGATGAACTGTGAAAGAAAAAGTTTATATTGTGATTAAATCTCCTATTAAGGGAAAATTTCTCTATTTTCCAAAGAAACACTCTTAATCCTCTATGACTATCTCTTTAATAGAAAAATGTAAAACCATTTGGATTAAAATATAAACTGATGGTAAAATTTAGAACTGTCAAATCAAGCTGTGGAGAATAGATATGTTTAAAATGAGGGGTAAACTAGCAATAAAAAAGAAACATCTTAAAATGGGAGTGTTTAGTCAAAATAAGGCATGGAACAAAGAGTAACTATTAGAATGCTTGTCAGATTGTTTTGGTGTTGTGGTTTTTTTTTCCATTCTGTACACTGGATTTTTAATAATCACAATTTATTACCAAATTTGTGTTTTGGGAAATTAAATTATACATTCACAATGAGCAGCAAAACAGAACTGATTTTTTTTAACAGAATTAAAATACTTCTTAGCCTGCACTAATGACAGTTAGCTTTGGCTTTCCAAATTAAGAAAGTGTAGCAGAAAAAGAAGATCCAAGTACTAAGGTTAAGTAATTACTATGTAAGTAATAAAAAATTGCCATTTGAGGAATTTCTTGCTAACATRGTTTCCAATAGCTTCAGCTCTACAGATACATGTATTTGTTACAAGGGCTGGAAAACAGAAGCTGACTTTGGRTTGTCAAAAGGTTATTTGGATATTGGCTGTGCAGATATTACAGTTCAGAGGTCTTGCTGGTTTCAAGGTTATGAGACAGTCTCTTAGAGACAGATTTGCAAATTTTTTCAGACTGACGTATGATATGATAGGAATTGACCTTAAATATTTCACAAGTCTCCTCAGTAAATGTAAAAAAAATAGCCTCAACTGCATTTCCCTGATGTATCTCCTTTCCAAGACAAATTCTGATTTTCAACAAGACAAATATTTTTGTATTTCCTCAATAAAGATGACAAGTTGCTGTTGTTATCTCAGGTTTTCAGGATAATTTAGGATCAGGAGACATTTGCTAGGTAGCTGTTTTSTTGCCATTTACGGGTTGGTGCTAGGAATTCTAAGTGTTCATGGCTRTTATGTGCTGTGTTGCATTTTGGTGGAAAATCCAATTTTGTAGTGCATTAAAAAATTATTACTTGGCCCGTATAGTTTTCCTGTTTTTTCATCAGACTTGTTGGGTTCTGTATTAAACATGTATATCTTCCTTTTTTCTTTCCTAGTAGAAACCAATTTAATAAAAGCAAAGCAAATGCTTGGAGATGGTATCTACAAGAGTAGATACAGCTGATACAGGTGAATAGACCATTGAAGTTCATCAGTTTTTCATCTCTGTKCCCCTGCTTTTTCATCTGCTTTTGCCATGTTGCATTACATTTATCTTCCTCTTGMATCTTTTCTTGTATAGCTTTTTTGGCCAGATAAAAGACAGCTCCTGCCGTGGCAGAAGTTGATTTGTGTGTTGTTACAGGGAAGGAAATGGGGGTACAGCATGCCAATGAGTAGCTAACTGCTATCTCTTCTCTGTGGGAAGACCAAACAAGCAAAACATGCTGGATTTTAGCTGTCAAGKGGGCCAAATAGTCTTTCATCTGCTGGCAAGCCAAACAAATGGCTTTATAAGGTTTTGGGATTTTGGATTTTTGTTCATTTGTTTATAAATAATGTCCTTATGAAGGRGAGGTTGATTCCCAAATTTGAAATACTAATACTGCTTCTGTTGTCATGTGGGGTATTTTGGACTTCATTATGAAGGGGGAAAAGAAAGAAAGATGGTGTACAGACAGAGGGAAGAAAGTTTTAAGTGTGRAAAAAAGGGACATTTTTACTGCATTCGGCTGTGCAATTCGTGTTCTGGGACACACTTCTGTGCAATGTCCTTTCTTCTTCTATTACAAAGGAACTCTGTTCATTGGATTCGTTACTGCAGTAGGATATGGTGATGTTGAAGGACGTAGCCCCTGAATGTATGTCTTRATATAGAGAACCAAATTTAGAGGAGAGATCTCTCCTCAGACTCTTCCAGGGAAACCAGCTCAGTTTGAAGCAGCCTATGCTTGGGTCGCAGAGTTTCCCAGGAAAAAACTGCAGGGAAGAAACTGCATTGGTCAGATCAGGGAGGTGTTACAAAGTGTGAGTCATATACTGAAATTCATGTGGAAAATGAGGATGACTTAGRTACYGAGAATTTTCCMCCYGTTTTATTGAGTATAGCTTTTTAKATACTGAGTACTAGCTGGATTCCAACACATCCCTGAGTTCTGCAGTGAAACTAGCTTCTTAAAGATGGGCCTACTTTCCCTATARTTACACTGTCTCTAAATACCTAGTTTTTCCTGCTTGATACTCAGAAAGAAAAACCTGATATTGTGATTAAATCTCCTTTTTTTGCTTGTCTGTTTTCTTGGAATAGTAGATTCTATTAAGTTACAGGTTTTCTTTAAAATGTAAATTTTACAGCAGAGGATTAATTGCCAACTATTTCAGTCAACACAATCTCTCTGAATGTGTAGAAAGACTTTCTAGTATATTACATCATAAAATATAATAAAACATTTAAGAGATCTGGTGGCTTACTATGTAGTGTAAGCTTAGCGATAGTCAGACACATATATTATTCGTGGGAGCTGCTGCACTGACAGCCTCTTAAAGTTTTTGTTACCTTTCAAAGAGCAGCAGATCTCGCTCCATTAAAACACATTATGTACCTAAATATCTGTGGCCTTTAAAGAGCTGTCATTATTTGGACTTTTTTTGACTTTTTTTTTTACATCTGTAGTTGTGTCCTCACGACTTGCTTTATAAAGGAAAGTATGTTTTTATATTTGTTTTGATTTKGGGGTTTGTTTTTATTTTTAGTGTGATGCAGCACAACTTCATAAGTGTTGAAAGGAAGTGGAGTTCCTGCAGTTCTGGCAATGGAATGATTGTTTTAACTGATACATGTTCTGTAATGAAAAGCTGGTTAAAATGCCTTTTTTTTTGTAGGGTAATATATGTTTTTGCTGAACTATTGTGACTATGTAGAGCTCTGCTGGCTGTGGTCATACAACTTCTTGGAAAGAGCTTAAGCAATTGAAAGGTATAAGTTGACAAACACAAGAGTTTCTTGTTTAATTGCTGCTCACTTTCTTTTTTGCTGTCACTGTTTAGTTGTAAGTACATTTTGCTCAAAGAATTTGAGGTTCCTGAGYCATCTTAGTGATTAAGACCCTTGTATTTTAAATGCTTTTATTTTCTCCACTTGGAAGCAAGCTAAAACCATGAGCTTGCACTTGTGCATGTTTGATTCCAATCTCTTCAATAACAAGTATATGTTCCAGCTGAATGTTCGGCATAGAAAGTACATGTAAAAATATTCTGGAGTCTGAASAAAATTTGAGAGGATCTGGCATTTTCTAAAATTTTCAGAACAAATGATGAAAAGCATAGATCTACTGCAGACTGTGTGCTAATTGTCTTTAAATTCATCAGATATGAGGTATCCAGTTAACAGCTTGTGTCTTTTCTTCAGGTTTTTTAACCAAGCCATAGCTGTGTCAAAACCGCTGCTTTTCCAGTCAATAAAGTTTTAGAGGTAGAGCTGTATAAGCCATTTTGATTCTCTACTTTCTTTTGTTTTATATTTACTATCAAGGCAACTTGATTGAATGTTTGTCGCTGTTGTTAGACCCAACCATACTAATGCAATTGAAACTTCAGAAGTTTCTCTAATATTGTAAAGACTTAATGATGCTAACTGCAGAGAAAATATAAAACATTATCAAATTATTCCGGTCTCTTTATGACTTTGCCATTTTTACAAACTGGAAAATGTTGAGCAATTCATAGGAGGTAATGTCAAATTTTAAGGCTTTTTTTAGGTTAGTGTTGATTCTCTGATGGTTGCCAGGATAAAACACATCAATAGTAACRTGATGGGAATGGATGTTTAACATACAAATAATTGAGAATTGCTGGATACTGACAGGAAGTGTAGAGGTCAGAGAATGTAAATCCAATTTCCAATTCACAGTAAAGCTGTGTGAGCTAGTAGATTGAAAAACCATGCATTGTTAATGTTCTATCTGGGTCTTGTAAGTTAGTCATTTATCTCACTAATTATTTGCCTTGTGTTGTTTTTAAACATCTTTACAAGGGTTACTTGGTATTAATAAACAATTAGAATGTGGGCATCTGTTGCAGAAGAAATGTTTTCTCTTTATCAGTTTACTTTGGTTTCCTTTAGGGACAATAGAATTTGATCAAATATGGCATGTGTCCTACACCTTGGGATTGTCAGCYCGAGAGTCTAGGACTTGAAACATTCATCCAATACAGTTGGTTAGTTTATGGGCTTTATAGCTATCTTGTGTTTCACATTGTTAGGTAGATTGATCTGTTCATGCTTCAGTCRTTTGTTTTACTATGTACAACATGTCACACTGCCACTTTACCTGTTTCCCATCTGAAAGCAAACTGATGGTATTGATTAGGTATTAGTTCTTGATCCCTGACCTGTGTCTTCTGTGCAGTTCAAGGCAATGAGGAGGTTGTTCACATTCTGGGATTTGTTTTGTATTTTTGTTTTAAGTGTTTGGGTTAGGTTTTGTTTGGGTTTGTTTGTTTGTTTGTTGTGTTTTTCAGGAGCTTAGTTGATCAATGAGCTGGCAGTAGTAGCTTTGGAAGCTAGTTAGTTTGTATCTGACCAAAACAAGTTGAAGAGTGTTAGCTAGTGAAATCTGTAGTGCAGATGGTCAGTCATCTACTCTTCTCACTGTTTTTGAGAAAGCATGTGATGGCTTTAATAATTTTGGGTACAAGTTTGTACYCTGTCTCTGTTAAGTGTACATTATTACCAAAGTATGACTTATGATTTACTTGATGTTTGTAAATACATAAACGAACTGTATGAAGATTTCTGTGTTACTATGGATAGTATTCTTCACTATTAATAGTATCGTAATTTACATGCATCTTAATTCTGGTTGTCTTTTGTCTTCCTACAAATGCAACTTGTTTGGATTCTTTAGCAGGTAGAAGAATGGGAGGAAATTATCCTGTATTTATGTACTATTTCTAAARTGCATTTGCACTTAGGGCTAGAGAATATAGTCTGTTGTCTTACTCTTCATGCCTGCCTCTTTTTAAAATYAGTCTTTTACATCTGCTCTGAAGGATTGTTGTTCTACAGGGAAAACACAAAGCAGATTTTTTSCCTAGTCTTTAAAAAAATTTAATAAAAACCAAGTTGTCATTGCAGTGGAAAAAATGGCATTATGTATTAGTGTAAAYAGCTCATGCGAAAATCTGAAATTCACACACATATGCATACACCTGCTTGCCTCTATAGAGGATGCTTACTTTCCAGGCTTAGCATTGGACTTTTTTTTTCCAGTACCACTCACTAKTTCCTCTCCTCACCCTTCCTGAAATTTCCGGGTTATTGTGTGCTTTTAATTTAGTGAAGAAACTTAACTTTGGTTTAGATTGTATTTTTAATGAATAGAAGGCAATTTTTGAACGATTACTCATCTTATATTCATAAGGATCTAATGTGCTTAAAAGTTTATTAACAGGGAATGTATTTTAAAATCAGAGAGGGCAATATAATTAATGCTGAGCGTTAAAAATAATTAGTTTGTTATTTTGAAAAATTCTATTTCCTGGCGTGGGCAAGTTAGAAGTACTTACTTAAGAAGTAAATTTATTTCTGAAACAAGTTGACAAGTGGGAGCCACTTTAGGATGCAAATTTAAAGTCAAATAATTAATTGCTACATGGTACTTGTTCATGTTCTTTCAAAGAAAGTTTTTTATAAATTGTGGCAAGTACGATTGAGGCCTTTTTCCTGCCCCCGTTAAACTAAAAGCAAAAAATGTAGCGTTTAAACAGAAACCTTCTTCTGCTTCTGGTTTTGGCCCCTTCATATCTCCTATGTCATGAAAGACATGGGAAAATTGAAGGGGGTTTAGTGAGGAGCCACCAAGGTGATTAGAGGGTTGGGGCACTTGACCTATATAGAAATGCTAATGGAGATGGGAACCTGAGGAGGGAAATCTAATCACAGCCTACCTGAAATGTAGCTGCAGAGAGGATGTACAYAGTTGTCTTCATGAGCGTGCACAGGAACAGGGCAAAAGGCAGCAGGCTTAGGTTGCTTCAGGGGTAATTCTGTCTCTGTAGAGCAAATCTTCTCCATGAGAGCAGTAGAACACTGGACTAGGTTCCCCAGAGAAGAGGTGAAATATTCTTCTTGACAAGGCCCTTGGTAACCCAACATAAGGYTCTGTTTTTCAACAGAAGGTTGGACCAGGTGGTCTTCAAAGRTCCTTTTCAACCTACATTTTCCCCATGGTTCTGTGAATCTGCCTTTCTCTCCTCACTGAAGCAACTATGGGGAGATGGACTAGGCAGGCTGTGGTACTACTGCAAGTAACGTGTGGAGAACAATAGCCCTGAGTCCCATTCCTCAGAGTGAAGCCACTTAMTGCAATTAGGGAATCAGGGAGGGAGTGTACTTTAGGAGAGTGATGCTGAGCTTTTCAGAGGAGGAATGTCACAGTCGGCTGGAGTGGAGGGGAAAATAGTGCGTAAATTTGAACATGGATGTTGAGAACTGTGGCTGAGCAGTTGAAGAAACCTAGGACAAAAAAAGGGGTGAACAATGAGGGAAGAAGCAGTAGCATATGGATTTCATATGCATTTGGTGTAGTAARTAGTTTAAGTATCGAGTGTATTTGCCACATGTGATAAAATTTGGCAGGATTGATGATACAGAAGTCTTTATATGCCTCTATGTGGTAAAGGTATCATAGTGTGAATAATCTTGGGGGATTTTCTCTGTTAGTAAGAGTAGTCCTGGCTTATTGAATGGAGGAAAACTCTCTGAATGTAATGGAGGAGGAAGGGTACACTAGGTCATTCTGGAACATTGTCATTTGAATCACAAGAACAGGCTGGATCCTCACCACTGTTGTCTTAAATATTTGAGAAAAGAAGAGGAGGGGGGGAAAAGAAGTGGATTGTTTAGAGCAGGTATTAATGTACTTATTTAATTGTAAAATGAGTCATATAAACACAGAAATGAAAGAAAATACTTTTCTCAGAGTTCAGCATTTTTTTTGCTAKTTTTCATTATTTCAGGGTAGTTGGATTGTGTATTTAGATGGATATAGCATTTGCCTTGATAATTCATGAAAACATACTTRACATTGTGGTTGTTTTTTCTTTTACTGTTTCTTTCTCCAGAGGGAAGTTAGTCCTGTCCTTCTATTGTTCTGGATCATTCCATTAGTTTACTGCTGCGACTGTCAGCCGAATTTCTGTCTTAAGGTGTTCTCGTCACTTTAAAAATGCAGTTGAGTAGCCAAGCATGTAATGAGGTCCATAGCTTTCAATGTATTATAGAAATGCTGTTGATCAATATAACCACACACTCTATTGTCTTCTACAAAGTAAATTTAGACCAATGGGGAAAAGTGATGTAGCCCCTGAAGAGCTGCTGCAGTGCCACACAGCTGTGCTTATTTTTAGAGGAAGGTTAAATTTAATCGAGGGATTTGAAGGTTTTGTACTTTGAGGGTGTGTTTTTTGGGGGATTTTATTTCCCTTGGTATATTTCTTACTGTTGTTACAGGTACCTCTCTACCCCCATTTTTCTTCCATAGTAASTCCAATTCCAATAGCTTAATATGTGTGGGATAAATTTGAAAGACTCTGCTTCTACAAGTTCTTAAAAAGTGTTTCTTTTGTATCCCAGCATCCAAGAGCAGGAGGCAGAAKAGCTTGATAAATTTTGGCAAACAGCATGCTGTTTTATAAAATGTTACTAGATTAAGCTGTCAGATACGAGAGACTGTATATGCTATTTTGTAATTAAATGAAATCTTTTATGTGTATATATATTTATATAAAATAAGCATTGGTTAAATACTTTGCCTTTTAGAGAATGCTGGAAATGCTATGTCCTGGACAATCATTAGTTCACTGCACTGAAGCTGTATGAATTCAAAGTGTGGAGCAGAGTTGGTTCATAATTTTTTTTTTCCTATGAGCTTTTTCTAGAGCAATAATGTAAAGTAATTAATTAGTTTATTATTGCTACTCTGTTGAAATGTCTGTAAATATCTGTCTGATTTATAGGTAGTAGCTCAATTCCAAATTTCTTTCACCTAATGAAGCGACAGTTTACTGAGACAGAGTGGGATGTAATCAAGTCAATGAGTAATGAATGGATGCAGCTGGATATGTTTTATCGGCACTGGGTAATGTTTCTCTTCCTATTTACAGTCTGCAAATGTGCACATTCTTTTTTTTATATGATTTGATATTTTCATTGTACTAAAAATGTAATTTTTTTATAGTTGCAWAGAATAATAGAATGGTTTAGGTTGGAAAAGACATCTAAGATCATCAAACCCCCTATGTCCCTAAGCACCACCTCTACCAATATTTTAAAGAATTTCAGGGTTGGTGGCTCAACCACTTCCATGGGCAGCCTGTTCCAGTGCTTGAAAAGGCATTTGATGAAGAAATTTTTCCCATTATCCAATCTAAACTCCCCTGGTGCTACCTGATACTCTTTCACATGAAGACATTCTTGGACTTTATATTTCAGTGATTATTTTAGTAACAAAATAACTGTGAGAACCATAGTGCAGCTAACATTTCCAGATTCATTAGTAGTTTTAAAAACATAGCAGAACAAGGTAAAGGGTTCATAGCTGTGTGTGCCACTGAGTAATTTCAGTTTCATGTTTATTTTAATGCAGCAAGTTAGGCTGGGTATAAACAATGCTGATAACTTTTTCTCTTGGTAATTGCATCAGTCTACCTTCACATTTATGTATGCATAAGYATACATGTACAAGTCTTAAATTTGTCTACAATGTGTATTCAGAGGTAATGTTTATAGAACACTTTGAAAACAGCCGTATGAATAAAATACATTCATTGTGTCTTTTAGGCCTTAAAGGAAAGCTTCTTAAAGGCTATTGGAGTTGGAATTGGCTTTAAYTTGCAAAGAATTGAATTTAATGTGTCTCCATTGCAACTGGAAATAGGGAAGGTGTATAAGGAGACAAAAATGCTTCTGGATGGAGAAAAAGAAGAGGAGTGGACATTTGAGGTAAAGAATATATTTTCACTAGTGATAAACAGTCTCAAATCCTTATGGTTGCATTGTGTATATGATTTTTTTTWAATTGCAACTTCACATCTTTATTCTGTATAACCCAATTGAGCATATAGTAATCAAAAGGGGTTAAGATATAAATCTGCAGCATTTTGAAGTACTTTTGACAATTGCAAGAACAYCCCATATATACATTCTATATAATGTCTTTTTATTTTTCCTCTTCSTGGAATATATTTCCTGCACTCTATGAAAGTCATTCTAAGGTGTGCATGAAGTTCACAGAAGTATATTCAGACCTGTTTTCTTGAACAGTGTCTAAGATATAAAGTTCTTCATCAGTTGGTCTAGAATGGAATCTAGTGATTAACTAACTCCATTAGTGTTTATGTTAGATTTTGAAATGGAGGATATGTCTTCAGCCCCTTTGGTACTTCTTGTCCACACAAGAAACTTGTGCTTTTGTGAGCTCGAAGTGGCTGCTGTGGGAGCGGATAGATGAAAAAATTTGCTCTTGCTTAATCAAAGTTTAGTTTATCCTGAATAGTCTATGTGAGTCTTGAGTTTTGGGCTTTTGTTTTCCTTCTTCAAAGTTATTTGGGTTATCAACGAAACATCTATCCTTTCTGATTTGGTAAGAAATTATCAGTATTATCTTGTGTAGTTCAAAGGATATGCAGGGGAAGAACTGATAGGGACATGGTTTACTGGTGGACCTGGCAGTGCTAGCCTAACAGTTGGACATGCTGGTGTTAAAGGTGTTTTCCAGCCTAAATGATTCGGATTCACAATGATCTCAAATTGTTTAATTACCTAAAAAACAAGTTTAAAAAACAAATCACAATCTCATTTCTCTACACCCCAGAGATATGTTTGTTCAACAACTTTAAACAAAGCAAAAAAATAGAACAAACTGTCAAGTGCTCTTTTCAGTGAGATTATTCAGTTTCAAATAGATATTTGCATTTTGAAAACACCTACATTGTTGGAGACAGGTGTTCCAATAGAGCTGTCTAAATGACAAATTTCTGCTGTATGCTTATTTTCTTTAGTAAACAAACTACACATACCCTGTACATGTGTTGAGAATGAATGTTCCATGTTTAACTTTAGAGTACAAGTTTATATCTTCACAGTTCATTGCATTCAGCATTCCTATCTGCTTTTGGTTTTATGTTGCAATTTTATAAGTCTATGCATACTAAATCAGCCCTCTTACACAATTCCTATATGGWATGGCAATATCAGTATGTCATGAAATTCACTAGTTGGAATTACACTGGCAAAAGAAGTTACTGTGACACATTTTGAACCAGAATGCTTTCTGCATTACTGCAGTGTCCCATGGCACTAGGGAACATGTAGCTCTCTTAATTGAATTCTGGAACTCCTGATTTTGGTCTTTGACGTGCATGTGCTTGATTGACAGAAATAGCCTGAAGATGATGATGTAATGATATAATACTTAAATGCTTTCTGATTGTTTGAATTTCCCTTAGTAATTACTGCTAGAAGGTTCTAGAAGGTTTGTGCAATTTTTTTCCTGAGGAATGTTTCCACTTCCACACTTGCCCTCCTGCTTCCCAAGAGTGTAGCATTATAATGAGGCAGATTCCAGTATTTCAAAGAAAGAGCTTCATATCAAGTTTGTTTTAAATACAAGCTCGGTTAAATGTCAACATTCATTAAAATGAAATAAATAAAATGTTTTTCAGTTACCAGTCTCCAGGGAACCTAAAATTAAGTATCACTTTACTTTTTTGTCTCTTCCTAAGTTTCTTTTAATTTTGTGTCCAWTTCTTGCTTAGAAAAGTCTTTTTTTGTCTCATCATATTTTTGAAATAGCTTTTTAGTTGAAAACACTARTTTTGAGAAATCTGAAAGAGTCACCCAAGAGCAAACTGTAAGGCACCTGTAAGACTACAGGTTATTGATGCAGTTTTTTCCTTAGGTTCCCTGCTGTGCTATGTTTACTGGAGGGAGCTTTTTTATCAAATAAARAAAGGCAATGACCTCCCTTTTACTTTTCAAAGCTGCCTATATCATAGTGAAAGGAAATGATCAAAGAGAGCAAGACTGTTTAAAATTGAATTATCACATATTTTTGGTTGTCTCATTACAGTTTGAAAGAGAACCTAATTTAATAAAAATGGAAGGGAGAAATAAATGGGATTTTAYCCATTTAAATTACACAAAAAATTCTGAAATGTCCTTCAGAAATTACCGTGTACTGTGAAAAAGACAACTTTAAATTCATAAAGACCAAGAAAAGATCCACCACCTTATACTTGTCATGCTTGTATACTTGACCAAAAGGTCAAGAGAAATACTAATGAATCAGAACAAATCAAAGTTGACRCTATTCAGGCACCCTGTAAATGTTCACAGTCAGAGCCAATTCAAATTGGAGATAGAATTTTCTGTGAACAGTGCAAAAATTTCTGTTATTTCATTGTAAATACCRAATTAACTACTTTGTTCAGTAATTGACTGTTTGTGGTCCTTTTACCAAGGGTTTAATTACCAAAGGTATCTTTGTCCCCCTTCATTCCACGTATTTTTTAGCTTTAATGGAAGGCAGTTGCTCAGAAACAGCCCCTTCTTGTTTGATTTTTGATGGAAGGATTTAGCTTTATGGTCTTGTTTTCATACAGTATTCCAGAGATTGCTATGCAGATTCCCTTCAGCTGTTTTGGAAGGAGTTGTAGAAAAAAAAGCGTCATTTAAAAACATCGTTTTAATTTTACGGTATCTCTGGTCTATGTGTTCAATATGTTACTTTTCAGTAGACAGTGCACACTTTCCTCRTTTCAAAAAGGTGACTTTGTTTTGYAATWTCTAGAAGACAGCTAAYTCAGTGAAGAGTGSTAACARTATTTTGCCAGGGTGTTGATTTAGGATACAGTCATTATGATGATGTTGATGATGTTGATTATTATGGGTAATTCTATATGCTTCATTTACTTCCTTTGAAGAAAATAAACTTGGGCAATAAACTTGTCCTGGTTTCATCTCTGATACAGTTTATTTTCTTCTTAGTAGCTGGCATAGTGCTGTGTTTTGAATTTAGGATGAGAATAACATGGATAACACACTGAAACAAAGTCAAGGACTYCAGTTTCTCATAATGCCCTGCCAGTGAGGAGACTGCTTGGTATGAGCTACCTACTGTGTTAAACTGTGAATGAAGTAGTAGCTAATTTTAGTAAAAATTAAAGAAGTTGATTGAAAACAGTTATGACAAGTTCTGTTATTTAAAGAGATAAACATATGTTTTAGATTTGTAGCAGATCTTATATTTGGAAAAATATATTGGCACTGGAACATATATTGGCACCAGAAACAGGTTGCCCAGAGAACTTATGGATGTCCCATCCTTGGAAATGTGCAAGGCAAGATTGGATAGAGCACTGAGCAACCTGATCTAATGGAAGAAGTCCCTGTCAAAGGCAGGGGAGTTGGAACGAGATATTTGAGGTCTCTTCTAATGTAACCCATTCTATGACTCAATGAAAAAAAATAATTCCTAGTTACTGATTTGCAAAATGTTAAATGTATTAATGATCCTTTCCTTTTTGGTCCCAGTTGTGTACAGTTGAYCAGGAAGAATAACTGGATAGCACTTACTGGAATCGATATTAAAGAAGAATTTTAAATGAGACGTATGACTTTTCTGGTTTGGTACCTACCTCAGTTTTGGGTACAGCTATTTTATAAGGGAAGCACATGATTTATCCAGAACTTTSCTCTGGCATTAAGAATCACTTGGCACAACTGCTGTTGCACAAGTATTTTTTTCCATTTATTCACATATTTGYTTCATTTGTTTATATGCAAATAAATTACTTTCAGAACACGAACTTCAAAGAGAGGTTACCTGGATCAATTTATTAATTGCTGGTGTGCAACTGTAGTTGGCATCTTTCACCTTTAAKAAGAGAAGTTAATCCTGTTGCATTGTCAAGAATAAACAAGATTAGAAACTGTTATTTCTAAGACTGGCTAATCCAACTRGATTMATTCATCAGTCAATTCTGCTGGCTRGGAAGAGAGAGTTTCCTCATAAGCTGTCTGTTTTTGAGTGAATTCGCAATGATTTGAATCGCAGACACATCATTGTGCTGAGTGTTTGAAATGAGATCATTGTAAGTCTCTGTAAGTGTCTAGTAACACTTTTGTTCTGTGCAGACAAAACCAGATTTTCATCCATTATATGTTTTCTGGAGMGCAATCTTAACAAAACAAACTGCCTGCCTTGAAGGAATTCTATATGATTGCTCTCTTTTTATTTAATCATCTGTTTCCATTTACAATATTAATTTTATAAGCTGGTGTAGCAGTATCTCCAGGGAAGCAAGCTGATCTGCTGTTTCTTATAGTTTCAGTATGTTTCATTAATTCTATAGCTTAGGGTTTTTGCTGGCCACTAGTAAGGGCCAGGAAAGATGTTTGTTTCTGTATTTTATTTGGGTTTACATTGCTCTGAAACAGCAAAGACAGATGAAGGGCATAGTTTGTTGTGTTTTATTGTAAGATGCTGATAACTCTTTTGTGACCACAGAGGATACATGAAATAAATGGAATGGAACCTTTTTCATTCACTGTTCATTGGCCAGGGTCTCTGCAGGGAAGGCCTGTTTAAACAGTCACTGCCTCTTAAATGCAGCTTTGAACTGAAAAAAACCCCATTATTTTTCTAATGTGTAAAATATTATCTCTAATATGGTTTTAGTTGAATAGACAAGAAGTAATCTAAGTTGACCTCACGAAAAAAGAAAATTCTGTGCTTAAAATCGTTTGCCAGTGTAAGCCACTGATTACAGGTGTAAGCCACTGCTGAGTGTGCTRTTCTGTGCCCTCTGTTCTGATCTGTCTTTGACCTCTTGGACATGCAAAAAAAAATTAAAGAAGGAGGGAAATGAAATTATTAAAAACTGGATGTGGTAATTTTTCTATCTAGACAAACACAAAACACTGCCACCCTAGAACTATAAAAATGCTTTAGCAACACCTGATCAAGCATCTAATTTTCATAGTCTTTCTTATTTTTGTGGAAGTTATAGAAATGTTCATACTGGGTATGAATGGTTACCCAGTAGCATTCTTTATGCTTGACTTATTTTCAGTTGTACCCTAGTAAAGGAGTGGAAAACCCAGTGAAATACTTCATTGTGAGTACATTTGTAGTTCTTGCAGTCATGGAAAGAACTGCTTATGCTGTGGATTTGTTAGTGTTTCTTATGCTATTAAATATTTTTCCTAATCTAGACAGAATTTAAAATACTCATTTTCTTACTAGCATTTTGCAGAAAGGTGTGACAACATGAGCTTGGTGGAGTTTTTTTAAGTAGGTGAAGTTATAAAGTTCACTGCTAAAGCTGTCAAATGGGCACAGTTTTGGTGCTGAAGAGATCAAGGKAAAAGCACAGTTCCATTTCCTCACCAGCCCCTCTCTGCCAAGGTACTCTTGTGTCCTGGTTTTACTCACTTCGATTTTTGGTGGTGGGGGGATGGGACCAAGAAACCACARAGATGGCTCCTGTGAGGAAGTTCTAGAAGCTTTCTCATTCTCCAGGAAAAGGAGCCCTACCCCTGTGTTTTAGAACCAAACCATTGTGGCTCTGAGGTTGATGGACAGGCTGCTGGTCAGGCCTGGGCCAATTGCACAGGCTAGTTACACCTCTGTGATTACATATGGTTTTGTACTTAAGAAGAATTCAAAACAAGATAGAGGGCAGCCGCCATTTAGTTTTTAGGTTGTTARTATCATGCACTGGGGAAAAACAGAGCAGGAAGGTGAGGAGATGTAAGAAAAAAAATGGAAATCCAAGATCACAGTAAGAAGAAGACAGGTTGCTGTGCCATTGCTGTGGTACTCGAGCATGGAGAAAACAAGCTGTTCTCGAAAGGACTATTTCTTCAGAGACCTGTATAGAAAAGAAAGCGACTGTGCTCTGAGAAAAAAAAAACCTGGCCTTTGAGGACTGGACTGAACYGATTAGAAGCCAAAAAAAGGGGGAAGAGGCTTGGCTCCCCCTCACATCTGAAGTGCGTTGATGCTAAGAAGAAATTATGTTCTGCAGGGAGGAAGAGGGTGGCCCCGCCCCACATCTGAAGCAAGTGGATGCTTAGAAGGAACTGTGTTTCTGCCAGGAGATTTGTGATAGTGGTCTTATGCTGCCGAAATAACGCAGTTCAGCCTTGGAGAACAGTTTTTCCTTTTTCCCACGAGGTAAAGAAAAGAATCCCTTGCCATCAACAGTTATACACTGACTGTTTCTTGGGAAAAGAACTTCCACAGCTTGGAGCTGTAAGAACGCTCCTCCTATGATGCTGGATGATAACCGTAATGAGTAGTCTGATCTATGTTAAACTTTAATCTCTGCCCCCTTTGTGTGCGGGAAGACATGGGGGGGTGGAGAGGGACAACCTGAGACAGAGACAGGTCCCCAGAAAGGTTAACGGGTGTCTTAAAATGTCCGTTTTTATTTTCTTCTTGTAAATTTTTCCCTCTCTTTGTTCTTCTCCCCGGTGCAGTAGTATTCTTAGTAGTTTTTAGTAATAAATCTATTTTGCAACCTAAGTTATTCAGCCTGTCTGACCATTCTCTGGAGCATATACGTATCTTTCTCTCAATTATGTTATGTTATCTGAAAGCCATAAATTTTCGTGTTAATTGGGCTTTTGCTCTCCCTTCTGCCTCTCCAGTGGGGGGGAGGGAACGTCGTGGGTGAGTGCTTTTGGCTTTTGGCCCAGTTCAAACCGTGACACCATGTTTTCCAGAAAAGTACCCCAGTTTCACAGTCGTACTGGTGCTACACATGACTGCAGCAGCTGCTGCCTTGGCTGAGTTGGGTTGAGTAGGTTTGAGCTGAGCARCTTCGCACCTTTTTWAAATATTTATATATATATGCAGGGCTGTTTGGGAATTACAGAAATGGYATCCTGGCAACTGAAGTCTTTGAAAACACTATGTAGTAGACAGGCTGTAAAGAACCTAATGCAGGTTGACACCATTGTTCTAAAAGACATTTTGCTTAGATGAAAAGGGGAAAAGAAACGGGGCAACCAACAACCTGTCAAGGAAAGAGAAGGACATCATGGTACTTTCTTTGTATAATAATTAGTTAGAATGCTGTTAGAATATTTCTCAAGGAAGTCAAGTTTGGAGATTCAGTCTTACCTCCCAGGAGAATATCCCAATGACTGATTTTCAAATTAATGGCAATATCTAAATTGATCACTTTTCTAGGTAAAACTCTTGGTATTCTTTGTTTCTGTTTTAGAAAGTCTGTGCAGAAATTATGTGAAAACATTTGGATAAAGAAGCAA
This sequence comes from Malurus melanocephalus, assembly GCF_030028575.1. Classification (NCBI taxonomy): domain Eukaryota; kingdom Metazoa; phylum Chordata; class Aves; order Passeriformes; family Maluridae; genus Malurus; species Malurus melanocephalus. Next base: position 675,559 of record NW_026623404.1, read on the forward strand.
GGGAAATTTTATTTCCTCCTCTTGCATATATATATGTATATAWTTTTTTTTAAAAGCCAGTGGAATTACATCTTGACTTGAGAATAGGCATTACTCAGAAACAGTATGTAAAAGTCTTTAGGGTTCTTTTTCCTGAAATTGTTTAGGATGAATTCTTAGCCTTCCTAGAAGAAAACACTTTCAAACAAAACTGTTGAATAGGTAAAAACTATATTACTAAATACATAGTTACATATCTAGAAACACTGATTTGTATTTACACATAACAGTACTCAGGCTACATCAGAAGTTTAAAGTCATGCTCTTATATGCTGTCTGAGCCAAGAGGGAGAGAGTCATTGGCTTAAGCTTACACTGACAAGGTTGTTTTTCAGAATACCTTCCTTCCACAGGTTCATAATTTTTCTAATTGGAAAGGAATAGCTAAGATAGGTTATATGGTTTGGGACTAGGGAGGAGCTGGTAAAGGAATGCTCTGGTCACAAACTTGAATATAAATATCTACAAATGGATAAGGTGATGGTAACCTACAGTAACCAGTCCTCAGCCCTGTGAATATTTTAATGTATCTGCATCATTAAGCTCTTCTACAAAAGTGCTAAAAAGTACTATTTTTTTTTGAATGTCATTATTTTAAAATATTTTAAATTATGTTCTGCTATTGTTCTGAACCATATTCTAAACATTTATATGGTCTTTGCTGGAAACAGAGTAGAGAAAATGCATTTACATGACCATTTTTTATCTTCACTAGGAAACCCGCTTGGATGACCATCATCATGTTGCAGTGGCGCTTGGGAAACAAGAGGGATTTGTGCAGAAGGATTCTGATGTAAGAAATAGTTTCACTTCTTGATGTAGCTGTAGCTAAAAGCATGTTATCTCATGTACAGGGCCAAGGAGAAGGCTTACTTTCAGCACAGTATTAACCAGAACCAAGCAGTATCACTGAACTGTTTCCTCTATTTCTGTTGTGCCTGTTTCAGCAAAGGTCTGGGAAGGAGAAATAGTTTCAGAGGACAACACCAGATAATGTCAAGTCTGTAATGCCTGTATTGCAGTGTTCAGCGTGTTCATTCAAGAGAAGATTAAGTGATTTTTTGTCASAGCCTGCTGGAATTCATGTGGGAAAGATGGTTTTCACAGAGGGAGATGGAAGCAGTGAACCAATCTGGACTGCTAAACTTGTATGACACCTCACCAAGTTGATTTTAATGGGGGACTGTCAGTGCATGTATCCCAGAGCAGATCCATCGTTCAAACACCATTATGACAAGATAACCCTTGAGACAAGCAGCAACAACCAACAGATGGGAAGAACAGCAGTGTTAGTCTTCATTCCATGTGGTGTCTCCATTGAGAGAAAGAGCAAAGCTACTTAAAAGCTTTTCAGGATTTTCTGTGTAATTTAAAAAAAAAAACCTCAGTCGTGAAAATAGCAATAAAAGTCAAATTTAAGGGAGAGGCAGACTGGAAAGTTGTAGCCAAAACAGCCAGACCATCAGCAGATTGCCAGATTTTTCTCTGGTGTTCTAGTTGCTCACAAGAAAATGGGTTAGTTGTTTTCTGTTATTTAGATGCAAAAATTCTACCAGGAACTAGAAAAAAATTAGTATAGCAATGGATAAAAGTATGAAAGTGGTAATGCACACTGTCTATCATGGTAGTAAAGTCTATGATCATGCATAACAAAGAGAGGCAGACTTTTTAACTAGTATTGGTTAGATTTAAARAAAAAAAAAAAGAGGTGTAAACTGCCTCTGAGTATTTACTGTGATAAATCAGTTCACAAATACTTTTTAAGAAATTATGTGCATTCTGTTTCACAGGACACATGTAAGTTCCCAGTGGGATTGCATGTTATCCTTCTGATAACTGTAAGTCTGAAGTGAAAAGAAGGTGGCCATTATTTCAAAAGACAATTACCTAAGTAGTCTGCAGAAATCCAGGATTTTTAAGTATTGACCTTCACCATCATGTCACATACATTAAACTTACCATACAAAAAACAGTCATGGTATCACAGGTTATGATGAAAAGTCTTTGAATCAAGAGGAGTCACGAAGGCTTACTTGTCCATTGACTAAATTTGTGGTGACTTAAATTTCATTATCTCAATTCACTGAAATAAGGTCATTTTAAGCAGGATAAGAGAGCATTCTGGGACTCCACAATAAGGAAATTAAGTGAAAATTTATGTATTATTGTGCTGTGCGTTTTTAGGCCTCCTTCTAAAAGGAATGTGAAGAAAATGAAAGTTGCCTTCTCTCTTTGTAAAAGAACCATTACAAGGATTCTATTTATTACTAGACATGTTGAAAGAAAAAGTTGTCCATTCTAGCTTAAAGYGTATGTAAATGTTAGCCATTTGTTTCATGATGTCAGTGTTTGTTCCCTCTGCAATCACAGGAGTAATTCATTATGGCCTGCTTGCAAAACATTTGCTTTCAGCTTTCTTGAATGATAACATGTACCTACAGTTTCCAGGAAAGATCAATTGTTATGTCAATGCACTATAGTTAAAAACCTCTAGTGTCAAGGGTCTTAACAAAATGCTAGTGATTGCTATATGCTTGGAGAAACAGAGCATTTGTCTGTGCTCCTAACGTAGATCTAGACATTTATCTGAGGCAAGTTTCAATAAAAGATGGCTGAGTTTAAAATGATTTATAAATCTGTGTAGGATAGAAAGTATCTTCTGTCTATCACTTGCTGAATTTCACAAGAGTTGTGATGAATTCAATCAGGACACTTCTTCACACAAGCACGCGCTGAAGTTCAAAGTACGTACGTTGACAGCTGCTTAGCTCGGAGGCTTAGWTCATGTTTGGTATCATCTGTGATGTCACTTGCATGGCTCTTGGCACCATTGCTAGAGCTTTTCCTCATCTCCAAAATGTCAGATGAACAGGAATGTGTCGACACCATGTCACTTGTGTAAGGACATAAAGTGGCAGACARCTCAGTCACTTTTGCTTTCAGTCTGCCTTGGCAACTAAGAGTTTTTCTGTGTTGTTACAAGCACAAACCATTTTGTTGTCACTGCATTTATTTGTAACAGTACTGCTCAGATACTGAGTGAGAATAAATGTTCTTTGCTTTTTGCCTGTTTRCTGATCTACCTTCATCTATGTGATGCGAAGGAATAACAAAATCCTCAAAATKGTCTTTGGACTGAGTCACCTCAAGCAGTCAGATGTAAGCAAGACAGGGTCTRTAAGGTCTAATTATGAATCAATTCTCAAAACCTTCTCCAGGAGAAGGCTTGGGTGCCTTTGAAGTGCCTGCACACCATTGCAGACTGGGGTGTCAACATGATGTGTCAGAGATCGGTGTGCAGCTGCAGGGCTCCGAGAGCACGAGATGCAGGAGTTCAGGATCCTGAGGATGGCGAGGAGGGCTCACAACCCTGAACTTGAGGAGAGCACACTTTGTCCTCATGTGGATTTAACAAGGGGAATTGTGGGTTGATTGTGACCACTTTGGTTTTTAAGTAGCATTTGAGTTGGAGAGAAGCAAGCAAAACTTCAGTGACTACTGATATTAAAGAGTGTGAATAGGCACACCTCTAGTGGAAAAACTCCTCACACAATTGTCTCAAATAATCATATCTGCTGCAGAATGTAGTGCAGTTGTTTTGATGCTGGTATTTTTTACTGGATTTTCTGGACTATAACAGTCAATTGTCATAATTGCAACATTCTATAGCCCTTGTTCCATCAGTTTTGTGAACTGTTTCAAAGAAAAACTTGATTCTTCTGCATGACCTATTGCATGCTTCTCATAGTTCCTGCATAGCACAAATTAGAGGCAGTGACATTAGTTTCAAATGTAGAATATTTTGTTTCTTCTTCAGCAAGCAATGTGTAGTTTAAACAGGACAGAATTTTACAGAAAGAAAATTGTTATTTATTTATTTATTAATGTTATGCTAATATGTGTTTTCTGTAGGCACATTCCATGGAGCCTAACCAACCACAATTTGCATTATTGACTTTCGAAGATTTAGTTGTATCTGGTATTCCAGTCACAGCTGAGGATTCTTCGTATTGGGACAATTTTTGTTCAAAGCAGGAGAGCCCAGTGAAACAGAGTTCACATTCAAGATAAGACTGTGTATAAGAAAAAGAAAATTGTCAATTTTTTATGCTGTGATTCTATTTAATTTGATGTATGGGAATAAGTGCACATATGTAAATGAAACGTATCTTTCCTTATTTAAGCTGACAAGCTGCCTTGCATGATGCTTCATCAAAATTGTAAGGAAGATGTGTTTCCTTACTGAAGTAATTTTGAATGAAAAGCCTAAGCCATCCACATGATTTTTTGTATCTCCTTGCCTGTTGTCCTTAGACTTCAGTAAGTATCCATGCTAGGAACACAAAGCAATTGTACAGTACTGTTGTTTATTAGTCAATAAGTGTTTAATATATAAAAATGTGTACAATTGGTACAAATTTTTATGCTCTTACTGTGTGGTGCAGGGTTTTGCTCAATATTTGGTGTTTGTGTAATGCGAGGCTGAAAAAGTCTGTCTCTTAGTAGTCTTGGAGCTACATCTGTGCAAAACTGTTTGAGACAGGGAATTAACTTACTTAATTTTTCACTTCTAATCTTTACTAATTAAAGCTGCCTGTATGAATTTTAGTATTTGTTTTTTAGCAATTCTGTTTTGTATGTTTTCCCTCAGCAATAGATACAAGCCAAGCAGCAGTTCCATTTTCCTAGGCTTGCATTCACCTCTGCGCTATACTAGACATTAAATCATGGGAGGAAACCCAAACAAAAAAACTTATTTAATTTTTTCCAAATAATSTCATAACTCCTGATGACAGGCTTTTTTACTATTTTAACAGCAAATGAAAGTCTCTGGAGATCTTGAGTGCACATCTAGAATATTTTGTCTTCATTTTCAAAACAAATTGTGTTTTGTGCCGTTACCTCTCACTCTTCTTTCAAGAAGTCATAGATACAATCTGGTCCATCTAAATTTAAGAAAACACACTGAACAGAATGATTTTTCAAAAAAGTATTAATTTCTGTCCTACAGTTAAACATACATCTCCACTGAATTTGTACCCAGTATTCTGGTGTACATCATGTAAAGAAGAATCTACTTGTAGGGTAACCATTGAATCCATGCCTTATTACAAAGATGAAGTTTGAGAACATGAGTTTTCAGTTATTGTACAAGCTTTTGAAGTTGTGCTGTAGATAATTCTGAATTCAGATATGCTGTTAAACTCTCCTCCTGACAGCGCTGCTTAATACTTTTATTTTCATTTCAATGACACTCTCATCCTGWGTGCTAATCATAATTTTTGGTGTTTTGTTTTTTTTCTTTTCCCGCTCCAAAATTACAAATCAGTGAAGCAATGACTTCCCTCGAGACTCCACAGGGGCTAAATTAGGTGCTCAGTATATTTTATATAGGAATTCCAGATTATTTGTATTTTATAAAAATTAAATTGCAATAAATAATTTGCAATCCACAGAGATCCAGTACATGCCAGTCAGTCCCTGGACCCATCAATTGCATCTTTGTCTGGCAGTTTGAAGTTGTCAGCTTTGCTAGGACATTGACTCAAACTATCAATAAAGGGTCAGCTGAAAACAGAAGTTTCAGATCTAGATTTCTGGTGTTAAGAGAATTAATTTTATATTAGAGATCAGTTATTTCTGCATGGAAGCAGTGTCCCAAACCAGAAATTTTCTTTCATTGGGAAAGAGTTTTAAAAGTATTAATGAAATTATTTRTAGTATTGTGCTTGCATGTAAGTAGAGGACAAGCCAATTTTGTTAAATTATAAAATTGCGCTTGGTTTTCGTGCTAGGAATATRATATAGTTTTCAAGACTATATCTAATTAGAAAGACCTAGAACAGCTTGTTTTGGTTAGTTTTCAATGACTTAAAGTTATAGTTTGGAGTGGTTCATACAGAATTGTCTAGAAGACTGGAGTTTCCCATGTTCTGATTTTTTCCATGTCTTTTAGTTTAYACTGTACTGTTTGAAAAGTAAGATTAATGTCCTTTTAATCTTAATAGCAATAAGGTTAGGTGATGGTAATGCCTTGTGAAGAGCCACTTGAATCAGGTTGTGTCATGTCAGTGCAAATGGGCAGAATTGTTACACTTGCTTTTAYCGCAGTGGGAAAGAGCAGCTGGGTGGTTATAGAATTTTCAGCTAAAAGCATGCTGCTAAAAGGGCAGCAGGACGTTCTGACTCCTTTTGAATATGAATGATCCTTCCTAAAGTTGAAAGAAAGTTTTTCTGAGCATCTGTGGTGGGGAGACACATATTAAAATAAGTGTTGATAGTGTGTACAAATAATGTAATCTCACAGTTCTAGGTGTGTTTGTTTTACCATCACACTTTTCTCTAATATAAAGATAATTGAGCCCTGTATCCACACATGGCCATAACATTGACCTACCTGCATTTTCTCAGAATGCAGTCCTAATGGCCACGGAGTTGCTCTGCCAGTTTAGAAATACTTGTCCAGCATAGCTCCACCTTTCCTCACTGGTTCAAGTCATCAGCCCAGTCCAGTGCAGGTGTCTGTCTCATCATTCTTCTGCACTGTCTGTCCCAGTTACATCTAGAAATCTTTAGTTTCCTTCTCCAGAGCTCTATTCCTTCATCTGTTTTGACTTCTAGGTACTGTCCTTGACATGACCATACCACACMCTGGAAGGGTAAGAAGCTGCAAAAACACAGGTTTTGCTCCACATGAGCCTTTCCCAGGTGTAGCTGAAGCTGGGTAGACCTTTTCCCAATGGAACAGGATTGGCCAGCTTCTCAAATTCTCAGATTTAGGTCTTAGATCWGATCTGCTAGCCTAGGTAGCATATCAACACAACGTTTCTGAGAAGTGCTTAATAATAGTCTCTGACCCAAAAGTAACTTCTAAAAGCTTTAGTCTTCAGTAAAAGARCTGTCAAAAGTGAATAGATGTGTTTTTATTTGGACTTGTCAAAACTTTTTGGATCCAAAATGCTGAAGTGGATTAGGAACTTCAGGAGGTAAAACTGTGTTCAAGACAATTTGCACTTGTATGATGAAAGACTGATGCCATTTGAAGTAAGAATCTGTAACTTTGAAAAGTGGATCATGTGGATTCGCTCAGCCTTTTACAAAGTCTGTAAATTTAACACGAGATGTATGTTGTTACTATCAAGTCCACTGATGTTAATCAAATGTGCTCCAGCAAGAAATCAAAGCTGTAGCAACAGRCGTAGTGTAGATACAGTTGGTCTGTGTGTGCACCTGGAAACATCCAGGCAATGGCTCAACTTCAAACAACCACCCTTACCCAAGATACTGCAATAAAGCAATGATCTGCAAAGAAGATGAGAAGGATGGTTGTACAAGTCAGCATAGACTACCCTTTGTTGGAGCTTTTCCAGATTCTAGTGCTGCACTCTACAAAACAATAAGTGGTTATTGGGCCGAATTGATACAAGTGTGTCTAAAACTGCAATTGAGACTCTCAGCCTCAACTGCTGACTGATTCTGCAGATGTCTGAACTTCCTAATATGGTGCTTCATTATTCTCCAGAATACAGATTGTTTTGACTATTTCACTCTCTGTAGAAAGTCATAAGCATGGAAATAAATTCTGCATTTTTAAGAGAGRCAACATTTGAAAAGTRTTTTGTTTTTTTCAAWAAGTCACTGTTTGTAATAYRTYATTTTCTTGTGTTATACATGCAGTTTGTTATGGCCATACACTATTTACGAATCCAGTTTCTTCTAAGATTGAGTATAATTTCTTCACTGAAATAAAAAGATTATTTTGCATTTCTGTTGTCTACTTGAGGTTATTTTTTTTTAAATCTTGCTATTTCTTAGATCCAGACATAGGTGAGATTACTGAAACACTTTTCTAGCACTTCTTTGCGGTTTTGGAAACAATTTATGAAACCATGAAACTGCACATTCTTGAAGATGTCCTTTGTATGAGTCATGAAACAAAGGTCTGGTCCAGCTCTCCTCTATTTGTTTCTTCTACAATTGTAATATTATGATGTGCAACCCAATTTCTGACAAATATGGAATAATGTTTGTGTATTCTGTGCTGGAGTGTCGACATTTGGCCAGACTTGGGATAGTGTGAAGTTCAATGCTCTTAGGAAGATGCACATTTTCAAATACAAGACTACAGTGCTGCCTAATGTTGCTTACAGATGTAAGGAAATTCCTGAAGACCTGTTTTTTAATTAGGACATAAACACAGAAGTTCTTTAGGTTGTTTTAAGAGGTTCTTCACACAGAAAAAGCACTTTTACTTTCACAAGACTTCTCTTTAAAACACTTAAAAACGGTTTTTGATTTAAAAGTGATGTAAACAGTAAGAAAACAAATATTTCAGTTGAAATGCACTTTTGTTCTCCAATACCTACAGTAATTAAAAGGTTTGCCAGGGTCCTTGTCAGGCATGTCGTAGGGATTTAGGAGTCCCTATTGACATCTGGAGCAGGCTTGGGGTAGGAGCACCAAGGTTCCCAGCATAACCAAGGTGCAATGCCAGAACTTGGAAGGACTTAGGGAGTTTTGGTAAATGGTAAGGCTATACTTATGAATGGCAAAGCTTACTTAGGCATTTAAGTCTAGTCAGATATTCCACAAGAGTGCTGAGATTTTAATTGCAAACTTGCCCCTTTTTTTGGTTAAAACACCTGAATAAGCTGGTGCATCATTTCCATCCTGTTTCTGTCTGTGTTTCCATCCTGTTGTGCTTTGTGCTGTGCCCTTGGTACCACAGGATCTCTGTCACATCTGAGGTATTTCTGCTGCAACAACTTTCAGCAGGGCTAGATCCCTGAATGCTGTCAATTCCTGATGGCAGGTTGTCCTTGAGCTGAGAAGAAAACGTTTTGGTACCATTACCAAACTAGTAAATTAATGGAAAAGATGAGTAAAGAAATTGCATGTTAAGACTTCATTGCTGTACTGCAAATAATGAGAAGTAAATGTAAAAGAAAAGGTGTACTAATGCTAGCTTTTAACTCACGGACAGAAGTTCTCAGTTTTGCTTTGTTCTAAGATCTCAAAGCAGCTGAACTTACTTCAATCCTTTTGTTTGGGTTTCTGGGATTTTTTCCCTCAAGGTTTAATAGTAGCATCTGTATTACAATTTCAAAGTCCTAGTTAAGGTTTTCCAACTGAGAGTTTCACTTGTCCCTGTAGCTTAATGTTTCCAGCCTTGGCTCAGTGTTCTAAAAAATTGCCTTCCTTTAATCTTGAAATAGGCTGAAATTCACCCAAGTAGCCAGTCRCTTCCATTTAATCCATGGGAATCTTTGACCAGAGACAGAAATCAGGGGCTTGGCCTGCCCAGCATCACCCAGCCTGGTGCTGGGCAGCAGTCACTCAGCTGTTCGGTGTGACACCGGTTTGCCCAGAGGAGGGGAGTGGCTCTAAAGCTGCCTCCTGATTTCTTGAATTGTCTCACTCAGATGAGTGACATCTTGATGTCACTGAATATTAAACTCTCAACTGCATGACTGTTTTGATTTTTTCCCCCCCTAGTGTTGGAGCTAAACTTTCTGCCCTGTGAATTTGCTTCCTGCAATTTTCACCAATGTTTGCAGTTTTTGCCTTTATACCAATATACTGCTGGGTTTGGCTTTAAGGCATCACAGATAGCAATCTTAATAACTGGTGCAGAAGGGAWGTGCAATAAGACTAGCAAAATATAAGTAATCTTCGTAAACATGATTACAGATTTTGTATGGATCATTGCACAGCATGTGTAGCAAGCTGTATATGTAATTTTAACAATATTATATAATAATTTAATAAATGTATCYTGTATTTATAAATGTAGAATTCTATATATACACACATACTGCTTTACAGCATCTTATCTTTCAATTAAGCATGAGCCTGTGTTCTCTTCTGCAATTAAGTATACAATTGGCTATATGTAGTTAAAATATTATTTTGTTTTTTTTTCATCATAGGGAGGTGTTTAATATATTTAAATGATTTCCTATTAAAATTTCTTGGGGGTTGCATTTAAAACAGCACTCCGGCAAAAATCTGAAAATACTGCCTTGAAAATACATTCTTTTTAAAATGAATAATGAATATCCTATTTTCTCTCAGGTTCAGCAGCAAAGTTTTCAGTAACTGATCACAGCTGCCATCAGGTGAGTAGATTCTCAGTCTTGTACAATCTGTTATTGTACAATRTGCTCGTCATCCTAATTGAGAGCTTTTGTGAAAGGCACAGTGAACTGCCTATTCAATGAGGTCACTGGTCTCTTTGTAAGAGAAATGGAATTTTCCTGCAGTTAAGTTCCAACACTGTTTACTGAATAGAATAATATTCTCAGCAAGCAGTGTTTACTACCTGCATAAAAGCATTTTGTTAATCTTGTGATGGTTACATGGTCTACAGTTAATTAGCGGCCTGTACAACATTAGGAAAATGTATTAGATTAATTTCGTATAGTGAAACAGTGTGGGTAGAGGTTGTACTTCATTTTTGTGCTTCCACGTACCACAATTGTTATTCTCATGTGAGTGAAAACAGCATATTACAAAGAGACTGATCTGTCTGATATCATTGTTTCTGCCTAATTGCTTGTTAGGATATTTAGATTATTTGCTTTTTTTAATTTGGAATGTTTTCCCTAGAGTCCAGTAGGATATTTATTTGCATTTCAATGAAGCAGAAAGGCAGCTCCTGCTTGCAGAAATCATTGTTATCTCTTGGTCACCTTTTGGGATAAAAGCAGAAATTAGCAAATTRTGAATTTCAGTGGATGCACATAGGTTTCTGTTGGATTGGGTAAAGACAGACGTGTTGGCCATAGGACTACGTAGCACTGGTTGTGTAAATGCCTTTAAGAAATCAGAAAATACATTTATTCTTTGAAGTGAGTCTTCAGTTAAAAAAAAAAGGCAGAAGGTAATGATGTCAGATGAAGGCAATAATTTCTCCTAAAGGACTGCTGAAAGAGTGAAGACCCCTTGAATGCATTAGGAATTCCAAAGCACGTCTGATTTATTTATAGAARTCAATTTGGGGACTTGAATAATGTAATAGAATGGTTAGGGGGTTGGTTTTGTTGGGGCTTTCTTTTTGTGTGTTACAGCAGTTTGAGTACAGCACTGATTGGATTGAGTTGTTGAGTTTGTRTAAACAGGCTTTTAAAAGGCAAATGAAAATTCAGTTGCATTAAAACAAATATGTTGATACAAATATCTGTTTGCTACATTAGTRCAGATATGTAGCATACACACATACATATGCATATATATGTACCTTATATATGTATGATATCCATATGTATGTATGATATATGTACGCCATCAGCTTTGAAAGAGCAAGAAACCAACTCTATTAACTCTGGAATCAGGAAGTGCCAGGGAAGTGTTTCAAGAGTAGGTAATACAAATGGTACAAATATCCTGGGCTGATGCAAGAGAAAATTTAAGATCTGGCAGCAGAGAAATAAAAAACAGTACCTTCAATGAACAGGAGAAGGAGCAGATTAAGATATAATTTTTTTTATCTGCTGGAAGCTTTTTTAAAAAAACATGCATGAGTTAAAATACTGTGAAAATGAGTAAATATAGGTCAATATCTATTTTCTTTGTCATTTAATGGTTGGTACTTTGAGGGAAGTCAATAGAAACTGAAGAAATAAGAATGCATTGAATTTATTTTGCTTTAACCCATTGGTTTTATGGGCTTTTCTACTTCAGCATTCACTGGGACGGGAAAATCTGTGATACCTTTATGGTACATGCTTGAAATATGTTTGAAAAGAAGAGACCAGATGCAACTTTTTCAGAAATCAAATGCTTCTGAGAAAGAAAAGCTCTTGACCTGGTATGTTGGCAGGTAGAAAAACACCTGTTAACTAGAAATCTGGTGGGCACATCACAGTGAAATAGCTACTGTGTCCTGCTTTGACGAGGTGGTTTTGTGGTGTTGGAATTAAGGCAGAGTGTCAGAAATGCTGCCTACATCTTCTTCATGCAGTACAAATCCTGTAGGGCTTAGAGAGACCTACTCTTAGTGTCTGTAAAAGAATGATCAAGAGCATGTGTTAATGGAAGTCTGAATCTCTTGTGAATTCTTCCACCCTGACCTTCTGAGAATGGACAGCTGTTATCCTTTATGTATGATGTACCAGCTCTAAGGTATCCARTTTCTACCATAGGACACTGAGTCAGATGTTGTCCATTACAGCACACAGGGCTTCTCTCCTGGACTTCAGGAGCATCTCTAAAAACTCGYACAATTTGGGGAAATTTGGTCAGAAAAGTGAATCAGCCCAAGCACTGCAAACCAGTCTGGCACCTGAGTTGACATCAAACAACTCTTTGGAAGAAGCTTTAATTCCTAAGGTACGTACAAGGGTTGCTAAAAAGAGATTCTCCAGCATGCTATTTGTGGTGAAAACTGTTCTAGGATTTATAGAATCTAAGATAAGAGCTCAAGTCTCTCTGTTTTTCAGTAATCTAAATCAAAGCATGTACTTTCAATTACAAATGGTATGCGACAATGGCACTGTGGGGAGGTAAGAATTATGGAGTCTTCCAGTTCTGATGATAAAATATTTTTCTCCATTCCTCTAGCTTCTCTGTTTCTGTATCTCTAACACACATTTTCTTGTCATTATAATAGATGACTTGTTGCTTATTTTATAGGTCTAAAATTGCCATTCTTCTATTTTAACTATGGAAGGGCACATGGTTATGTTTTAACTGGATATCTGCTGGTATAAAAGTGTCATTTAGTATTAGTGTCTGCCTGCTGGCTGCATTTCTGTGCAACCATAATAAAATTGCTTCTTGATCCCTCTGTTTTCTCTCTGTCTGTGTATCATCAGCTGAAACTGCAAACCCCATTTGAGAAAGAAATTTTCTCCCTGTAAAATGGAGTCTTGGTCCTAGCTGAAGCCCCTTTGCATTACTCTTACATAAATACTGCAGGAATACTTGAATCCCACCAGTGTCAAACCTAATAATGCAACAGCAGCTCCTTGGAGCTCATGATGTTGTTGTGYTGGGGATCATCCTGAGCTGCTGTGCTGATACAAGAATGAGTTGAAGGTTTGTCTGCCAAAGAGAGGAGCAGAGACCTTGGGTGGCTCCTGTGAGTGAAGACGTCGCTGCCAGCTTGACACATTACATTTCTCTGTCTGAACCACAGGTGGGTTTCAGATGAAATTTCCAGCTGGTTTCATGCCTGCCTGCTCCTTCATTTGAATTAGTGAGTCTGTAATGGAATTACAGAATATCTGTGCCAGTAATGTTTGTACACCAGGCAGTATGCCAAAGGCTTGGAAATATCATAACTTAATTAAATGGGAGTGTATGTATGCACAAAAAGATAATTCAGTTGTGCTTAGGGTATATGGCCTCTGCTTGTCAGGCTTTCCTGTGTAACCTACAACTTTCTTGGACAGGATGCTTTTATCTTCTGCAGGCCAAGGTCTCTTTCGATGCTGGTTGCATCCCAAGCCAGTTCACAAACACTTTGTAGCCACAGCACATTTCCAGCACTCTCCTCCTCCTGTTCACATTCTTTCACCCCTTTCAGTTTAAAGTCCCTCTGTGGGGGACTGAGTCCGGGTCCCTCTTGCAGTGGAGATTGTCCTTCCCTTGTCTGCAAAGACACTCTGGGCAATGGAGTCCCATTTTGTACAAGTGGAATTGAATACCTGCAGTGTGAGTCTGGGTATTCTCCCTCACACTTTTATAATTTCCCTTTTTGCTTTCTCAGTTCTATTTTTTCTCCTGGTATGCTTTCATCTTCTTTAATCTAAAGCCTCTTCTATTTTTTCTGATGAAACAAATCCACATTTTACTTCCCTGGTTGCTCCCTCTTCCTGTTTTCTTCTTCACTGCCCAAAAATCTCACACTGCTGTGTGCTGGCTACAGAGGTGAACAGCAGTCACCTCTACAGCAGKCGGACTAGGGGTAGGTTGGTTTAATAAACATCTATATTTTATCTTTTTGGGGAGGACCTGAATTTATAATGAGGCAAGAAAATTGTAAGGTTTCTCGCCATACGGGTCACACTGGCATTGTTTTCCTCTTTGTAGGACCTGCATCAAGTTATCAGTGCATCTGCTTCCTCACGTGCAAAATGGGCTGATACATTTCTGTTATCCAGTGGTTTGGTTTGTTTAATGCCTCAGAGCCCTTGGATTCAAGCTTTTAAAGAGATGAAAATGTACTGAAAAAAAYTGTTATTCCTGTTGGGTCTATGGGCTTTGGAAAGACATCAATGGATTTTGGAGGCTTTAGTAGCTTAGCGTTCAAGCAGAAATCAACATAATCCACTGTGAAGATTCCTGAGTGCATCCACACTCACTGGCTACCAGCAGAATGGAGTTTAGCTATGCACTCTGCCAGAATGGATTCAGGAGGCAGCCTACTGCTTTCTTTACTTCTATCAGTGCAGGTAGAGCCAAAAAACCGACTGCATGGCCACGTGCAGCCTGGTGCTGCTTTGGACCTTCCAGGCTGCTCCAGTCCAGCATCGAGTCAATTAAAACAAAAATGTTCAAATTATCAGTTTGATGGAAATGGTGAAATCACACATAGGACTGTTAAGCCTCCTTGCTGAGATGGTTGAAACTAGCCAAAAGACTGCAAAAAGCAGATAACCCCACCAAAATAGCCAAAAGACTGCAAAAAGCAGATAACCCCACCAAAAGACTTCAAAAAACAGGTATCCCAACAGCACAGCAAGTCCAAAAAGTGCGCTGGTTTCCACAATTTTGTGTAAACAGTCTGAGTGTGACTGGAATTTTGGATGAGGTCATTTGCATATAAAGTTTCATTTTTAGTCTTAAGGTACTGAGAAGTTTAAAAGGATAAAATTATTTCTCAGAGGTATCAAAGTGTAGTAGATAGCTGTGGGCCACATTGCTAAGCTGTAGGAATTGGATAAATGTTCGTTTAATGTGACAAGTGAATAATTTTATGTAAGCTTAATGCTTTCAAAATCTTGTTTTCTATTTTAATTGCTTATCAATGATTTATGTTATACGCCACAGGAACAGAAACAGTGACTAGCTTAATTATGCATAATAAGTAAAATGCTTATGATTTTATTATTTTCTGCAGTACATAATAAGTTTTTTATTTTTTTCCCCATGAGAGAAAAATCAATATTTCAGTATATTTGAATATATTATCCAATAAATATAAATTGAGCTTTTGCTTCTCTTCCATCTTTGTCCAACAGAATTATGAGGTCCAAATCACTCACTGTGTCATCCATGACAGAGAATCATGTGTTTGGACATTCACCTTCTGGCTGCTGAGTTGTATTGGACAATGAATAAAGCTGTAACCAAAGCAAAATTTAAACTTGATACGTGACCAGTTTGCTGCTCCTTTTCCACTGGATGTGTAAGATCGGCATAAAAGCCACAAGAAGTGAAGAAGATTGTCATTGAGGAAACAGCACGAARCAATCTAGAAAAAATACCTTTGAGGTTTTAAAGTACCAGCCATTTTGATAGGTTTTAAACATGTTGGGCAGCTTTGAAAAGATATCAGGAGCAGCCATGTCCAAAAGCTGGATGTATGAGCCTTTGAAGGGAATCTGCAACCCAGAAGCCTTTAAATAACATTCTCAGTCAAAGAGATTTTGGGTCCAGGTAGACATAAAATGTGAAAGAAGAAGCAGTATCTTCTYATTCCTGGAAGATGTACAGCAGGGCAGTGTATGAGCTGGAACTCAGTCATTGGAGGTGACAAAGCCCAAGAGGCAGAGACCTCAGACCTTTTATGTCCACAAGCATATGAGAAATAAGAGCAGCAGAGGYGAGACAGAACATCCCATGCCCTTCTGGGCACCCACGGAATCTCATAAACTGTTACAGTCTACAGGATGATGAATTTGAAATTCTGTATTACATTAATTTTTCTAATTCTCAATGCTATGTCTGACTAGGGAAGGAAGATGTAATAAGCTCGGCCTCACTGGATTCTGGTAAGAGCTGGGCAGTGTGTTTTGCACAGACTGTGCCATGCAGCAGTAGCTCAATGAGAAACAGACCTCAGACTCCTTGCAAGGTACAGCCCTGTACAGCAAAGGAGGCAAAATTCAATTTTGCCACAAAGAGCATGAAAACAAAATCATGAGAATGCACTGGCTCTGCTAGAAAATACATGATTGCCATGCAGAGAAGGTGGGATGAAGGGAATATGGTTACCCTGTGCTTCCCTCCCTYTTTTCTGATGTATGACTAATATAGCAGCAGCTTCACAGCAGCTGCAAAAAGAAGAAACAATTTTAAAATTGTACTTAGGCTTCTGCTCTAGGTTTTGGTTTGGGCTCAGAGGTTTATTGTCTCCCTCATGTCAGATACAATCGTAAAAATGTACAGAAGTTCAAATAGTGCTTGAGAATGCTTTCTGAAGAAAAGCCTTTTCCAGTTTATCTTCTGTATTGCGTATATGTGGCTTCTGATTACCTTTTATTTTTTTTTTATCCATGACTTTTGTTTATAAAGGTGATGTCCTTTAAGTTTGAACAGACCCTTTATTTTCCCTAACTTTCCTTACTTCAATGTCACATATTTTATTCTTGAATTTGAAACAACTTACAGCATATGATACAGGAATAAGAAGAGCTGTTCATATAAATCAGCCTTGGCTGAATGGCCTTTAAAATTATCCTAAGTGCCAGTATAAATTTACCCTTAAATTATTTTTATAATGTAGTTTTTATTTAAATTCTTGCAGGAGACGGCATTGTGGTGCTATAGCCAGACAGTTTGCAAATTTTGATGGATGTAAATGAGGCTTTTCCCTGGATGAGCAAAGGTAGATATATAGGCAGACCACTCCCACTAAAGTCTGTCAGGCTCAGAGCTCCCACTGAAGGAATATTGGGTTCAGATTTCCAAAGGATCTGGAGCTATCCAGAGGAGGACCAGGGCCTGTATCCACTCACTGTTGGGACCTCTGGATGGGTATTTTATGTGCTGTATTTAATATTTTGTTTCAAAATTCTTTATGAGTATGAGTACAATTGTTTCAAAATCCTCCAGCCTATTTCCAGCAGATTATAGTTTGGCCCAATATTCTTGAGGTAATTATCCCAATCAAAATCCACACCCTGCCTTATGCTTTCAAGGCTGGCCTTGATTTGAGTGTAGAAGTACAGGGTGTCTAATGCAAATCTAACGATGCAGAGAAAGTAACTATTTAAGCTAAGTGGAGCATAGCATTTACAACTAGAAGTCTTTAAGTATTCTGAGAATTGCTGTTGCTTAAGCCATGTTTATAATGTTTATCTAAATGCAAATAAGAACATTGCTGTTCATACCTATGTTTATCATTTTGTTTCACTTAGTTTGTCAGGAAAAGAGCTTTGATAAACTTTCTGAAAAATAATACTTACAACTTTCTAAAATAAAACTTTGATCGGTGAGAGAAAAAGTTGTGGATGGATTTTGAAATTAAAACTCTTTGTTTAAAAACCCTGCTGAAGTTTTCAGTAAATGTTTTCTGTATTAGTGTCTTCGTTTGAAAGACAGGTATTTGCTAATGAAGGCAGGGACCCCCCTTGGAGTGGTGGCTATGACCCCCTTCCCTCTGAATTATTACAGCTTTGAAAAAAATTACGGGCTTTCAGGCAGGAATATGGGTAAAAAGGAATAACAGTTTTTACTAATATATATATATATAACAAGGTGAAACAAGTAACAATAACAATGCAACAACAGCGGAGTCCAAACCTAGTGACAGCCTTATGGAAACAGTCTCCTTCTTGGCAAGATTACAGTTTGGTTGGCAGCGGCGCCGCTGGCCCCCCGGCTGAGCAGGGGGGGCACGATGGCTCCTCAGAGATGCAGGGGACGTGGTGGTGCAAATCCCGGCTGGCTCAGATCTCCCGCGGCTGGGATAATCATACAAGATGGCAGAGGTGGATGAAGAAAAGTTTCTCTGCAAAACTCACAGCGGAAAAACGCCGGTGCTCTTCTGGACAGGAAGAAATCCRGGACAGCAAAAAAGACGAGCAGGAATCCCGCGGACGCGAGACGGGAATGGAGCAGAGTTCACCCTCCTGAAGCTGGAGTCCTAGCAAAACCACCGCTGAGCAAAAGCACGGGGTGCCAGCAGCGAAAAAACCCCTCTCTCTCCCAAACCGGGAGAGAGAAAAAAAAACAAACAAACCCACTCCCCAGTCCCCACCCCACCACACAAAAGCTGTCTCGGACCATTTGCGTGTGGCCATAGGTACCATTGTCTTTTAAACACCCAGCAATTAAAAGGATGATGGGCCATTACGTAACCCAGCAACAAATGGGGGAAGGAAAAAAAAATTCCACAGTGAACAAAAAGAGAYGAATTTAAACCCACAACAATTAGGTGTTTAGAACAGGCCCTGTACCTTGGTACATTGCAAAATAATAAATAAAGCTAAATCAATAGATATTCATTCCRTTTGCCTCTCTTTGCTGTATAGGAAAGGCCTCCATCATATTCATGACTCACATGCTTATGCTGCTGTCCCCTTTTCACTGCTTCAATTCATCAAGCAAAAGGTTGTATTTGTCGTAATGCTGAAGAAAAAAGGTGCAATGAGATGCTACCTCTAAGAGGTACTGTCATAGTTTAGAATGCTGGCTGAAAGCCAGGCACCCACAACACCTGCTCATTCAGTCTCCCCCACCACCACTGGGCAGAGAAGAGCGAAGAAAAAAAAATTTAACAGAAGAGTTCATGAGTTGAGATAAGGAGCAGGGAGGAAAGGCTTGATGGAYAAAACAGGCTCTACTTAAGTTATGAAGTGAATTYATTATTAACAAAGTCAGAGCAGGAGAATGAGAAATAAAACCTTCAAAGACACCGATCGTCTCCCCACTCCCTCCCCGCTTCCCACCCACAGTACAAAGCAGCAGGGGATGAACAGGGTGTGGGGTTGGTCAGTTCAGGGTGTGGGGTTGGTCAG
>NW_026623404.1:695245-732971 GCF_030028575.1 Malurus melanocephalus
GCACCTGGAGCAGCTCCTCCCCCTCCTGCACTGACCTTGGTGTCTGCATTCCCTCACATATTCTCAGCCTCCTCCTCCTCCACTGGCAAAACTACTGTGTGTTCCCTTTGYTTTGATTTCTTCTTAAATATGTTTTCACAGAGGTGTAACCACCATCTCCAATYGGCCCAGGTTTGGTCAGTGGCATGTCCATCATCCTCAGACCCAGCAGCAATTGGCTCTGCYGGACATGGTGGAAGCCTCCAGAAGCTTCTCACAAGAGCCAACTTTTTGCCCCACCACTTCCAAAAACTGGGCCAAGCAGAACCAACACATTCCACCCCTCTCCTCTGTGAAYCACATATTTAAGAATAATCATTAAAACTCACACTCACATACAATTTTACATACAACAACACAAACAAAAGATCAACTAAACTAAACAGAAGAAAAAGTTTTCTACAAACGTCCTAACACAAAACAGAAAGAAAAATTACACACAATCCACCCCTAGAATCTTCACTACGGTTACAGCATAGATACATCACTATTACTTTACCTTAAAAAAAAAAACAGCTTAATACTTGTTTTGCCCATTGTTTTCTCCCAATTAGTATCCTTATCTCAGAGTCCTCATGAATGCCCGCATTCTCCACCAAAAAAYGTTGTGGTTTAGAATGCTGGCTGAAAGCCAAGCACCCACAACACCTGCTCATTCACTCTCCCCCACTACCACTGGRCAGAGAAGAGCGAAGGAAAAAAACAAATTAACAAAAGGGTTCATGGGTTGAGATAAGGAGCAGGGAGGAACATGTTGTGTAGAGAAGTCTGGATTTTTGAGGACTCAGTTTTCAGCAAACTCAGTTCCCTTCACTGACCTGCCCACCATGGACAGAAAATATACARTATGTTTTTATTTATTTCTGTAAACCTAGGAGTTCTTCAGAAGTCTATCTAAAAAAGGCAGAAAAGCTGAACAGTGACTTGTCTTGGACTAGCACTCTCCGGGAGAAGAGAAATAGGAGATTAATAATTGCTAACATTTCCTGGAAAACTGCTTGTCTAAATAGCTAAAGCCGTGGTAAGTCACTATTAAACCAAATGACCAAGAGTTGCAGAGGAAATAGCATTTCCTAAAAACCTTACTTAGCTGTCTTCCATTCATTTTTAGACCATTATCTGTAATTACTTCAATTTTCAAGATGCAATGTACAGGGAGAGCTCTGGAACTCATTACTTTTCACTGTTCAAACCTCTTAAGCTAAACCTGTTGGAATAAAAACCACCTAAGAACGTACAAAGTAGATAAGGAGTGATTTTTTCTTTCTGATAGAAGTGAAGGAACATTTTAGTAAACCACTTCAATTCAGCATTTTAAGGTGAAATTGCAGAGGTTAATATGTGCTGTTAAGATGGAGTTTCTGAAAAAGTTCTTTCTTGAGTTATCCGGAAGCTCTTAGCTACAACCTGAACCATCAAAAATGTAACAGTTACTATTTGCAGGATGAATTTTCCATTTCTTGAACATTATTGCCAACTTCTAACAAGTGCTAAAAAATAAAAACTAAAATTTGAGAGTTCCAGCAATAGAAGCCAAAAATAAGGATGATGACAGTCCAGAGATTTACATGTTTCTCAGAAATAATTGCTTTCCTCTTTGCAAGCTAAGGTCACTTCAAAAAAGCATGAGATGTTGCAATGAGAGAATATAAAATAAATTAAACTCAGGTGTGACATCTTTTGGGGAATAGTATAAGGTGGAAACCAACTGAATATGCTGAGTTATAAAGTGCTTCTCCAACTGGCTGTATGACAAATGAATGGCTGTGCCACTTGAATCAGCATGGGAATTCTGCAGCACTTCATGCCAGATCTGAAATGGGGCAGACTGCTAGTTATCCCTGTTGCATTTCAAAACTGTAGAAAATAAATGGAATTACCTATCCAAAATAAATCCCCCATATAAAACAGTTGTGCACTCGGATGTGAATCCCACCTGGAGAAGAAAGACTATCGACAGTGGTCTGATGCCTAAGGATGCAGTCTGGCTGCTGCTTTGAGTTCAGGAGCCATCTGAAAGTGAACAAGTGACCCAAGGGCAGCATCCAGGTTACAGAAGTTTTGCAATTTTCATGAAAAAGGCTGCTTGTATTGATTAATATAAATATTTAAATAAATGCCATAAACATATAGCAGAAAACCACCTGTCCACAGAAACATTTATGATCCCAGCATTRAGCCAGAGAAAGCAGAAAAGGGCAAGGAGATGGAAATGAAGATTTTTTTTCCTAATTCATTTGTCAGTTTCTCATAGGAACACCAGCACAGCAAATGCATGATCTCACTATGAAGTTTCCAAGGGGAAAAATAAGGAAAGATGAACCCTTTGTATTGATGGCTCTGTGCCCAGGGCCAGTGTCCAGGCTCCTGCTCTACAGTACTGCCCAGCTCATCCCTTGGCTGCCGAGAGGAGCCCCAGTCACTGCCTGGGAAAAACCTGCACAAGTGAGATAAGTACAAGAAGTTGAATGAGTTGTGAATCGTTGGGTAAAAAAGCAGGGACAAAGGCTTGGATTTCCCCTATGGATCTGCCTACTTAAGCAGGATAGTGTTGCAGCCACTGGCATGCTTCTCTTTGTTTAAACGAGCACCACAAGCAGAWTATTTTGATGGCAGCACTATGCTTAGAGACCCCGACTATAAATTCCTTTCACTTCATTAAACTCCCTTTCACTTTTGCTGTCAATTAAACCTGAGACAAATCTCACTTCACCTCTTCCCCTCTCCAGAGTACCCTGGTGCAGTTACAGAGAGGTGAGAATGGGGAGAGGGTTTCTTTGAGATAAGTCTTTACTAGTGACTTATCTCTCCTTTCCATTTCTTTTTTGACTGCTCCTTTGCCAGCATCATTCTCCTAAAAGTATTTGATTCCAAGTAGCACCATGGCACAGAATGAGATAATATTCGGTATTGAGAACAAAATTTATCTTTTTCTGAGGGAAATAGCACCATGTAATTTTAATTTTCTATATGGTAATCACCTAAGGATGACATAATAGTTAAATACTCTTTTTTTCAGAGTTTGAAAAAATACTCCATTGCTCTCCCCCGAGCCACTGAGCCTGTCTTTTCACTGCAGATGGTTATCAGGTTGGTCAGGCAGGATGTCACCTTCATAAATCCATGCTGATGTGTGCAAGCACAAYCAGACTACACTCAGTCACCTCTCCTGATAAAGCTTCTGATAAAGATATTAAGCAAACATGTCCCAGTGGAGACCCCTGTGTGGTGCTTCCCTTGAACCACTCTGTACTGCTCTCTTCTTGGAAAATCTGGTCAGTTTATGACCAAAGGCAATCAAGCTGGCCAGGCAGAGTTTATCCTCAGTAAATCTGTACCAACTGTTTGCAGCCAGCTGCTTCTTGTCCTCAGAAATGCTCTGGAAGAGGCCTCACTTGGGGAGGAAGTTCTCAAATGAGTGAGGCTGAGTGATCTGCAATTCHCCACACTCTCCTTTTGACCTCTTTTGATGGTGTGTGCATTCTGCTTGAGTCCTGAGGAGATGTGTATCTGCAGAATTGGCTTTTCAGACCCCTTTGCTGGATATGATGTGCTGTCTTGTCACTTTGTCCTTAATTATAATATTTTTTGAAGATTATGATCTGAACAAATAGTGACTTTATGTATTAAAGGTTTCTAAATCTATTATTTTATTCTAACTTCCATTTACTGTCAAAGCTGCTGTGAGCATTAATTAAACAATATTTGAAATGTCACTACAAAATATAATTATAGAAATAGCTGATTTTCATGCAAAACTAGCAGAAGGGATAAAACCCTGAATTTGAAGAAATCCACTTTAGCAATCTAATTTAAATATTTCAAAATTTACTTTATGAAATCTTAATGAGCTGTAGTTAATATTCTATACATATCTTAACATTTTTCTTAAATCGTCCACAATGCTTAATTTCAACTTTCAGAAAAGAAGAACTTGGGCAGATTTTTCTGTGCATCTTCAAGAAAGACAGTAAATAGATCTTTCTGAGCCTTGAAAGCAGTCATCACTTCCCTGTTGGCACAGGTTCTCTCCATGTGCAGAGTTGTAAATGCCTCTGACACAAACACAGACATTTGCAGTCTGCAACATTTGCTTAGACACTTAGACCAGAAGCAGCTGTTCAAASTCTGGATCTGAAATTCTTTGAGTGAACTGGGCACTGACTAAAAATCATGCTTTTTAAAGTGATCTGACCCCGTGACTAGAATATGCAATGTTTGAATGGAAGRAGAATAAAAAATATAATTACAACTGAGTTGAGCTCTTCAAAGATGCATTCAAAGATGCTGGGTTAGTGAAGGATTTTCTAACTTACACTTCCATATGGAAATGATGGCGATGGAAAGTGTTTGTGCCAGCCTCAGGAGTAAAATGTCTCCAGCACCTGGTACAGGTTTGATGTTGCTGTTTCAGTTCAACAGCCTCATTGAAAGCATTTTAGTTTTGCCTAAAAGCTAAAGGCAGATGATCATCCAGTCCTTTCTCCCATCAACATTTTCCCTGAAACTCRAATTTTTCTTTTGAACTGAGGTGGAGGCCATTACTGTCTAGAGTAGGTGTTAGAAAAAATCATGTTTGGTCTGGAATGTCATCTTCATTCTGCTGTAAAAGAGGTATTCACCCTCAGGTCTGCGCCCTTTGGCACAGCCCACAAGAGACACCATAAGGCAAAACTGCAAAAATGTTGCACTTTCTGATTTCTGTAACATCAGAATTTATTTGCCAGTCATGATGTGCTTTCAGGATTTCTCCTTCCATTTCTCTCCCCATTGCCTTTCTATTAGGGCCCAGAAGACAGCCAGGGAATGCASTACACCTTCTTTCTATGCCCTTAGCAA
Organism: Malurus melanocephalus; assembly: GCF_030028575.1. Taxonomy (NCBI): domain Eukaryota; kingdom Metazoa; phylum Chordata; class Aves; order Passeriformes; family Maluridae; genus Malurus; species Malurus melanocephalus. The sequence continues at coordinate 700,124 of NW_026623404.1, forward strand.
TGTGATGCTATTCTTATATGAAGGGTGGACAGATGAGAAAGAAAATTTCAGTCCCAAGTGTTCTCTCCCCTCTTAGGAACACAGACAGCTTTTAAAACTCTGTATGTGTCTTTCCTAATGCACGTGTATTCACAGGTGGTCCTTTTAAGTGTAATAGATTAAAAATTAAAAAAAGAAGTTTGGAATGGAACTGCCAACCTGAATTTTCTTTTGTCAGTGTGTTGCATAGCAGCCTGGATTGCAGGTTTCTTTTAAGATCATGTTTTAGCTGAAGCTTTGTTTTTCATTCCTCATACAAAGCATGCAGRTTTGATTTCTTTGTAATCTCTTCTCTTGCTTATCAGTTTCTGTAGCAGTGTATTATCACACCCACTCTTGGAAGGAACACTGCAGCATAGAGTGTTTGTCTGCATTAGGTTATCAGAAATGTGGTTCAGGAAGAGCTTAAAAAAAGAAAAAGAATAAATTACAAATCTTTTGAGATATGATAACTCACTTCAGCGCTTCAGTCTTATAAAAGAAAGGCAGAAGAATAAATTAAAACTACACAGATAGTCCTACTCTTCTTAATTCCTGAATTCATGTGCTTTATCCTCCTGAGATAGTTCCTTCAACCCATCTTTTTATTTTTGCATAGTGTATGTAAGTATTTATATATAGCCTGTCTCTTTACCTACAAATAACAACTACGGTTTTGAAAATTTCAGGTGGTAGGAACAGAAGAGACTTTTAAAAATCCTGACATAAAAGTGCTGCAGTGCAGGGGAATGATAAACAGAAAGGAAAAGCAGCAATGCAATGATATTGACAGTCAGAGCCAGTAACACACAAYCTTTGGGCCGGCAGCTTGGCATGCACAGCCAGTCTGGCATCAGCATCGCCTCCAGGGAGGCCTYGGTCTCTCTGACCTTGAAGGTCTTYGAATAAGCAGGAAATGGGACAATACTGAGGTAATACCTTCTCTCCTGAGAGATGCACCGTTTATTAGCAGCTTTTGCATGTTGTTGTTTTGTTTATCATGGAAAACAGCCTCAGCAAGAGCAGGTTGCCTCAGCTCCCTGAGCACAATTAGATGTGAAGGGGCTGTGGGAACACCGAGTCAGAAGAAGAAGAACACAAAATAAAGGGGAGTGTTGCATTAAAGGCACAGCTGACACCAAAGCTAGGCAGAGCTCCTGCAAACATGCCAAAGAATGAGGGTCCTGATGTGCCCCAGCCACTGGAATYCTAGTGTCCTGCCCACGCAGGTCAGCATCTCTGGGCAGGTCCCTCCACCCTGCCCCAAGGCCAGAGACTCTCAAGGGTTTTCTGGTTCAACGTTTCCTTTTTGGAAAGTGGCGCCACAACATTTCCCTTGTTGGAAATGTGTAGTCAATTTTGAACAGAATTCAGCTTTGAAACAAGCTTTGGTTTTCCTTTGGAAAAAAAAAAAAAAAAACCTGTTTGTTTAGAAAATGGCAAATAAAACATTTCATCAGTGATTGTTTGCTTTGCCACTTTTGAATTATTTTAATTTTTATATTTCTTTCTGTCTTCAAATTTGTTGTCTCAGGGTTTGTGTGTTTAACTAAATCAGACAGGAAACACAATAAGTGATCATTCAAAAATTATATTTAACAGGCATTTTCACAAATTTGCCCTTAAGTTCAAGGAGAAACCATTGTAATCATCTAGAGCCTCATTCCAGCATGATATTCTTCAGATTGTCTTCTGTACATTTTAGCTTTAATTCCAGTGGTTGGAACAGGAATCCTGTCTTGGTACAACACCATTGCACATCTGTGCAATCRGTGCTGAGTTCTCTGGGAAGCAGTGCCTGGATGTGAAGTATATTTTTCATTGAAAAAAATGGAAAATTGAAGCAATGCATACCCATTCTGTTCAGCTAATACAAATTGCACTCTTAGAATATTAACTACAATTTCATCAGCATGCTGTGAACTCCAGAGSAACACATACAAAAATTAAAGTAGCAGCATCTGTAATACAATAAATATACATAAAACTACAGGTAGCCTAAAACTACAACAGCTCAGTGACCCAATAAATTTATGCAGAAATGAAATTTTTGATAATAGAGTGCAGCTAACTAGGTTATACCACCATTAAGGGATATTCTGAGTACATTGGAACAATAATTTACCATAAAGAAGCAAGTAATCTATTTTCCTTACAGGAGAAAAATGAGTGTGACAACACCAGTAAGACAGATTTAGAAAGAGCTTTTTCAAAGGAGTTTGACAGATAGCCATTCATTTTCCATTTAAAATCTAATTGAGTGTCTGGTTTTCTCTGGTTTGTATTGAAATCCCAGAAAAAAAAAATTATTTTCATCATGCAACCATATATTTGAGTAAAACATTATTTGTTTGGCTATAGCATATTTCCCCAAAATACATCAGAATCATCACCTGAAGATAATAGAAATCTTCAGCTGAGGACACCAAACAAAGGAAAAGCCCCCACCTTCTCAAGTACCTYCTTAATCCCCATTGTTGTTCAGAGTATGTATGATTTCATTGGTGCTCACATGATTGATCACATCAGGCTTTCCCRTTCCTCATCTGCATGTCTTCTCTGCTGGACATCTGACACCTACTTTGAGGTTATGAATTAAAACCATTCAATATTGAAGGGCTTTATTCTGATCCCTGTGAGAATCTAGTAGGCATGCTTATATAGCACAAGCAGTTTACGTGACCTTGTTGTTCATCACATTCCTTCAGTCAAACATAGTATTTTTTTTTTTGCTTTTAAATTTAATTTGATATTGTCTCGGAAATGCAATGTACATTCTTTTTGGTCTAGAAGTTCAAGGTACTTTCCAGCCTTTATATGAAGACATACTGTTTGATATGGAATGTTCATTATCTGTTTTTACTCTGAAGTTCTGAAATCACCCTACTCAGAAATACTACATCTGGGGCAATAGCTATTTCCCAACACTGATAAAAAAAAAAAAAAGAAATTGCTGTTTCCATTAGAGTTACCCTCTTACTATAAGCATGCAAAAATAGTAATAACAGAAAAAAAATACTGGGTTTGTTTACAATATTGAAAATAAGAGGTTTACTAAATTGTTCTATCCAAGACTTTTAAAACATAGATTAAACATATAACTGAGTCAGTAGACATTTGACCAGCTCCAATTCAGAAGAATTCCACAGAATGTCCAACATCACTAACAGTGAGATTTGAAAATGCTAAAAAATGTGATCTCCTGATGTTAAATTTTGCTTTCCAACAGCTGGATTTCAGTGCTTGGTTCTGGTTTGTCAAAACCACTCAGAATTGACATTCCTCTGAGGAACGTACTCCCACACGCGAGCAGCCTTGGACGTCATGGTGTCGTTTGGGTGCCAGGCGACCTTTGGACAATATGATATGTGCATRTCTTAGATTGGCAGGTCGTGAAATAACAAGCTTGAATTCCAACAGGAGAGGAGTTGGATTGAAAAGGATTTCATGTGGAGCCAACAGGTAAAAGATCTGGCAAASAAGCTGCTAGCCATATTGTCACAGGTGCACAATAATGCAATACTGATTTTAAACTTGAGCAATTTTGGCGTGAGGAAAATGTGTATCTCCCTATTAGACCTAATTCAAATAAAAATGGGTTCAATGCAAATCTTTGCATCAAGCTGATAAACAGYTTTGAAAGGCAAATATGCTATTGGCAGCACATGAAGTAATACTCATTTTTCAGTTTTAGAATAGAAAATGCAGGAACAATAGAAATACTAATTTCTGAATGCTTTATGTACTTGAAACCAAAAATCCTCTGCAGACTTTGAAATTGTTTGCACCATCTGCTTGTCAGAGAGCAGCAGCAGTGRGCTGCTCCATAGAAGAAGGCGATTTGAGAGCTGAGGGTGCCAGCTACAGTAGCACAACTGTTCCCACACTGCCAAGATGCAATGCCCCATGAAACTCAGACAACAAGGGCAGAGCAGGTGCTGTGTCCATAACCACAGCCCAGTGAGTGCCAGACAGGTCTGCAGTGACAAGGCAGGGCCATGGCTGAGCCAGGAATTCAGGACAGGAGGCTGGGGTGAGGAGAAAAACCCATCTTCACAGGAATGGCCACTGTGTCTTGCAGAAATAAATAAAGAGCTGTGAGTAAAAAAGACAGAAAGCAGACTGCTCTTAGGAGTGCTGGCATTCTTCAGCATGACTAAACACATGGGAAGCTGCTGATGGACTTGACAAGAGGAATGTGTTTATTGAATGGCCAGGCTTCCTAGAAGAYAGAATTTTGCAATTCTTTGTAACTGTTCATTCTTGCAAAATTTTTGAAGGAAAAATAGGCAATTCTGCCTCCATCATTACCTGTGTGACTGTCACCCATGGGTTACTAACATGTCTTTTGCCTTGGATGGATCCTAGTGAGATCAGGACTTAATTGTATGTCCAACCCCAAGGACTACTTGTTGGCAAATACTTCTTGTTAAAACAGTTCAAAACTCCTGAAGCCTGAAATTTTTTTGGAAGTTARTACGCCTGAACTGACTTTGGTGATTGTCTAGTTTGGAGAAAGGGAKGCTGAGGGGAAACCTCATCTCTCTCCACAACTTCCTGASGATGGGAAGTAAAGAGGGAGGTGCTGAGCTCTTCTCCCTGTTATCCAGTGACAGGATGTGTGTGAATGRTTCAGCTCTGCGGCAGGGTAGGTTCAGACTGGATTTTAGGAAATATTTCTTTACCAAGATGCTCGTCAAACACTGGAACAGACTCCCTGGAAAAGTGGGCAATGCCCCAAGCCTGTCAGTGTTTAAGAGGTATTTGGACAATGCYCTTAATGCAGTTGGACTGTAACTCTTCTGGCAGTAGCAACTTCATTTCATGGGCTACTCAGTAACAGGGACACATCTGCACATATGCATTGTGTAGTCAATGAGCAATAAACTCATTGCTGCAACTTATTGATCCTGTCTCTTTGCCCAGGAGTTTATAAGATTATTTTGAAAATGAGTCCCGTTATCCGACTCAATTCTTTCTGGGGTTCCATGTTGCTGTAAAACATACCTTTCAAGACCTAGGATCGTATTCCGGGCGGTGGCATGGTTCACTGGGTATGCCTCCAACCAGCCGATTGTTGCCTCTACCATGGTGAGGTTATAACACTAGCCTTGGCATGTTTGTGGCAAAGGCCTAATGTAATCAACTTGCCAGGCCTCACCATACTGGAAACCCAGCCACCACCCTCTATTCCAGAGAGGCTTCACTCGGGTGGCTCGCTTGATTGCAGCACACGTTTCACATTTGTGTATAACCTGGSWGATAGCCTCCATGGTCAGGTCCMCCMCTCGATCATGAGCCCATCTGTAAGTTGTATCTGTTCCAAGATGTCCTGATGTTTCATGGACCCATTGGGCTTTGAACAGTTCACCCTTTCTTTCCCAATCCAGGTCCACCTGAGCTATCTCAACTTTGGCAGCTTTATCTACCCRTTCGTTGTTTTGATGCTCCTCGGTTGCACGGCTTCTGGGTACATGTGCATCAACATGGCGTACCTTCAAAGTTATCTTCTCTACCCGTGCAGCRATATCCTGCCACAATGCAGCTGCCCAGATGGGTTTACCCCTGCATAACCAATTGTTCTTCCACTGCTGCAGCCACCCCCACAGGGCATTAGCCACCATCCAGGAGTCGGTGTAGAGATAAAGAATGGGCCACTTTTCTCTCTCAGCAAYCYCTAGGGCTWGTTGAATGGCTTTCACCTCTGCMYATTGACTYGACTCRCCTTCCCCTTCAGCATCCTCAATGACTTGACKTGTGGGACTCCACACAGCAGCTTTCCATCTTCARTKGTTTCCTACTACACGGCAGGATCCATCAGTAAATAACGCATAGCCTCTTTTGTCTTCTGGTAATTCGTTGTATGGTGGTGCTTCTTGGGCACGAATCACCTTCTCAGAYGATACTCCAAAATCTCTGGTTTCCGGCCGATCCAAAATCTCTTCCAGGATTCCTGTGAAATTGGGTTTTCCCATTCGGGTTCCCATTGTGTAATTAATACTACCAATTTACTCCATGTAGCACTGGTTGCATGATGGGTTGAGGGGATGTTTCCTTTGAACATCCAGTGTAAAACAGGCAACCGTGGTGCCAAGAGCAGACATGCTTCTGTCCCAACGACTTCTGAGGCAGCTCGAACTCCCTCATAAGCTGCTAGTATCTCTTTCGCAGTTGCAGTATAGTGGGCTTCTGATCCTTGATAACTCCGGCTCCACAACCCCAATGGTCGACCTCAAGTTTCTCCAACGGTCCTTTGCCAGAGGCTCCAGGTGAGGCCATGCTCCCCAGCTGCAGTGTAGAGGATATTTTGCACGGCTGGTCCTGTCCGAACAGGCCCAAGAGCTACTGCAYRARCTATTTCCTGTTTGATCTGCTCAAARGCCTGCTGTTGCTCAAGGACCCACTCGAAGTTATTTTTCTTCYGAGCCACTCGATAGAGGGGGCCTACAAGCTGACTGTAACCTGGAATGTGCATTCTCCAGAATCTGACAAGGTCCAGGAAAGCTTGTGTTTCCTTCTTATTAGTTGGTGGAGACATATTTGCAATTTTGTCAACCACCTCTGTGGGCACATGACGGCCTCCATCCTGCCATTTTATACCCAAGAACTGGATCTCTTGTGCAGGTCCCTTAACCTTACTTTGTCTTATGGTGAGCCCAGCTTTCAGAAGAATCTGGATTATTTTCTTTCCCTTCTCAAAAACTTCTTCTGTGGTKTTGCCCCACACAATGATATCATCAATATACTGTGGGTCTTCTGGAGCTCCACCCTGTTCCAGAACAGTCTGGATTAGGCCATGGCAAATTGTGGGGCTGCATTTCCACCCCTGGGGCAGTTGGTTCCAGGTGCACTGGACACCCCTCCAAGTGAAAGCAGATTGTGACCTGCACTGTGCTGCCAGAGGGACTGAGAAAAATGCATTGGCGACATCAGTTGTGGCATACCATTTGCCTTCTTTCGACTCCAGCTCATATTGGAGGTCCAACATGTCTGGTACAGCAGCACTTAGAGGTGCGTGACTTCATTCAGGGCCCAACAGTCCACWGTCAGCCTCCATTCCCCATTTGGCTTCCACACTGGCCATACTGGGCTGTTGAAGGGCGAGCGGGTCCTCCTGATTACTCCTTGGCTCTCCAGTTGACAAGTAAGTTCATGGAWAGGAGTTACAGAGTCTCGGTTTGTGCCATACTGGTGCTGGTGCACTGTCCTAGTGGCAACTGGTACTTGTTGGTCTTCCACTTGGAGCAATCCTACAATGAAGGGATCCTTGGAGAGGTCAGGCAGGGTGGATAACTGTTTGATCTTCTCTGAGGTCACTGTAGCTACACCAAAAGCCCATCGATACCCTTTTGGATCCTTGAAGTACCCTCTCCTGAGGTAGTCAATGACAAGGATACAAGGGGCCTTTGGGCCTGTCACAATGGGGTGCTTTTGCCATCTGTCTCCTGTTAAACTCACCTCAGCMTCTATTACAGACAATTCCTGGCATCCCCCAGTCACTCCAGAGATCCATACAGCTTCTGCACTYTTGTGWTTTGATGGCAGCARTGTGCACTGTGCACCAGTATCTACTAAAGCTTTRTACTTCTGTGGAACCGATGTGCCARGCTATCGAATCCGCACAGTCCAGTATACCCTATCATCCCTTTCCTTCTCCTGGCYGAAGGCAGGGACCTTCTATTCCTGTTCCTGGTCAGAGTATTCATTGTCTGACCTTTGTGATGCCCGATCAGAAGTTCCCTCATCAGGGTCGTAGGAAATGAAAGTTCTCTTGTATCTGGGTTGTCACTGATTGTCTTCTGGTCTCTCTGCAGCAACGACACTGACGGTCTTCCTTGGTGGCCCCTTGGTCTTTTACCTCTCAGTTCACAGACACGGGCTCTCAGCTTAGAGGTGGGTTTACCATCCCACTTCCTCATGTCCTCCCCCTGCTCAGTCAGAAAATACCAGAGTTTGGTACGTGGCTTGAAGTTGGGGCTTCCCTTCCCTCTGACTGGGGTCAGAGAGGGGCGATCTCTGGGGCTGCCCCTAAAAGCTGGGGTAGGGGCTCGTAAGGATGAGGAGGCACCCAGAGTCTCTTCTACATTTTGGAGCCAGGAGGACGCCACCTCTACAGTTGGTATGTCCATCTGCGGGTAGTACAATGCCACTAAACTGCTGGAATATAATGCTGGGGCGCCTTGAACCACCTTCCTCCACATGGCAAGTGTACAAGGAACATCCTCTGGATCCTTTGACAGCCTACTATCATTTATATTACTATAGACAATTTCCAGCGCTGCTAATTCCCTCAGGTGCTGGACACCGTCATCTGCAGTGGTCCACTTCCCTGGGGATTTGGTAAGATCTTCCTTAAATGGAAATCTTTCTCTCACGCTTGAGAGAAGCCGTTTCCAAAGGCTGCAAATTGCTCCTTCCTTTCCAATTCCTCTTTCAATTTCTCTATCTTTAGCAAGAGATCCCAGCTGTTGGACTTCCTGACCTTCTAATTGCTGACTATCAACACCATTATCCCAGCATCGCAGCAGCAGCCATGCAGAAATACGCTCACCTGACTGACGGCTGTAATCTTTTTGTAAGTCTCCAAGTTCTGATGGGGTGAGGGACTGAGTAACTTCAGTTTCCTGTTTAACTTGCCTCACTCCCTTCGATTTCTTTGAAGGGCCTGCCTCTTGAACTACCTCCTCCTTTCCTACTACTTCTTCCTCTTCTTCCTCTTCCTCTTCTTTTTCCCTTACTAGTCGGTGATATGGGCCTGAAACTTGCCTTGTCCATTTTTTTGTTTTCACTACCGGGGCAATTACTGTGGTTGCTGTGGTTTGGGTCCCTATCTCAGCCGTAGATGTTGTGGTTTGTGTTCCTCCCTCAGCCACAGAGTCCTCAGACACRGTTTGGGTTCCTGCCTCGACTACTTGACTCCCAGTCCTCTGGGAATGTTGAACAGAGGCTGGGTAGGCCCAGGCCAGGCCCCAGTACAGGGCAAGAAGCTGYTCACRTTYGTGGGTGTAAGCAAGACMTCCTTCTGYCAATCGATGGGCTAGTTTGTCAGGGTTGCTTACTTCTTCAAGGGTAAAATCCCAGGCAATGGGAGGTGATAATCGCCCTAGGAACCTGCCCAAATYTCTCCACACACCTTTCCACCCAGGAACTGGGTGCCTCAGGGGAGATTTTAACAGCTCCTCACTCAGAGGTTGTTTTCTCTTGTACYGGGATGATGACAAATTCCTTTAATTCCATAGGGTAACAATGCTATTGGCTAGTATTACYAATATCATCAGAMWGCTTACATAAGGATTAGCAAAGACCATGGGAGCCTGCATCAAAAGATCATCCACACTCAAATTTACTGCAGGCAGAGAGAAGGAGCTATATTCCTTCATAGTAATTGTTTGTTTCAACATGCTCCCAGACTAAGCACAATAAAGATAAGCAATGTGGCTGCTGACGGCTGTGTGCCACACAGGAGCTCAGAAGTTTACTACTTGAAAACTGTTACTTACAATTACTAGACCATTACTAGAGCATGCAATATATGTGTATATATATACATATATATATACATATATATATAAAACTACCTTTATCTCTCTCCACATTGGGGTGCCAAGAAAGCCCGTTGTGGGTTGACCCTGGCCGGATGCCAGGTGCCCACTAGGTCTCCCTATCACTCCCTTTCCTTCTGGGACAGGGGAGAGAGTAAGATGGCAAACAGCCAGCAGGGTGAGATAAAGTAGTTTTATTACAGCAAAGATACAAAAATAAGCAAAGACTTGTCCATGCAAAAGGAAGAAAAAAGAAATCAATCTCTACTTCCCATTAGCAGCATTGTTTGGGCACTTCCCAGGAAGCAGGGATTTCAGCATGCATAGTGGTTGCTCTGGAAGGCAAACATTGAAAACTCATGAATGCCCCCCCTTTCCCTCTCTCTCTTCTCGCTTATATATCTGAGCTGACATCATACGGTATGGAATATCCCTTTGGTTGTTTTGGGTCAGCTGGCCTAGTCCTGTCCCCTCCCAGGATCTTACACACTCCCATCCCTTTGAGGGGGAAGGAATGTCAGAGGGACAGCGCTGCTTGGCAATAGTCAAAACACTGCTCTGTTATCAGCTCCTGTCCAGCACTCATGCAAAGCACAGCACTGGAAGGGCTTGAGCTGTACCTCAGTCAGACCCAAAACAAGTGGTGATGGAGCTACTATTTTCTCGTGTGGCCACTGATTAAATGCATTTAAAATATTTTTTTTTAGTAATGTGATATGTTCTGGATGGGAAAGGCTGACAAGGAATCCACATTTTAGAAATTAAATTAGATCAGTTTGTCTCTATAATTCAATAATTTTATATAGTTAATAAATAATAATCTGATCAAAAGGTACAACATTCACTGTTACAACTGTTCACTGTATTGCAGTCTGAATTTGATTTTCTTCAAATTCAAGCCATTTTACATTGTTATGCTCTTAACTGCCCGGTTATAGTCGACTAATGTATTTGTGTACTGTACTTGAAAAGCAGCTAGAGAGCCAATTTTAAGATCAAAGAGGATTAGGCAGCTACAGCTGCTTAATTCAACCATTCGAATTTGTTTATCRTTAAAATATATTGCTTTGGTCTAAACACTGAAGTTTTAATCACGCTTGATTTTCAGCTCTCAGAATTAAATTTGATCAGGATTTTCCATTATAGGAAAGGATTTCTTATTTAGAATAAACTCAAAATCAAAGTGCAACAACTGTATTTTTCAAGAAGCAATAGYATGTTTTCTTGCAGAAAACAGAAAACCCTCCAGGCTGTAGGAACTTTTCTTATGCAGAAAAGATAGTTGCTTCCAAATAATGCTTTGGGGGAGCCTGTGAAGGCTTGTAGCACCAAGACCCAATCCTTCTATTAAAAAATCACTTCTCACTCCTGCAGAACCTTAATAGCATGTCACATACCATTGTCAGAGCTCATGRCTGGGACTGTTATTTTTTGACTCCMCTGAGAGTGCCAGTGAGGCAGTGGCCCATAAAAATCAAATGATGGGGAAAAAATCCAGCACTATCAAATCAGTCTCTGGGTAGTTTCAGAAGTTCAGTCAGGTAAATGAATTAATTATTATCTGTGCCTTATTCCCTCCTTCTGAGTGTGTTGAAGTGCAAAGTGTACTGCATTTTATTGCATGGGAGTGAATACTTCCCTAATTTCTGGTGACCATGACACGGATAGCTGACACAACCAGAGGAAACATCAAAGGCCTCTAACTCAGTCTGCTCCAAGCCAGATAGTGAGAAACTCAACTACAAATACACACACACAGAGTCTCTTGGCACTGATGGGCAAAGGGAACCCCATGACACTTGCACTCATCCAACTGTGGTTACAGATCAAGCCAAAGGTACACGGGATAATCATGTTCCTACATCTGTGCAGTCTGAAAACCAACAAATATTGCAAGATTAATGAAGAACATAAGGAGCTACAGCCCTGAATTACTTTTTTAGAAGTCTGAATTTTAAACCCCCATTTCCAACAAGTACTTATATCGAAACAGTAATCAAAGCCAGATTCCCCATCAGCAAAGAATTCAGCACAGAGTACTGGGTTGTAAACATTTCCTCCTGTGCTGAATTTGGATAGTGTCTGCTCAAATCTGCTAGCACTGCTTGAGAGGCTGTACTGACCTGCCAGAGTCAGCTGCAATGCATATGCTTTTGCAACATGGCCATGGGGTTGTCACTGTCTTGTGCTTGCAYAGTCCTCTTGGCCACCCCAGGGAGCAGTGTGCTGCAGGCCATTCTGCAGATGTGCAGCTCAAAACCTTGTTGTAGAGGCTTGCAGGCCCCTGCAAGGCTGAGGAGGGCTGACTTGAGAAAATAGGACCATACTGTCCACAGTTGCTGCCATTTGGATTTGTAATTCATAGTTCAAATTTCCAAGGAGCGTCCTCAGAAGACAACCATGAGCCACCAAATAACAAGGGATTCTGCACCACAGAGGCTAAAYAGAATCAGATTTAATGGTATCTTATGCAATAGCACAAGGAAATTTTCCCCATGCATTGAACAATGTAAGCATTTTGATTATGACTGAGGGAAATTTGAGAATAAATTCCTATAGATCCTAATCCCAAAAGCAATCACAGCGCTACCTCCAGCCCTGAATTGCATTCCTCTGTGCATCAGTGCATGTGTGTGTGTCATAAAATGAGACTGCTCTGTGCTGTGTCTTCTGCTAGCATCATGTGACATACCTCCAAGGACTTCTGCATGGCTTTGCTGACTTTGGACCACCCCTCATGATGAACAAGACCGGGGATCTGCTAACAGCTGCCATGGAAAAGACTGATATTKTCAACAACTTTCTGGCCTCAGTTTTCACTGACAATTTCCCTTCCCACATCCCTTGAGCCCCTGAACCTCTAAAAACAAACAAACAACAACAAAAAAACCCTAAAGGATGGAGACCACCAGCTGTTGGTTCGCTTGTCAAGTCAGCTGAGAAATACCCAGAGCCTTCTGTAGGGCAATCTTATCAGCTGAAGATCTGGTTTGTTCAGACTAAGACCAGTGTTAGTCAGGGCAAATGGGCTCTTACTTTGTCTGGATATGTGGGGGCAGTTTTGTTTCTGGAAGAACTTGAGTCAGTTTTAGGAGTTAGCATCTCTCAGTTATGCTCAGGCTCCTCCTGAGACACTGAATCGACAACAACGCTGCAGAACTCTGGACCAACCAGAACAGAATAATCCTAAGCAATTGCTGCTCCTACTTCTCTTCTCAAAACTGAATAGCCCCAGAAGCATCAATTCATCTTTGAATTGGTGAGAATATGCCTGAATGTGGAGCAGATGCCCCTATACTGGGTGGGAAAAATAAATTCAGTCTCCAAATCTCTTTGCAGATCTGACTCTTTTTACCTTACTGCCTGTTTCTGCCTTTGTTAGAGCTAGTGATCTCAAGAYATCACGAGGTCATAGGTGATTTAGTATGTAATTTGTAAACAATTGCAATGGTCATTAAGTAAGATGAGCAAAAAGTTAATATTTAAATGGAAGGCTTTCAGGTAGGTCTGAGCTTGACAGAGAAGTGTAAACTCTCACATATCCAGCTGAACATGCTTGCCAGAGAGGAATGATAGGAGCTCTGAAATATTCCTTAGGATCCTCATTTTAAAACTGTGTGAAGAGCCATAAAACTTGGAGATATTTGCTGGTCATTTTTTTGCTTATGTTCAATTTGTTCAYGTAAAAGGGAAGGAAATCTCAAGAAACAAGGAACTACCTTGTTACCCATTCTACAGGGACAAGGTCTTGTTTCAGGGTTTCACTCTAGTTTAACACCATTCAAAACATCACACTGCTTATAATACAACTGGGAATATTGTAATTTGAAATCAAGAACTGACTGGGATTACTCCTGATTTACACCAGAGGATGTCAGAGCAACCTCACATGATAATAAACATAGTCTGTCCTTCTTTACCCTTTATGTTTCAGGCAGAGTATTTTTGACAGAATGCATTTTCAGTGCAGTTTACAGTGTTTCAATACAATCTCCAGTACAGTCTACATTTTCACAGTTCAGTGGCACATTAACATTTACAGAAAGTTTTAATCGAAGTTTGAATGCCAGAATTACTGTGGGACTAATTAATTAATATTTTAAAGGCAATTTGTAGAAGAAAAGGGCAAAGGGAAAATATAATGATTTTGATGCAAATTACATTTCCATAGTGCAGATTTTCAATTTAACTTAATGCCAAAGAGGTCCCAACACAGGGCTCAGTTTAGTCATGCTTTTGCATTCAARCTGTTGAATAGAATGCTGATACACAGCTGCATGCCATCCTGAATTAGGACTATCCTAGAAAAGAGAGCAGCATGCAGGAATTCTCCTGGAYCAGTAAAGCCAACAGTAACAGAAAAAGAGATCCTGGACTTTCATTATTAAACTTTCATAAACACATTTTCTTGTCCCTTAGTACTCTGATACTGATTGCAGAATGGAACTGAGTGCCTCTGTCTCCAGAGTTAAAGAAGTTATCTGCATGAAATAAACTAACTTAGATGCAAAGAGGTAGACAGGAAAAAAAAAGAAACACCTGGAAGGAACCACAATTCCATGTTTGCCTTGGCTATCTGGGATGAGTGGATGAAAATTTCYTATCAAAGCCCTGATGATGCAGTGAGGGACCACCCTGCATGAGGAGAGGCAAATGGCCCTGAAACTGGGGGTTAACAGAACAAAAATATTTCCTCTTTGTGCTGAAAGCTTTTGTCCTAAAAGTGTGTTCTTTGCCTTAGGTGTCTGATTCACCAACTGTGAGAGCAGAGGACCAGCACCTACACCATCCCTACTGGGGGATCACAGTAATGGACAGGAAGAWGCAAAAGTGCCTGGGATGAGGAGAAGGGCACAGGAATCCATCCCAGAGGGCTCAGAGCTGGAAGAGCAGCACTTGTACTGAGTGGCTTCAGAAGGAAGAGATTGCTATTTCCATCTTGACTTGTGACGAGAGCTCTTGAATCTAGTGAATGAAGCACAACAAACTCTGGTGACTGGAGACTGAAATTACATAAATTCGGGCTATAAATAAAGTTTTTCTTTCCAGAGGGAGGGTAACCATCAGCAAGGCAGGTCCCCAGTACACCTGGTGCAGTCTCCATCACCAACACAACAATCTGCTAGGAAGCCATGAAGAGAATTCAGAGCAGRTCTCTCTTCTGCAGGGTCACATTARRGRATCTGTCCTTTAATTAGCTAGAACTTCAATTTCTGTTTTCCAACATTTTGATGAGGGATTATCAGTAGTGCCACTCTCAGATCTTCTCTGCAATTTCCTTCTGTTGCCAATCACAAACAGTCTGAGGAGTCATCTGGACAATAAACTCTGTGGCAGAGGTTTCTGAATATCCTTAGAGGTTTCTAAATCTTTCTCCATATAAATATCAGTATTTTTTTTATGAAATGACTGTCCCAAATCCTTAGTCACCTTTGCATTTCTAAGCATTTATTTTTAAGTACCATGCAGTTCATCAGTGTTCAGTACTAAGAAGCACTTCTTCTGCCARTATTGCTACCTGGTAAAAAGCTGAACTCCTAGAGGAACTTTTAGTTTACCTTGTGATTTTCTTTTCCTTCTCTTTAACCACTACCTTTGAAGAACTCTTCCAGAAAACATATTACTGCAGTAGTAAGGGAAGTGAAACACTGCTGCAGTTTAATTGAGGCAACAAGAATGAGCTTTTCAATGTGTTGTTAACACACTGGTTTTGTTCTAAACTTTTAGGAAAATCAATCTATCCTCAATTATGCATAGCAAATCATGTAAGCCTGCAGGACTAGACTAATGACTTGCCTACCAATGATCCCCAAAGGCATCTGTGTCCTTGCTATCAGTCTCTGATGTGGTACATTAAGAACTGAATCCTTCCACYCATTGGCCCACCATTAGGTTTTCTGTCATGCTGGTAATCTCCCTGAAATAGAAAATGTGAGGTTTAGAAAGAGAGGGAGAAAGAAAAACTAGTTCCTTTATAACACAGCAAGTAAGCATGACTCATGAACATCAGTGCCTCATGAATTGCAGTGCATTTAAAAGACCACAAAAAACTGAAATTGTCAGAAGATACTGCATAAAATTAAAAAAGAAAATATTCAAGAGTTTGGGTAGATACTCTTTTAAGAAGGTGTTTGAGGAAATGAGTTTGAGATTTGCAGTTGCATTTTGCTGTTATAAAGATTTTATCAAAGCCTGATACCTAGTGCTCCTGATTTTTTTTTTACCATCAAAGCTAAATTTAAGCACTAAATCTTTCATTCTGCTTGTTGGAACATCAGCTGCATCTTATGTGCAGTTTAAGATGCCAGAACTGGAGCCTTTTGCAGACTGCACATGCTGAACTGCACCATGGCCTGTTCACATTCTTCAGCTCTGCCTGCGGAGGATGGGATATAACCCAGGAGAAACTGCCCAGCTTGACAGGGGTTCAATTCCTTTGCAAAAGGAGTTACCTGTATTTCTGTAAAAAAAACCAGAGTTGCAATGAAAAACATGAGTATGACAAAGCTTTCCCTTTTTGAGGTCTTCAGAAGGGTTTTTGGTTTTTTTTCTTTTTTTTCAGTTTTGAATGGTGCATACAGAAGAATTAGAAGGAAAAGAATTCATTACAAATATTATTTGAGCTTGTCAGACTAAAACAAAAAGATGCAATACAGAAAAAGTCTGTAATATTTGTCAATTCTGTTGTAATTCTCTAAGCTTCAGCTAAAATGGCTGACTTGGATGTTGTCTTGTGGGTTTGGAAAGTCAGAGGAGAGGCTCAACTCCACAGAAAAGTCTTCTGCATGGGAGGAAAAACRCTGTGTTGGTTTAGATCTAAACACAGCAGAAACATCCACCCTTACTTCTGAGAAAGGTTAGATTTACCTGTGGAAGTTRCATTGTGAGAAAAATAAGAACAAGCAGAATGTGAGTAGAATGTAAATATTCAGGTACTTGCTGGCCAAGGAGGAAAGTTTGGTGACCTGTGTCTCCATCTCACTTTCTGACTGCCCTTGTGGATCAGACTGCCATGGTCTTTCATAACATTTACAGAGTCTGTTTTCCCAGACTATGAGACCAGAATCATACTGAACCTCACAAAAAGGGCAGAAGAGGAGTTAGAGTTATCTTCAGCCATACCAGTTCACATCACAGCAGGCAAACATCCTTCCCCTCACCACGTCAGCTGCTCTTTCATGCTCTCCAGACATTTATGAAGAGGAGGAGCTCTCATTTGGGACCTGAATTTACCAAACTCTTACGGGCTCCTACAAAGTGCTGCATTCCATTTCCAGAGCTTTTCCCACTGCAGCTCCTTAAGACACCATACCATGGCAGTAGGTACATCRAATGAAGCTTCCAGAAATTAATCTCAAAGTAAAAAAGGGATTCTTCTTGCAGGCAGTTGAGAGGCAGAACTGCTCGCCATGACACACGAATGTCAAAAGCTTCCATGGCTGTCCTGGAGAGACTGGAGAAGTATACAGAACAGAAATACATGAAGAGCTGSTAATTTCATAGAAATACCTCCCATCTCAGGAGGTCTCTGAAGGGCAGATAGCAATGGGCCGGGAGAATCATCAGAAAATTGCCATATGGATTTGTCCTGATCCCATACAATGCTCCAAGCCTTTTGACTGCTACTGGAAAAGAGATTTTTGACCTACTGTAGACAATCTAAGGCAAGATAAGCAAAACCATGCATACCTGATGAATGGTGAATTAATTCAAATAGTGTATATTTATATATACTTTTCTTTCCCATGAACTTTTTAACAATGGTGTGTTAAATTAGGCTGGAAAGGAAACACTACCTTTACAGAACAGATGCTGTAGAACATCAGGATATTTAAGTTTTGTTCTCTGTGCCTGTTGTTTGGCATGATTTGAGATGGTTTGTTCTACACCTTCTTCTGCCAGGCCATCACTGCAGTCTCTATTTGTGCTCTTATGAAACTCAGCTTCTTGTTTAATTGATGATAAAGTTGATGCCAAATCTGATTCAGTTCAAACTGAACACAAAGATGTTGTGAAGTCTGTCTCCAGTCTGGGTCTSCCATTGATAAGCAGCTCTCATGGGTTTTTTTTTTCTGCCTGTACCCCCTGCAATCTTCAGAGGCACAAGGAAGTAGCATGCTGCTGCTCAGCTGTGCCACTCTGGCTCCTAAAATATGACCTCGACAGGGACAGAATAAGAAAACTAAAAATTATACCAAAATATCCCAGTCACCATTACTGAGATAAATTGAATCAAAAGACAAAGATGTGAGAGAATACAATGCATATGGACTTGCCAGCAGAGCTCGAATCTAAAAAAAGGTAAGGCCAAAAGTTGACAAAAACCATTCAGACCGCAATTCTAAAGCAGGTGCCTCTGCTCTGTATGCAGCATGTGATGTAGAGGTATATAAAAATCCTGTGAACTGTCCTCAGATGTCTATCAAAAATTGAATCCTCACATGGTGAAAAAAGAATTACTTAAAAATAGATTTAAGTAAAGAAAATAATAAARTGTTTGGAAATGTATTTAATGAGAGTTTCTGAAGTAGAGCACAAAACAAAGATTATGTAATGGGTKACAAGATAATAAATTGTACTCAAATTCTTCTCATGCTTCTGAGTCATTTAGCCTGCTGTCCTTTTGAGCTGTCACTGGAACAAAAGCAGCTGAAATGAACTAATTTGATCGCTTATCTCATTTGTCTTTGGGAAACATTCCTTTTCTCCACAAGTCTCTAACAGCAGGCTAAAAGGAGRGGCAAATACAAGTGAAAATGCCGGTAAGAAAGACAGTTAGGTTTTTTCATTAGCTAAAAATTTGAGACATCTATTCTAGGCACGTTTGCTGTGTACACCACGTATCTCTGATATTCAGGTCAGAATTTAAAGAAAAGTCATGGAAATTCTGTCTCTTGTTGGAGAGTCTTTGAGAATCAAACAACACAACTACAACACAACAAGAACAACACAACAAGAACAGCACAACTGCAACATTGTGAGAGAATACCCAGACTGGCCTGGCTATCACATCCACACAGCTGCCTTAGCATGACTCCTCTCAGGAGCACATGGACAAATTGCAGAGCAAGTTGCTCCATCTTAGGCTGCCTGCCCACAAATAATGTAAATACTTGCCCTCCTCTGACCACTGAAGCTGGAAAGTTTTGAGGTCACCAGTATTTTGTTACTGAAGTATCAGCAGGAATCTCTGAGTGTAGCACAAACAAATAATAACAGCTAACATGTCTTATGAGATATCTCTTAGAAGGCATAGGGAGGATGCCAGGCTCACTCACCCCTGTGTGCCTGYCTGAACAGATGAGTGCCTTTTAACACATCTGTCAGGGTAACTTTTTCCTGCATTCTTAGAGAATCCATTATTATATCTCATTTTCCAAACAATTATTTGCTGTTCTTTTCTTAGCAATCACCTGGACAAAGACAGACACTTAAAGGGAACTCAGTAAGGCTTGATAATTACCCAGCCTGTGTACACTCCTGCTTCCAGCATTCTGAAAAGGTTTAAGATATTGAGGCATGTATGAAAATTGGATGAAGACCTGAACTTCAATGGGATTTTTCAGAGGTGATGTCAGTGTGTCAAACTGTCTAACAGACAAGTGGACCTGGAGCTCAACAGAATAGATTTACTTTGGAATAAAACTGAAAATAGGATTATGTGTGGGGAAATATCTAGCAGTTGGACTGAGGTGCTCTGAAATGTAGTATGCCCTAAATCAATCAAAATGAGATTAGTGGAGATTTTAGGAACTTGCAGAAATATATATAGGATTATTTGACAACATTATCATCTACAGAAAGAGATAGGGAAAACGAAGWAACAATATTCTCAAACATTGTTGCCATCACTTGGTGTTTTAACAAGTAATTTAAAGCTTTAGCTTTGGTAGCCGTGCTGTTCTGTAGCACCTTAAACTGCTTTATTTCTCTTTCTTTCTTTTTGGCGTTTATGAATATTTCATATTTTCCATATGGCTGCAAAGAAAAATCATTGGATTGTAATTGTCAAAGACTTAAAAACCACAAGGCAGATAGATCTTAAAACACATTTTTATTTTATTAGTCTCTTCAATTTAAAGAGAAGCTGATTGAGTTTTTAAAGCCAGGATCATGATTTTTGAATACTTACAATATTTTTTATAGATGTGACCTTTTTTTTTTGTAATTCTGACAGAAAGTATGGAGTGCTGGAATGTACTGAACTTCTCAAGTCCATTCTTTCACAAGCAATTGAAACTTATTAATAAACAAAAATGAAAATTAGTCAAAACAGACAATAAGGAAGGAGCCAATATGAACTCAGATAGATTACTATATGTGTGTTAATATTAGTGATTCTTCTATTTTTTTTTTTTTTTTTATGAAAAGCAATGCCACAGCATGGGTGAATAAAAATTACTTGAATAGCAATAAATAGAAAAAATATATAATAGGTGGAGAGACCCCTGATACAAAGGAGCATAACAAGCAAGGTAGTAAAGAATAAATAAAAAAAAAAATTAATCTAATGAAACACTAGGTAATATAAAAACAAAAAACAATCTTATAGGGTGGGATTAATCTTGCCTAATTTAAACCATTTGATATGATAACTGTTTAAACTTTAAGCATCTATCTCAATTGTCTAGTTTCTTGTGTATTAGTGGAAAGAAATATGTTACAGCCAACTTTAATTCATCTCACCTATCTTGAACAACACTTTAGGGTGGCTACTTTGAGAAGATCTGGTCTCTCTTTTCACTGTAAGGGAATTTGGARCCACTGCCTTGTACTAGGCACATTGGAAACTTAAAGTCAGTTGGGATGGATTTCACTGTCACATGGACGGTAATTGTAGGGGAAAAGAAAGACAACACAGATTTAAGATTGATGAAGAGAAGGAAAAATTACATAAAATATTTTTTTACAATTTTAAAATGATATTTGAAGACCTTTACCCTGTGTTGTAATACCTTAGTAATGCAGACAAGATTGTCCATTGAATAATTTCTAAAATGCCTGTTTTTTTCTCATGCATGTGGGCAACCTCGGCATTTTTAGGAGAGCTARTTCAGTAAAATTTGGAAGCCCATGTCAGGTGTTTAAGTTTGAAGACTGAATTCAGTTGCACAGTTTTGAAACACATTTTGATAGAAAAAAACTACAAAAGACACAGGGATAGGAAAACAAATGCAATATGTTTTTGTCAAAGTTAAGTTCTGTGAAAAAAATATGAATTTTCTTAAAAAAATTAAATTATTTTTAGATTAAGTGTAGCAGGAATTTAACATAAAGAAAGTTATAGTGAGACTAAAGAGCAAGAGAGTGCATTGTAATGTGGGCAACATTGTAGTGTAACTGCTTTAAGGCAGGTGGAGAGTTGCTCAAAGACAAAATGAAAATGGTGCTCCCCAGAGGGCAAGTCACCAGGGAAGGGTAACAATGAGGATCCTCAAAAATTGCTCGTAAACAAGCTTAATTCACTAGTATTTTCATTAATTATCTTAGCTCAAAAACAAGTGTGTGATGATAGAACTCTCTGCTGTCATGGCTTTGCCAACAGACAGGCAGGTCAGGAAGAGCAGCATGATGTTGGGGATTGCAGGCATGGAAATGGAATTAAATTTAATGGTGTATAAAATGGAAGAGCATGTGTTTAAGGACTCATARGAAGACTTTCTGCAGTAATAAGGAATTCATTAGCTGAAGCTGAACGAGTCAGAGGAATGGTGTAATGGGATCACAGGTGCCTTCTGAGATACCAGGGGGAAATGGGCATGAAAAAGGAAAAGTGTTCCTAAGATACTTTGGGAGAGGTATTTCCAACAGAGGCTGCTAGTCTGCTTTACCTGCATGGCAGACTGAAGTTCAGTACAGGTAAAAAAAATATTAATGGCCTTTGTGAGAAGCATTCATGCTTTTTGTGTCTTTTGTGAGACTTCCTCTGCTGCTCACACCCCTGTGTTCTCCTCTGTGTGGATTTCTTGGCAGCAACAATGGAAGACATGGCATGTGCTAAGGGATAAACTGATTTCATGAACAGGTACTCAAACCAAAGCACAGAATTACAGCAAGAGGGAGAAAGCCAAAACCCAATCCATGATAAACTCCAAAATGGATGCATACTGAGCAGGAATGCAAGTAGGTCAAAATAATAGAAGTAAAAACTTTCCTTATCACCATTACATGAAATTAATGAGACAGTCAATAGAAGTCCTCTAAGTAGTTTCAAGACAGAACTCAATTATCTTCTGAAAAAAAATGACAGAGTGATGATACCATTCAAGCAAGGGACACTGTTTTAAAAACTTCCTTCCAGTTGTCTGTCTCAAATACACACATTATTGATAAAAAAGAGTGCAGAGCAACCAGTTTGAGAGTAACAGGTTCTGTTCTAGAACATTTTATTGTAAGACTTTTAAAGATTCTGCAAGAAAAAGAAGACTGTCTTTATTTCCATTTGTGGAGAAATAAAATGAGGCATATGAAGATAAAATRTCTTTCCTTAATCACCCACTGGGCTTGTAGAAGATATAATAGTAGTCTTTAATCCCTGTATAGTTTCCTATTTCTGGAAATGAGGGCTTTATTCTGTTAAAAATAGCTATTTGTAAGCAACAAGCTTATAATTAGAAACAAATACATTCCATGGCAWTTTTCCTTTTGGAGATGGCTATAAAAGAGTAATGCTGTTTCCCAGGAAATTGTGCATTTTTGCATTYGGATATGCCTCCAGGTGTGAAACAGTGTTGTTTGGAGAGCAGTAAATTAAAAGAGCTCTATGCTCCTCAGTTTACAATAGAAAGTGCAGTCTTGCAGCAGACTGGGGTTATGTTTAGTGTGGTCCTGCCTGTGGACAARCCAAGGAATTTTCTGTCTTGCTCTGAGCTGGCTCAGGTCTGGTACCWGGGAGTCTGCTCTGGACACCCCCAAATGTCCAGGTCTGGGGAAAGGATGGATGGGGCTGAGTGCAAACACAGCCTTAAGATCAACCCAGACCATGATGACACTTTGTCAGCCTGACTGACTTTTTATGCAGGATGAATTTGGATTAATCAAACAATCTGTTCTAATAATTTTTCAAAAGTTCACTTTAGTAAGCTAGACTGACAGTGAAGAAAGAAAACAGCAGTCACACGATGAACAGAAGTTATTTACTCTGAATTTGTTGTGTAGATGTGCTGTCTATTCTGATTAGCTGGATTGTAATTGCCTCTAATTCCTTTTCATCTCTGTTTTCAAAACTGTGTTCATTGCAATAGACTATTTCTTCATTCTCAGTGAAATGACAGACATATGAAAGTATTTCTGCTCATCCACACAAATGGAACTTTGTTATAAATTATTTGATTACATTTTAACAAGAAGATGCCAGAAGATTATTCAGTAGGGTATGTATGTATTAGACATTGCTCCTTGACTCTCACAGTTGATAGATTCACAGATTTAGAAAATAATGCATTTTACTGAATAGAAACAAAATGTTTAGATATATAACAAAACATTGATTTGCAGACTGAAATCTGAAATAAATTCTAGGGAGTTGGATTGATTTTATGGATACATTGCCTATCCCATCCCTGATTGACTAGAAAGAAAAGACCTGAGGCTGCTGTGGAAGACCATGGAATACCACTTAAAAACAACAATTCCTTCCCTGAAAAGCTGAATAATTTCTTTARTCCACTGYTCTCCTAGCCCTTTACACTCCCCWTGGTCTTAAGTGTATTGCACTTTTSTGAYATACAATCCAGATTTTTCATCCAGATTTTTGCTTCTTTTCTTTAAATRTTAGCTTAAATATTTGATTGCATCTAAATTGCATCATATCTRTTATTAATACAGAGCACAAAGTCAGTTGTGCGTCAGTCAATTTTGTTTTCAAAATTTGATCAGAAATAGCAAATTGCATAGTGGATAACTTATCATAGAAATTGTCAGCCAAGATTAAAATGAATTTGAATGTGGAACAGAGACACAATCAATTWTGTTCTTAAGGAATACACAAATATCTTGGATTTTTATAAGCAAATGCTGTCACAACTCTGAGCCCTTCTTATAAATATACAAYGGTAATTGTGATTGTGAACATCTTTCATTTCACTCGTATTCTCAAAAGCAAAATCTCAGCACTCAGGAAAACTGTTCTGAATTTATAACTATGCCTAAAAAACTTCAAGTCTGTGAACAAATAAATGGAGCTTCTGTTAAGAATCCATAATTTTACCAAAGGATTTTTCTTGGAAAGTAGATTTTTATGTGTTTTTACCAGGTGCCTTCAAGCAGAGACGAGCCTTCTTTCTTTGACAGTAAAAATTTTTAGCCTTTCACTTGGCATCACAGACCTGCCAAAACTCACAAATAATCTTTATGGAGCTACTTATTCTTCATTTATGAGCCTTGTAGTGATTTACACTCCATCTCACAGTCAGTCCCTGAGATGTAGTGTTCCTATACGTGTCCCAGGACATAGGAGGATCCTAGTACCAAGGGGCATCCCAAAAATAAATGTCATGGTTCATGTCACTATTTCATATTTATATAAACAGCTATAGGGGCAAACCTACCCAAACCCAGCAAGAGAGAGAACAGTCTTTTCATTCCTAAGTGCTGTATTTAGTCATAAATGCATTGGGAAGATTATGACTGGCATATTGGATATATGTGTCTGTCATATTTTGGCTAGATGGCTCCCAATTCAGAATTACAGCTGAATAGTCTTCCTCTGTGTGGTTGAGACAGTTCTTGGACTCCTTTTGTATGAGGATAAAGGATGGTTTAGGGTCCTCACTTTCCTGTATGACCCTGGACTTTGCAGAGCTCTCTCAGAAAACACAGCTCTTCTGTAAGCAGTRAAAAAGTGTGTTTTCCCCAGCAGTCTGGTGTGTTCACTGATGACAATAAAGCCCTCCCCGTGCAGCAGTAGGATCTTATGGAAGTGCCTGTTTATCATCCTCACMTCCATCCCCCTGGCAGCCAGGACTCATCAGCCACCAAAATGTATCTCTGCCCTCAGTTCTTCAAGAAGGTGGTGCTGAAATCTGGCCAGCAGCTCTGGCTGCCCTGGGCACCAGAGTGTGCTCTGCATCTGCTGCTCTGCCCAGGAATGCCCACATCATGCTGGGCTTGTACAGCTTTGTGTTGCTCCTCCTCTGCTGAAAAGATAAACCAGACAAAAGTGGCTCATATCTCCATAGAACTGGCATAATTAGCAGGTTAGTCAACTCCCAGAGATCTTGAGTGATTAAACATCTCTTTACTAATAATTATTCCAGTAAAAGTAGCTTCATGGCTCAGTAACAACAGCAAATGAAGATGTCTGAAAAAAACAATGGCACCGAGTACGGTTTACTTCAGAAGAGGAAATGAGCCTCGTGGTCCCTACCAGGAGTYGTTTCCAGGGGACTGTGAGCAGCACTGAGACCCAGGCAGGGAATAAGAAGCAGAACCACCCTTGGAATGGATTAACCAGCTCAGGAAACTGTGAGAGTGAATAAAGGTCACTTCTCCAAAACAGGGACTCGGGCATACAAGTGAGACATTCAAGTTTGACGTTTTGGTCATAGAAGTGGTCAGAGTAATTTAGCATGCTCTGAAACATTTGAGGAAAGCTGAGGAAAGAGGTGAAAACCCTTCTGTCTGGAATGGTTGTGCCTGTTCTGAGGACAGAAATCAGCACACAGCACCTCTGGGCAGAGGCCAGGGCAAAATGCTGCAAAGACTCCGGGACAAGAGTGTGACACAGACACCAGACAGTGGGGGTAAGGGTCCAGTCAGGCACGTCCTGCCAGAGCCAGTGTGGAATATTGTGTTTGTAGCCTATAAAAGTCACTATTCTTTCTCTCTATTCAGCTCACAAAATGAGGTAAGAAAGAGCAGGAAGGGCCATCTATTGATTTTCCTGTCTCTGAAAATTGCCTTCAGTAGAGCAATTCTTGGGCTTTGCCTAGATGTCTAAAGACAATCTGGCTGAAATTAAGTGTTGGAATAGTTTTCAGCAACRTGGTAAATAGAAATAACAAATATAAAATCTCATTTGTGTGCAYAAAGAGGAATGTTATATAATTTGCACTCTAGAACTTGTATTTTTTAAGACTTTCTTTTTAAAAAAATATTTTAAATGTATTATTATTTTCAAGTAAGTTATATGTCATTCATATATCACCTAAACTTAATTGATGGAGAAATGTAAACTTTTCATTAAAATAATGRGAAGGTTTTAGTGAGGAAACAGAATTTCTTTTGTTTTTATCAGATTTGAACTTAAACTTGTTATACTTTGATTCATATAATAATAATTTTTAAAGAATTTGTTCCACTTTAACACAAAACTCAGGGTGCCAGGTATGGTTGGTTTTTTTTTTTTTACTTTTTGGAGACCATCCTGAAGTTAAGTATTATTTTCCTGAAAAACAGTTTAACTCCATCATTCTTTCTATCACATCTAGATACCTTTCAAAGTATTTTCCTAAGCAGCTTTGCCAATGTTTCCCACAACTTTCAATTTGATTATATGCAGATAGCCTTTGGTTTCTCTGCAAATTTGTCTTGTTCTTCTGCAGTCTCTTGTTTCTTCTACACAGATATATTGAAATTATTTTTCCCAATGAAACCTATCAATTCTTCATTCTATTTTTTTTTTTTAATTCTCCCCACCCAGTTCTTTCTCTTGGTTTTGAACAGGTAAGAGGGGAATGAGCAGAAACTTTTGGTTCAGACTGCCCACAGCTTTCTGTCTCAGAGCTTTAGCAGAATTAATTCACATATGTCCTCCATGAGCAARTTAACATGCCCTTAGCTATGCTCCCTCACTTGCACTGTGACTGGAACTGTTTCATAATGCAGAAATGATTAATATTAACTCAATATTAACTGGTCCTGAAGCTGACTCTAATCTCAGCTCTCACAACATCACTTTTGACAGCACAATTGCTGTTAGATCTTAGTTTCAGAGTGACTGTGTTGCTGTGGTTTTGGGGACCCTCATTGCAAAAGGATGGGGCTGAATAATTTTTAAAGGTCCCTTCGAACCCAAGCTATTCTATGATAATGCTGATTCATCTGAAATATCTACTGCTCTGGGCAGAAGAGGCACATTATACCACACCCAGTTATYGGGTTTTGCTACTTAAGCTGTAAAGAGCAAAGCTGCCTTCAAAATGTTGCACTATTCCTGAGGGCAGGACAATGATTTTGACTTTAGTTCAGAGTTTTTTTTTCAGAAGAATATAGCTTTATATAGGTATTTTCACCACCAGAAATACTTTTGAATGCTCTCATCAAGGACAGGAGCACAAGGCCCTGAATACTTCTAAGGACAATATTTGAGAGCATAAATGTCTCTGCTAAACTGCCTGCTCTCAGTGSCAGATCTCAACAACAGAAACAGAGGATGTCAGGGTCCCAATAGGAGAAGCAGGAGTTTCTGCATGCAGARGCAGATGGTTCCTGTTTAAAACACTCCTGATGCAGACATTCCAAAGCCTGCTCAGATATGGARTATTGTAACACCATTGACACACCCAGATGTATTTTATCTTGGTCTTGAAGGTGCTTTTCCTCACATCCCTGAACAACTACAGTGCTTTGAGAGTTCCAAAGCTCAGCAAATAATGAGATTATCTGAGATTTTTTTTACATCTCTGCCTTTCCAAGCATGCCAGGCTGGGTACRTACCTATATGTGAGGCTACCAGTGCCCAAGCACCCATGAGGATGATGGGTCTGAGGTGAGTGGCACAGACATTGGCTGATGCWCTCTGCAGTGAGACAATCTGCACAACAGATGGTGGAAATACCAAGTTGTGGCTCCTTGAACACTGCCTCACATCCCCTGTTCCTGTTCCTGTGTGGAGAACTGAAAAAATGGGTAGACATTTCTTCAAGAACAGAAGTCAAGAACACCCTTAWGAATGTCACTGAATACCTCAGAAGCTGTGAAAGACAAGCCATGAAAGTTATGTGAGGCGTTTCACCAAAATCAGTGGGRCTCCAGGTGGTGCAGGGAGCTGGGCCAGTGGCACACACTGCAGATTCTGCACCTTGTTTGGATAATATTACCATGGAGTTTGTTTGTGCTACCACAGTTTTTCAAGGCAGGCAATGAGTGAAATTGTTCAACAGGGTTTAAAGATGAACAGAAGAAAGCCTAATTGAGATGTGAGACACATTTTCACAAGATAATGTGAACATTGCAAGTTTAGTTGGGAAATGTCATAATCCAGAATTATTAAAAAAAAAAAAAACAAAAAAAAAAACAAAAAACCCTTTGGTTTAGGAAGCCTCAAAGCTTCAGATTGTTCGAATCGGGATGCCAACACTAGTTTTACTTTTCCCATTCCTGTGCTTATAGCTGTTGTTGGAGCAGGAGACTTGTTGAGRTATATCTTTGGTTTGAGCCAATACAAATGTCCTAATGTATTTAAATTTTCTTCTTCTTCCTAGAATGGGAATGACAGGACATGCAGAGTGCTATTCAAAGAATAAAAATAAAGTTCTGTTTTTCAAGACTTTACCATCCAAGACAAGGGACAGATGGAAAGAGGCAGATGGAAACTAAAAAGAATCAGGGACAAAACATCAGTTGATGTGAGTGTCATTAAGATCATTGCTGCAGCAGTTTTACCATTATAAGTTTGTTCCTGGCATTAGGGTAAGAAATGTTTTAAGAAGAGACTTGAAAGAGGATAATGAGACATTTTTACTGGTGTTTACAAAAACGTCCTCCAGAGTGTGAAGATGAAAATGCTCATTTGCTCTAAATTAGGAGATAGGGATTCCACTTTATCTTCTCATATTTTAAATTCCTGACCAAAATTCCAATTACTTTCCATTAYCAGTGTTCTGTTACTCACAATTAYACAAACTCAAAGTAAATGCCTTTTCCTCTGTRTCACCACTGTGTGTATCTAGAGGCCTGAAGGTGGAGCCTTTCAAAGCCTTGGATGCTTTGGCGCTTATTCTGTGGCATRTGAGTTCCAAAATAATTTGGTGTGACAGATGCCAGCTTGGGAACCAGGGACAAAGATATGTCTCTAATAGGGTGTGATTTAATGCACTATTAAAACACCCTTGAGAGAGTTGAATACTAAAAAGTCCTGTKCAACAGAAGAGGAAACAGGTGATGTAACAGTCAAAACCACAGAAGGTGAGAAAGAAGAGTTGGTGTGGCAAAAGCAAAAAAGGAATAAGGGATTTCTCCTGTTCCTTCATKTCCAGAGCAGTTTATGAGGAGATTTATGTCTCTCCTCTGGTGAATCTTCTGAGGGTCACATGGAGATTTGATTACTGCTTTACTCAGCAGCCTCAGCCAGGCAGCTGCAGGGACCCACCACCTGTAAATAAAGCCCTATTTTCACTCTTGCTAGTGAAGGCTCCATACATGAGGGTAGCAGAGAGAGTGAGCACTAGAGAGTTCCTTGAACTGTCTCATTGGAGACCATGGCCTGTGTACAGAGGACATGGGCAAGCAGGACCMCTCTATTCCCTTCCTGGGCTCAGGGGAGATGAAAGAGGTGGGGAAARCAATTCAGAAATACCCTCACCCTCAGCTCTCAAGGATCCCACCCCCACAGCCACAGAGGAAGCTCAGTCATGAGTTACCATCCCTGCATCTGCACTCAAACCTCGGCTGCTTCCTCCCCAAGAGCACAGCAGGATAAACTCTGTGCACAAAGTGTGCTTCTGTTTCTGGCTCATCTTCCAAATGTCCTCATTAGCAGGATAAGAATCACCTCACTCTAACTCACTCATTACAGAATAGAATTGCTGCTTTAACTGGATTGTATTCATACTGAAATCAAATTTATGTCTTTTACAGGGGAAAAATGCATCAGTTCTAGCCACCTACTGAGCTACCGTATTTCATGGCTAGACAATTCATTCAGCACCTGGTGATTTTTYAGAAAGGGAATGAAACCTACGTGCATTTTCATCAATTTTGAGGGAAAARAATCCTCACCCTGAAGAGTTGAAAATCTGAGTCCCAAGAAACAAAAAAAGCCTCAAAACACGAAGGAGTTTTAAAGATCTATATTTTTTTAAGATTCTAGTTTTAGGCTCCTAAAGAAATTTTAGGGATGAATTCCAAAAATTTCTGCTCACTCTAAAGGCAAGAAATCCTAATCCATTACATCTCCTTAGTAAATTCACACTTTTTGTTTGTGTTATTAATGTTATTACTTAACTGTTTCAGTGTGAACAAGTAGTATTTGAAAGTATCTTGTAACTTCATTTTTACTTTAGTGTTTCCCACAAGTTAAGCATTAGATAAGCTCCACTTATGACTTGTTAACTCATCAGTAAAGTAATGCCTATTCAGTAGTGGATAGAGTTTAACAGTCACCTTTTTCTCTGATTTATGGTTTTGAATGTCCCAGTAGAAGTAGTTTAATTTTGGAGCCTTTCTATAAAGGTGTTCCAAATATTTTACATATTAATTAGGACAGGTAATTCTTGAGAAGGATGGAGTCACTCCTKTTTTAAATTATTTCGAGCAATTAAAGATCACTGGACAATCCACTTCTCCTCTAGGTAGTGGCTCCAGTCATTAGTAATCCTCTCTGTTAAAGATGTGTATCTCATTTCTAYTCTAAATACATTTGCTACAGCACCTAGAGATTTAATTTCATTATGTTTGTATGRGCAAGACTGGAACCCTCACAACTCTTTGCCCCCTTTTGCCACTAATGTATTCTGAGGTGGGACTTAGCCACTGTTTCTTTTCCCTGGTTGAAAATCAAGGTTATCAGAATCACAGAATCACAAAATCRTTAGGGTTGGAAGAGACCTTCAAGAT
This sequence comes from Malurus melanocephalus, assembly GCF_030028575.1. Taxonomy (NCBI): domain Eukaryota; kingdom Metazoa; phylum Chordata; class Aves; order Passeriformes; family Maluridae; genus Malurus; species Malurus melanocephalus. The sequence goes on from NW_026623404.1 coordinate 730,462, forward strand.
CTTYGAGTCCAACCCACGCCCCAGCATCTCAAAACTAAACCACGGCACCAAGTGCTACATCCAATCTCTTTTTAAACACATCGAGGGATGGTGACTCCACCACCTCCCTGGGCAGCCCATTCCAATGCTTTATCACTCTTTCTGTACAGAACTTTTTTCTGATATCCAACCTATACTTCCCTTGGCACAGCTTGAGACTGTGTCCTCTCATTCTGCCAGTTGTTGCCYGGAGAAAGAGACCAACTCCCACCTGTCTGCAGCCACCCTTCAGGAAGTTGTAGAGAGTGATAAGGTCACCTCTGAGTCTCCTTTTCTCCAGGCTAAATAACCCCTGCTCTTCATTTTCATCCTAATGCAGATCATTGTCAAAAGGTCGACAGCAGAAAGGGCTCCAAGCTGCAGGGAGTCCTTTTCCCCTGGGGCCAAGGAAGSGAACAGGTCCATCCAGCAGGACTATTCACTTCACAAGGAAGATCTTTACTGCAGGGCTGCCCTCTGTTCCGAAGAGGAAGGGATGGGATGGATCACAAAATAATAAATACTTGGGATTCTAAAAGTACAGCGGGGCTATCAAGCTTTCACATATTGTGACAGCAAATGATAAGAAGGGTAAGAAATTATTTTATTGTGGTATAGTAGTATCACTATTAAAGAAAAATTTAGCTGACATTAATTTTTCTTTATCCCTGATGTGCAAAGGAATAACAAGATCCAGCATCTTAAAACTGAAGTGATCACTTTCAACCTTGAAATTAGCTGTGATTTTCTAGCAAGAAATTTCCAGCTGCAGAGGTTACATAGAGAAGAGATACATTTTTCATTGCTTTGGAGTCTTTAAAGTGAGATCAGGTGTCTTCAAAACAACCATGGATCCTTTAACTTGGCCTCTGGGAAAAATGCATATGCAGATCACATATAGAAAAAAAAGATAAAGTATTTAGAACAACAGCTTCTGGTTTTAGAATTAAGAAATACTAATAAATTATTCCATTGCATTTGCAATTTTCAAGAAGGCAGGAGCATGGCACAGGGTGTAGTGCTGTAAGCAACATCCAAGAGATGGTCCAGCAGTGTGGAGGAAGCATTGCTTGGACCTATTAAACTATCTTTAATTTATTCTTAATACAGATTTCAGTGCTGTTGGAAATGCCCATGCAATAAAAGTTTAGTGGTTGTGATACCATAATAGATTAGACTACTTTCTAAAGACRAATACTGTAATTATTATTTCCAATTTATTTCCCGTGTTGCAACTTTAGATAATATACTTACAGTCCTTGAATTGCTTGATTACAAATTCATACACTTTATAATGTTAAATTTTACATTACAAAGAATGACTATTTTAGAAAAATTACTGTATTCCTGATGCCTGTCTTTTGCCTAAGGTTACTGGTATGTACTCTCAATTTTTTAAGGTTCTTTTGTTTYTGGATTGGTTTCTTTGTCTCAGTTACATCTTATGACAGGCACRTAGTAAGAATAGGCTGTGAAAATTTCTGGAGAAAATCTAGTAGTTTTTCTTTTGAAACAATTATATATTCAAATAAATTATCTATAGAATGAGCAGTGTAATAGTGCAGTCCTGTGAATTCAGAACTGATCTATGAAAGTGGTGCAGTCAAATTTTAATTGCTATTTATGAAGAAAACAGAACAGTTGCCCTGTTTCATGAGTCTGATTAGTAGTCAGTTTGTTTGTCGAAGGGYCACTGAAGTGCAATTTCTCTCTTACAAATCCACTTTCTTCCTCAACCAATGTCAGAGACATGGAAGTCTCCAGTACTTCTTGCTTCTCAGTGACCTCTAAATATCAATGTTCTGTGTAAGAAAAAAACAATTTTGTGTCTCAGTTCCCTAAACTTCRTGTAAAGCTGTCTGAAAGCTTTTTTATTTCTATCATTTTCCCCTCTTTGCTCAAAAGTGTACTGAGGTGATAGGCTGTGCCTGCTCTACAAGTTAAAGTTTCATGGCCACTCAAAGTTTCTTTTGCTCCTTGAAAACCAGACATTCAGTCTTTGGCAGAATCATCTGTCTGCAAAGTTCAACTTTTACAACAAGCTCTCAATTTTCAAAATACTATGCAACATTTCAGCCATATCATATCCATTAAAATCAATTCCTGAACCAAAAAACATGCTTTTATTGTCAAGAAACCTATCKCATTGAGTTATTATTTTGGATACACCAACCTGTTAATATAATTCTGCTATCTGATGGATCAAAATCACCTGTAAATGATAATGCACTCACTGAATATGTTATCTTCCTGTCTCCTTTCTGTCAACACAAAGTGTTTCTTACTTAGTTTCATCTGTGCCTTTTAAGACTKCTGCTAATATTGGGTATTATTTTATTTATTATGCACTGTAAATAAATTAAAACTATATGGTGATAAAATTGCACACACAGAGACACACACTCAGATAAAGGTATGTAAAAATGTGACCCGACTTAAAAACTAAAAAGCTAGCTTTTCTTTCCTCCCCTCCCCTCCCCTCCCCTCCCCTC
>NW_026623404.1:733021-776942 GCF_030028575.1 Malurus melanocephalus
TGTCCAACATTAGAAATAGTGCAATTGCTACAGGAACGACACCATATTAAAAAATGGCACATGGTTTTCCTTGTTTTCCTTACAGAACCTAATAATTGATCCTGTATTTTCCAAGTTTTTCTTGCCTCTATGATGTCAAGAATTTGCGTCCCCGAGTCTGTCRTGTAACCAGAGTGTGAGCTCTGTATCCTGCACTATCCCCATGGTTTTGTCTCTCTGTGACTCTCCTGTGRGACACTTAGCCACCCTCACTTGAGGCAAACTTGTCACAGAAGGAGGCACAGCCACAAAGGGTGTGAGGAAGCATCACTAGTGTTCAGACATCTYAGCAGARAYAGTTGCAGGGGACTGTAACAARCAAGACAACCCTCTATCCTGAACTWGTGTAATCAAGGTCAGCTTTTTATTACTGCTCAATCAATGCAAGCACCTTGACTCCATCATTCCTGCCTTCCAAATCATGACAGTCTTTAAAAGAAATTCTGTGCCATGAGACCTGTGCTGCCTTGGGGCACATTAGTGATATGTCCTCCTCCCCTGCCCTGTGGTGTTTTGTGCATGGTCTTTCACAATTTCCCTTCATCACATCCTTTCATCTGTGTTTCTTACTGTTCTTTCAAGGGCAGCAAAGAGGAGACTGTAAATCATTCAACTTTCATCCGTCTCTTCCTCCTCTCTATACACCTTCCTTTATATATTCTGGTGTGCAGGGGAAGGTAAGACAGGAATTTACCAATTGGCTGTAAGAATGCTKCCCTACACCTGCATCTACCCTGATATTCACTGGCCAAAGCCTGAAACTAAGACAAAATTGGAAATGAAAATGCTGAAAGGAATAAATTTGCTTATTGTGTTTTGCCAGGCATAGATAGGCTCAAAGCAAAATGAATGTGCACTTCTGAAACAGCAACCATTAAAATCATCAGCAAGGATCTGACTGACTTGGGTGAGCCCTCAGTAATGCCCTTTCTGYGCAAGAATCTGTTATAAAAATAAGATTTCCACAAATGCATACAAATAAGGTACTTGCATTGTATTGACTTAAAGCTGTCTCAGAAATATTTTCTTTTGAATGTCAGTCCTGATTATAATTGTGCTATACTTTCACACTGTGTTTATTTCTGGTATAGCAGCATTGCCATGACAACCCCAAATTATGTCAATATATATGCATGTTTGAGCTAATTCTTTATTAACAGATAAAAAGAGAAAAAAATGAATCAAGAACAGGCCTAGAGAGCACTGTCTGTGTCATACATTGAACAGTGCATTTGTACAAACCTCAGAGGATTTTTCCCCAAAGTTGCAGCAAAGGACAAAATTTTTTTTTTTTTATTTTATTTTTTTTTTTTAAATTCGGCCTTTCTTGTTTGGTTTAGCTATAGTCCCAGAAGGAAGTTTGGCTAAAGTCAGCTGCATTCCATCAGGTCTGGATTTCACTCACAGGGACCATAACTTTTCCTTTACACCGAGCAATCAAATTTGCTCAGTTTGCTTCTGGCAGCCAGACTTGGTCAAGTGCCCTTGCTGCAGTGCCCTTGGTCAGGAGGAGGTACRGAATGAAAAGGTCTGAACTCAGCATCTATGGCTGTGCAGAGATCCAGGGGCTGTCACAAGGAGATGCTGAGTCCCCTTTCACCATTTCATTCATGTGTCCCTCCCCATCACCACCAAGGGGCTGCTTCTGTTCCCAGACACATCTACAATTCTCCACTGCAAACATCGAGACTGACAGACCTTCCCTACCTCTCTGTGCTGATTAGATCAGATGTTATTGGCCATCAGTGCCACAGAATGGAGAGAAATGAAATCTGTATGAAAGTACAGATTTCATAATTATTATTATTAATAGTGATAATAAATTATGATAATTAATAATAATAATACAGTCAAAATATCATAAATGTTGCTTTTACTGCTCTGTGAAAATTAAAACACTGACCTTTCCTTCAGTATKATTTTGTGAAATCCAGCATTATTTGACTCAATAAAGTGACTAAACAGCAAGCAGGGGATGGCAACTGTACACTAAAGTGGGAGGAAAAATCAAATGTCAGATAAGAATTGCATGAACAAAAGAATCTAAGACCATCTTTTAAGTCATGGAAAGAGTCAAAGTAAGGTTGCCAAGGAAACCTTAACTTCGCTTTTCCTATGTTGTTTTTTTTTCTTTCCTTTAAAATTATGAACTTAGCCTCCTCATTGTGTCAAAATCAATGGGAATTTTGAATCCTATCAATTAGTCTGTGGGTTTTGTCTTCTTTTCCTTTTGTCTCTGTTCATTTGTCATATGRCATAATTGAATGTGAGCATACTTTTCTGAACATCATTTGTACGGGGAAAATGATGAGGTTAAAGTAAAAGGACCTCTCAACAATCATTTAAGGAAAGAGAAGCTCATAAAAAATGGGAGCACAGCTTTGAATAACACTCTTGCCAAGATAAACCCTTATTGATTGGACTGATTCTAGATAGCTGGCTTTGCAGCACCATCTGCATGCTGTGGCAGTCTATGGCTCTAATTATTTGGGATTGTTATTCAGGCTGATAAATTGTATGAAGGATTTTGTTTTCCATCAAGTCATTCTTTGTTCAGCACTGATAGCATCATAATTAAGTGGCATTCACTGACTCTGATTGTGGATAATTCATATGAATTATTTCTAATAAACAAAACACGTARAATGTATTAAAAACCATCCTTAAAACAGAATCTCTTGCTCTGTGTGCTGCATCCACACCCTCTCACACACCCTGATCAGACAAAAAGCAGGGAAAGCATTTGCCTGTTGCAGCTTTCCTGTTCTGTGATCTTTGTTAGGGAGTGTTAAACATATTAAGCTGAGATCCTGCTCTCTCTTAACGAAGAAATTAAATGCTCTAGGAACACATGGACTGAAGATAACCAGGACAGAGGGAAGCACAGATGTGTCGGGGATGTGTCGGGGTCATAAACCAGCAGTACTTAATAAATAATCAGTTTATCATGAACTGCATCATGCACTGAAAACCAGCATTCACTTTGCGATTAAGTATTTACTGCAAAAGGTATTAGGATTATTCAATGCCAGATGCACAGAGGACTGTTAGTTCCATTCAGCCTCCAAGGATACGATGCAGAAATTATTTGGGAAGTCTGGAACTGTCCAGATTCTATCTCCCGATCATGAAGGTTGCAGGCCTGAGGAGTTCAAAAGTATAAAATACCTTCTACATGCATTGTGTCACAATAATTTCACTCATCTTTCAAGGGCCACTTAATGATCCTCTATTATGAGGTAAATTTTTATGTTTTCTGCAAACCAGAACAGACAATATGATATGGTGTAAAGGGGTCTTGTGGCTTACAGGATCTATGAACTCTAGAATGGGATGGTAACATTTTTCTGCAAGGGGGTTGTTTATACAAAATTGCACTTTCAGATCAATGTGTGCAAGATTACCTTTTATGAAAATATTTCCTGTATGGAAATAGTAGATTTACAGACTTTTTAAATCTTGAATACTTCCTGGATTCAAAATCTATCACTCACTAAGAAAAAGTCAATATGTCTCTGAAGCATGTAAAGCCTCCTATATCCTTTCAGTCTAAGTAAACACAATGCTTCTAAATTTTGCTCTCGTTATAAGTATTTGATTCAATAGCACACACACACAGGCTGCTTCTATCCTTGATTCAATCTAGAAGGCAGTTCAGGGCAGTGAGTTGTACCCATATTTGTCATACTTACATTTATTCAGTTAATTCCATTGGAGAAAATGTTGTCTGTATTTAGCCCTTCTAYTTAAATTTGATCAAACTGAATAATACTGGATATAATGTGGTTGTGTGGGTTCATATTGTAAGGYTATTAAATATAATGTATTAGATTACTAAACAACTGCAGCAAACTGAAGTCTCCCATTGTAAATTGTGTACAATTTTTTTCTACATTGTCTTAAATGAGAGCAGCTCCTTTCTCTRTGTAAGTGTAAATCTCATGTTTCTGCTGTTTTTGGAGCTGATGCTTTATATTCACCTCTCCCTTGTTTAAAAAAAAAGGAAAAAAAAGAAGGGGGGAAAAAGAGGAAGTTTATTTTCATTCTTATTCATATCTTTTCGTTCACGCAGGTAGTTTGGGACTTTAAACCACAGACTGTGTCATCAACTAACCTTCATCTCATTAAGCAGGTTCTCAAAGGATTGCTTTGTTCTGCAGAGCACATTCCATTTTCTACCTTCATTAGCAAATTGCTAAATATTTTACTTTGTCACTAGACTGGARTGTATAAACAGATGCATCTTCCTTTTTTCTTTACTTCTTCAAAACATCTTCTTATAACCCTCCAGGAAAAGATGGATTTCACCAATTTATTACTGATTGTTGGCAGAGATATAAGATAATCAGAAAAAGAGAATACAAATTCTTTTAAAGCGAGAGCTTGTATGTATGTAAATATTGGATCTGGGGGGGAAAACAGCAAATCACAGTAACAGTTCACCATGGTTGTAGCCCTGTCAGAGGTCTGCAAGTGTTTCTGAGAATCATCTTGCAGAAGGTTCYTCTTCTTCCAGTTCAATACACTCCCTTGCACTGTGCCACCTTTCCCTGCAGTACGTAACATCCCCTGACTCGTTTCAGTACTGCAGGTAAACAGAAGTTTTGTCAGACTTATTTTTCATATGAAATGAGGCAATTAATTAAAAGCCAGTCATCTTCCATTTTTAAGTTAAGGGAAGCATTTCAATTTATTTTAATGGAATGTAGATAAGGCCTTTTTTTTAAAGTAATAGAGCTTTCCTCTCATTGAAAGAAAAAAAATACCACATCTAGTGTGATTAATGCAGAAKTCTGTGTCTGCCAAAAGGAATTCAATGTCTGACAAAGCATAGTAGTTGATTGAAAGGTAGCTCTTCACTGGTGGGTCTGGGTTGATGATCTGTTCCACCTCCCAATTTACAGGCAGGACCCACAAKCAGGGTCAGGTGGTAGTGGGAAAAGGGCTGCACCTAAGGGATGCAATTTCAAGCAAACAATTGTTGAGTATAATAAAATAACAAGGAAAATATCTTGTTTACATTGYGTAGTAGCCCTCCAAATTTTGTGGCCTGAGAGACAGCTAAAAGGATCTGGAAAATATAGTGACAGTGCTTATGCCTTTTAAATACTTCTTTTAAACCCTGASTTTCTAATAGATATATGTCCTTCGGATGCACATCAATCACATTGTATATCCAATTGTGAATTGCATTTGCAATTGTTGCCCACCACCCTCCACAGGTTACATTGCTGACTCTTAGAATTGACACAAACAAGGCTTGATCCTTATCTGTCTCTTCATGCTTAACTAGAAGGTTTCTTAAACTTCTCCTGGACATCTGATAAACAGAGGTGGTGTCTGCACTTGCAACCCAAGCACCCTGTGTGTCTATGAGCAGCCTGCCCTGACAAAGGGGTGCTGGACATTATTGCTCCATGAGGGGGGCTGGAATCACCGTGGGTCCCAAGCACAAACGCAGTTAACCACAGAAGATAGGGAGAATGAACTGTGTGAAGCAAATGTTTCCATTTGTGCCTTTATTAAGCAAGCTCTTGGGAAATTCTTTTTGATTGCTTGAGGCTGCCACTTGATTCAAGAAAGCCCACTGAGCCATTTATTATCAGGTTCATTTTAAAAAGCATTTTGCTTCAACAGTACTCCAAATGCTTTATTATCCATTTTTATTAAGCATTACAATGAGAAGGTAAAGCTGATTATTCCTCTCCCATGCACTGCAGACTGGCTTGGCCTGGTGCATTTTAATGAGCTCATTTGCCACCCTCCCGCAGTGGCTGCAGCTCTTCCAGCAAGGGGAGCAGGGGGCTGCAAGTTTTCCTTGTTTTTCCAATTTCCAGATTGATCTGCCTTGTTACYGAAAGCTGGAACAATGATTACTGCGAAAAGGAGACAGTCACTTGGGAGTGGGTATCTAAGTACAAGCAAAGGCTAATAAGTCTCAGATTACCATCCTAACAGCAGGGGATTCRAAACATTTCTGCCTGAGAACTAAAAAACTGGTGGGGCAGACTCTCCACTGATAGTTGTAGCACCTGCAACCCTCAGGATAAAACATGCTTTTGCAAGGAGAACCTGCCCTGCAGCCACATCATGTGTCCCTTATTCCATCAGTTCCAAAGCAGTGAAAGCAAAAAACCCTTCAGTGAATGTGTTTAATACTTTAAAAGCTTTCTGAAGGGCCAGTGTTGACAAGTTTTATCTTCAAATACTGTATATTTTTCACTCCCCATTGATGATCTGCAAATCCTCAGATTTGGGGATTTCCCAGTTGCAGCCCAGGAATATTCAGTGGGAAGCTCACCTTCTCGGGCTGCAGGGAAAGGGATCTCAGGTCTTTCTGCAAAGGCCTTATGTGTGTCTGTGTGTAATGCAGCTCAGAGGATGGGAGATGTGCTAAAATTTGTGACCAGGAAAATATCTTCTGTGTGTGCAGAAAGAATGCACATGAGTATGWCACAGGCTGCACTGATTGCCATGATAACAGTGTGTCAAATGTTCTTAATCGGGTTTTTTTAAGAACTAAAAATGTTTCTTTCATGACTAAAGCACTGTATTTGCTCAAAGCAATCACAAGAGGGACTTTTGCTTCTGCATTTTCTGTAGCTGCTAATACAGTTCCTTTTTCTCAGGTAAGCTATCCTATATGCTTTGTAATGCTAGAAAAATATTTTCAGARAGTCTTTTGATCAGAATCAAGTGAATGAGGTAATATCTTGCCACCATATTGCTCATTGTTCTCYGGTGCATTGTGACTGGATCAATTTTTTATAGTAAATCATAGTCTCTGTTTAACGCATGTAGGTTTCATTTGTATGTGTTGTCTGAAACTTTGCCTCTCAAAAGACTTAAAGGCAAACCTCTTTCGGAAGTCTGAGGTAGATGCAGAGTTTTCAGACCACACTTTTCTTTCTGTCAGTATCTTAATAGTTTATGGACATGGCATACCTGAAAGTCTTCATATTAAACTTGTGCCTTTGTATCCATCAGAGTCTGTTTTCTTCCCTTCTGTCCTTTGCCTCGGCTCATACCACTCTTTTCATCTGCTGAGTGATGTCAGAGTTTCAGTGCCATATACTCAGATCAGAATTTATCATCTCCAATTTGGTATCCCTTTTTTCCATTCAATATGAATWCTCCCATTTGACCATGACATCTCATTTGATTTTGTATATTTAATTTATCACATGCTATTTGCTTTTAATCCCAYTTTTTGCTCCAGTCTAATACATTCTGAGGTTTTTTTTCTGCTCTTCGAAAACTGGTTTTGAATATATTTTGTTTCCAAACATTGTCTTGCATGTAGTACTTTCATATTTCTTCATAAAATTCAATATAAACCAATGTATTTTCAAAGCAAATCTCTTAATTTCCCTTCAGATGTGTGTCTCCCAGCCCAATCTCAGTGCAGATGCTTAKTGAAATTGAAWATGAGCTAAAAGACTAAACAAATGTCTCATATTCTAACACCAGATATTTTCCTAYTATGCATTAGTAYGGAACAGAGTAGGAGAGTAGGATCCAGTGTGTCTGTCTGTGTTGAGRGGGGATAACCCTACTGGGAACACAATGAAACCTGATGAGCAGTAGTAGGGGAATAGTTACTGCTCCTGTTGGACTCTGTGTCAGTGTCTCCCCACCTGTGAGCAGTACAGGAAAGAAAAAGCAACATTTTCTGGTCCAACCTGTAGTTTGCTGGTAGCACTTGAACACATAAGCTAAGCTATTTTTCTCATTGTTTCTTCTGTAATGAGGGTTGGGGTTCAGCTTTGATCAATCCAGAGTAATTTTGGTCTTTCCTGTCACAGAAAACAATAATAGAGTTGYAGTTGCTCAGACACCTGGAGCCATCAGCTGAACTCATCCAGCTCTTCCTCTGCTTCAGCACAGACCCCTAAGAGGCCAGTCCTTGCTGCATGCTTTGGAAAGCACTCAGTGTGGGCAGCTTACACTGTTGTCCAAGTAAGTCTAGCCCTTGGAAAGCTCCAAATATGTTCAACTTGCACTAAAGTGCTTTTCCTTTGGATATCTGTTATTCTTGTTGGAAGGACTTGGTCAGGACATGAGCTGAACAGAATTCATTTTTTTTCAGAAGTTAGGTTTATAGGGAGAAAATGTTGTATTAAAGATAAATTTCCACAATATTTTCAAATAAAAAAGTTGGAACAAAAATTTTCTTGAATTATGATGAAATTTTACCTGAGACACAATGAAGAAGCAGAACTGGAAAGAGGAAAAATGAGCCTGAGCAACAGGAAAATATGATCTATGAAAGTGTGGAATAAATAATCTGTCAGGAAAACATTAGTCCTGGTGCCTCCATWATGGAAATCAGATTTGACAAACAATCATTAGAACTACGCTGTGTAGATCAATCCTTCTCTGCCCTTGCAGGATGTGGTAAACATCAGACCATGGGTACTGCTGGGGCTCTGTAAGCCAGTTCTGTTTTCAATTCTCTTTTATTGCCTCTCTGAGTCTCTACCTTAACCTTGCAAGTAGCTCGTATCTTTCCTGTGCAATATTAGTGTTGTTAAAGGGGTAGAGGAGCATCTGGATGAAAGACGGCCTTTCTCACAGAGCTTAAAAATAATTGTGATAAACACCATGTAGGTGCTGGATTTTGTGAATACTTTTTCTCACAGAAGCATTTAGTTGGGGTAAGATTTCAATGAAAGGGCCTTATCAGGACCTTACCCAGCTGTGGAGTAGGATGGGCAGTAGTGGGGGAGGAAGAGAGGAGTCTGAAAAGCCAAAGRAAACTCGAGGGACTTTTGGTGTGTCCACGATCGGGTAGGATGGATGCCCCCCCTAGTGGATTTAGAATTTTACTATAGRAGAGAGGAAATCTGTCTTCTAAAGGCACGGTGTGGGGACAACAGGAATGCTTCGTGCATTACAGAGGGAAAAAAGGCATCTGAGAGAGAAAGAAGCAGTTCTTGGACATATCTGAGATGAAGTGAAAAATAAACCTCCAAGCCTACAAACTATGTCTCCTCTGTAAWGTGGCTGTTGTCCTGAAATGTTTAGTAGCACATGGGTGAAATAAYTGGGAAACAACTGGGAAAGACTTTTTCTATTGCAAAGTTAGAGAGCTTGCCAGAAGCCCTGAATGTCTCTGCTTTGTTGGGCTGTTGAGGGAGCTGTTATTAAGTCACCTTTGCAGCAGTTTCCCCTCCTCTCTTGCCAAAAAGATGGCTGCAATAAATAGTCTGCTCCTGCCTCTGTAGAAATCCCATATTAGCCAGATTATCTCTGGGTAGTCTTAAAATTAAAGGAAGGGTTGGGAAATAGGAACTGTCCTGCATCTGCTTCCTTTCATGTGTTTGCTGARGAGTTGGAAGACATGGGAACGTTGTCACACACAGGCAAAGGCTAAGCTGGACAGGTCTGGGGACACCTAGAAGTCATAAACTTTTCTTAGAGCTGTCCCAAAAAGCATCATTCAGCAGTTAASAACAAAATTCCTCAGTTTTTAACTCACCCCTGAGTACTTGCCTTATCCTCTGATGTCATCCTTGTCAGCCTCCATTAGTTTCCTCCCTCAGCCCTTGGAGTTCTCCCTGAGTGTCCAAAGGACCTCACCTTTCCTTCCCCAGCTCTTTCTGCTTTCTGTCCCATCATTCTAATTATCACAGCTCTTCTGTCTGACCAGCTCCTCCTTACAGCGGCAGAGTTTCCCAATGCCTTTATCCATCTACCTTAAATATCCTTTTGTTAGCTCTTAAGTTTCTAAACCAAAATACAGTTACCAATTTGTCTCTTTTTGTTATAATATCCTGCTTCTTCCTCCCTTTCCCCAGATCCCATTTCTTTAATTAGGCAATCTCCATTTCAGTGTCCCCACCACCACCAAACCAGAACCAGTTTTCTCCACTTACACCACTTCTCTTGTAGATATTGATAAGCTCTGTTCTGCACATACCCCATTTATGCAAAACTTCTGAGGAGTTTAGAAGCCAGATCTAGGTAGCATCAGCTGAGTAGATGCACATTGCAGGCTTTGAAAACTGCAGAATATGACCAAATGTGAGTTGACACCAGCAGCATGAAGCAAAGCATGGAGCTGAACAAGGCACACCACTTCAAAGCACAGGGCTGAGAGATAATTTCAAAACCAAGCTCACCTGTGCTGTTTTAGCGTATGTCCCTACCCCCAATCTAATTCTAAAAAAAAAAACCTCGTTTCTGGCAATTTCAGGTAAACTTCAGTGCCAGGCAGAAACTTCCATCAAAATTACAGGTCCAGTAGTTGAAGGGTGGCAAAACTTTACATTCTAGAAAATGTAACAGGGAAGTGATGGGAAGAGTTACATTCTGAAGATGTAACATCCTGAAGAGGAACTCCTGTTTCAGGCTGCCTAATCATAGGACAGGAAAATATGAACACTTCTACMATACTTGTAAGTTTTTACACTAAGTCGTGCAATATCACAGGAAGATCATGCAAATCACTTCCACTTCAACCAGTCTGGCAAATTTGCTTTTGCGTAAAATCTGAGCTGTGAGACTGTCAGGCTACGTGCTAATTGGTAGAACTCTGGCTTTTACTACATTAAAAAAAAAAAAAGTAGCAAATGTTTGATGATAAACACAGCTCTGTAACACACGAGGAAGTTGGCGCCTCTTCATAACCTGTTTATTGACCTGCCAGTTTACTGATATTGCATGTTGACAAATACATTTTGTTTTGCACTATGTTTTTTCTGATATTTTTGCTGTATTTAACCTGTCACCACATACACATTACTTGAAAACATCAATTGCAATTTCAGGCTGAAGGTAATTGTGATTGATCCCAGATAATCAATAATTTCTGTGCTGGTAAGTTTTATTTAGGAATAAGTTAATTACCATCAGGCAGATGAAACAGTTGAGGAGAAAGAGGTAAAGAGTGAGTTTGAAAATCAAACTGGCTTAAAGGCCAGCATTCCCCATCCTTCCCATCCCCCAGGGAGGCAGGGCAGAAACAGGGCAAGGGATCAGCATATTGCCAATGGATGCAGCTGGAGAGGGCAGTGCTGGAGCTCTTTTGGCACCAAACATCTTTTCAAAGTTCTCTTCTCAGCCCCTTTGCCTCAGTGAGAGCCCCATCTTCTGGCTCCAGATCAGTGATTTTTCTTGATTTCACTTCTCTGCTCTTCCAGTCACAAGTGAACTTGACAGCTCCCAGCAGCTACACTGAACAGAGACAATTTTCCTTGGGTATTAAACCAAAACTTGCATTCTAAGATTGTTTTTGRAAACTGCAGATCAGATATTTCAGACCATCTTTTAACCTTCCAAACTATGAGCTAAATTGAAGCATTTATTTGGCTTTGAAGGACTCCACAACAATCATCCACTGTGAAGGCCCCTGAGTTCTTTGTCTTCCTGTGCAGAGGATGGGAAGGATTGGGAACTGGTGCTCTCAGGAGCTGCCAAGAAGGAAAGGTCTGTGAGGTATTGTCCAGAAATGCCACGGGCAGCAGATCTGCAGTGATTATCTTAATGACAGGCTCTGTTATCCAATTATCCTTCAGCTCAAAGGGGAATTAATTCCTCAAGTTTTTAAGGCTTCTCTCACAGGCAGAACAACAGCATGTATTATATCTGTCCTGACTCCCACACAATGAGCCACATTGCTCCAGACTCATGACAAAATATCATTAAGCTTCCAATTAGGCAAAAATATTTTATGTGGTTACTCTGATCCTCCTTAGACAATCCCATCAGAAGCCACTGGCCAGCTCCACAATAACCATGAGTCCCAAATTCATCATCCCAAGACAGACATCTCTCATGAGAACATTCCCTCTCAGTGGGGTTCTAACAAGACTGAAGCYCTGGTCAGCTGTTCCCAACCTGGCTTGGCTTGCAGGCTCAGGCACAGAGCTGTGCTGGCCCTCCTCTGCTGACTGCCTCAACGAGTGCCCTGCTAACCTGGATCATCCTTCGGCCTTTTTGTCARTCTGATGTCATCCATAAGGCAGCTCTGAGTGAATTCAGCTCTTTTTAACTCTTTCCCAGCTGTGTTCTGCTTTGTCTTTCCACACCAGCCAGAAGATATTTCAATCAATATTCTGCACCCCGAAATTCACTTCAGAAAACTGAGTGCCAGGTAATGGGGAGGAGAGTGAGAAAAGGGAGATGTGTGAGTTTTGTTCATGGAATTAGGCTTCAGCAGACAGACTGCAGCAAACAGGTTTTGAGGAGAAGAAAAATGAAAATGTCCCTAGAGCTCACCTCACACCAAACTCTGCTTTTCTAAAACCAAGTTTGCTCTCTCCCGAGGGATGCTTTTTCCACACTTTTGCTTGACCATGCATTGCTAGCAATAGCTTCCAAACACGTTTTCTGAGACATCAGGGTAAACTCTTCTCATGGCTGTAKCAGAGTGCTTATTTAATGGATTCTCTTTCGATACTCCAGAGATCAGGCATCTGCYTCATGCTAAAAGCAGAGTACGCATGCTGGGAGGAATTCTTTCTCAAAAAGAAACCTGTCAGAGACTCATGGGTATGGTTGTCACCGCGTCTTACCATCTTCAGATAGAAGACATTTCCTCCCCAGGCAATGAAAGGCCCAGAAACAGAAGGGGTCATACTGCTAATATTTTTCTATGCATAGCTATAGATACCATTTACAGTTTTTGTGTCAAATGAATCTGAAATGACAAATAAAAATTTCAGATGCTGGCAGACAAAGTCTGTAAACAACTCATCTRATAACTCACAGCCAAAATGCTTCTCTCCAGAGGTGCAAGCATAGCCCCATTAAGGGATCTTGCCTCTTGCAACCCTTTGAWGGAACCCTTTTCTTTCTGGAAATTTTTGTCACTAGAAACTCAGTTCAGGATTAAAGGAATGTTTCCTTGATTTTCCCCAAAGGRTCAGGAAATATTTGCTGCCTCTCACCAGCAAAGTGTAAGTAGCTTTATGCCTATTTATTCCCTGTTATGCTCTATTGCATTGGGGAGGTACAGAGGTGTACCGATTTTTTTGGAATTCTTGAARTCTTTCCCAAAACTCCATGAAAACGACAGAACAGGAATGTCAGCCTATTATTCTTTATATTGAAACATAACACAGTTTATCGATTTATGAAGACATATATATATATGCAAAATATATATAAAGGACCTTTAAATTTCTGCTCCAAAATCCATTGTCTTTAATTTCCCTACTTAGTGATAATGAGTTTCTGTTCAAGACTCTACTCCATTCAACTGTAGTGGGAATCTTAGAAAATTCAGAATCTAGCAACATTTGCAAACAAAATATGTGGGGAAGGAAAAAAAAACAAAAGAAAATGCCATGTCCTTCAAAAAAAACCAAACAACTTAAACCTAAGGATGTTTTATAAATTGTCTTTCTTTTTTTTTATTCTCAGAAAATATCTTGTAAGTATAAGWTTGAGCTGATGTCTTCTGATGCCTTTCTAGTTATCTGCCCAGCCACAGGATTACTATGCCATTGCTCTATCCAGATGAAAATATTCTCTACAGCTGCCTGTTTATGCTTTGCTGGGTGTACTATGTCTGAAGAAGAACCACAGTACCCAGGGTTAGAAAAGGCAGGACAGTTATCTCCTTCTTCCCTGTGGTCAGTTTTACCCTTTTCCAGGGGAAAAAGTTCAGTCTGGTGATTTGGCTAATTCAATTTTCTGAATTAAATGGTTCAGTCCCTATTGACTGAACCACAGGAGGGGTTTCAGTCGTGTGAGTGGGGATGGCACTGCACATGCATGGCCCACTCTGTGAAGAAACAACATTCCCTTGAGGGATTTAGTGGGATTTTTCATTGTTGACAATGCCCCTTTTGCATATGTTTGTGCTTTGGTGCAAACACCACAGAGCACAAGCTATGCTTTTTGCATTTTTGAAAAAAGAGTTTGGATAATATCAATTTTCTTYCCATCATGTAAGTTACGTAAGTTTTTAATAAGGAACTTAGACAAAACTCTTTCCCATCAAAAACCCACCTTTTCTAAATCAGCAGCTGAAATATCATGGTAATAAAGTAACTTCTACAGCCTCATGTGGTGTTGCATCCCCCACCACCACACCTCACACCTCCCCCGCCAACCACACTGTGTTCTCAGGAATGCTTATTAGCATCAGCTTTCATTAATTAATGGAACATCGGCCCTTACCTCCCTTTGAGCTTATCAGAAACACAGCTCCCACAATTTCTGCTGTATAACGAGCTTTCTCTCTAACAAGTAGCCTTGAGACTTTATTTTTCTGTCTGAACAACAGATTGAGGGAGATAATAATTTTGTTATTGAGCTTCTTGAGGAGAATACCAGTAATTCCTGACCCAGATCACGGTCATGATGGAAATTTAATCATGACTTAAGCCCAGCACCTTGAGACCCTACAAACACTGGTGTTAGGTGAGGCCCTTTAAGCTTTCCTGAGCCACTGTGGGCATCATACCCTGAGTGGACCTCTCCCAGAGCTCACCARATCTCCAGGTTGCTATATGCAGGGGCAGCTGCTGAAAGCTGATGATGAAGCCTGAGCCCAAATCCCCATTCCTYGAGGATCAACTCTGCTCATCGAGAAGATGCAAAGACTTCCAACGTGAGAATTTCACTGAACTCAAGGGGAGTTTTTCATAGGTATATAAACCTTTGCACATGCTTCTTTGTGTCTGTGTGCATGCACATTAAGAATATTGCATTCTTCAATTCATAACCAAATTTATAAATAAATATTGAAAATCAAGTTAAACTTACAGTTGTTAAATTTATTGTTAAATTACTGTTATGCTTACAGAAAATTCTAATGGATCATTTGGCCAGTGTTGGATTAGTCAATTGATKAAGTGCTACTGTTATGGTGCTGATTGGATATTGTTACGATTTAGTGTTGCTAAATCCTTTAGATCTAAACTACTGATCCAGTSTGAGACCAAGTTTGGCAAGGAGATCTCTTCTAAACCTTGTGACTCAATCGGAGGGCCTCTCTTATTCCTTACCCTTTTTGTTCCCGGTGTCCACATAAACTGTTGTAGATCGCTTTTAATCTGATTTTTCTTTGTTTGCTTTATCTCCATAGTAAGCAATAAAGTGAACCTTGCCATTGAACTTTTGCAAAATTATTTTAAACCTGCTTTTGTTGATACCTCACCAGTGGATATTTCAAAGTGACCTAACCCACTCATTTTGAACACCTTGCCCCCAGGCTAAAGGAGAACCCTGTAGAGGCTTGGGGGCATGGACATGAATAAATGTACACAGCTCATCCTGGGTGGTCAGTAAGCACTGCACTGTTTGAAGCCATCCATGACTTGTAAAGTCTTCTTTCAATGAAAAAACCCAAAGTCTTCCCTTAGGTGTCAGTCTAATTTTCATAATAAATTTTTGAACTGGGATAATCTACCCTCAAAGGAGTTCTCCAGGCAACAAATTTACTTCAAAGGTTTTTTGAGAAAGAGAGGAGCATGTGCTTGTTCTTCTTCCCTAAGCATGGCACACAGTCACCCCTCTGTGACCCCCCAGCTCTCTGGGCTGATATGAAGAAGAACTCAAGCTGTCTTTTTCTGCAACAAAGGATGGAAAAAGCTCGGCTCTGTGACCTTCTTATTCATCACTCCGCTCCCCATAAAATTCACATATATCTATTTCTATCATCTGGTTTTCATTTGTATATGTTTCCTTTGCCCATCCACACCATATGTTTTGACATAATGCTGGCTGTCAGATAGGTTATAATGGGTAATTTCCAGCCCATGGAAGAGGTCATCAATGGAAAACCAGCTCTAGGTTAACTGCAGCGTGTTTTGACTTCTCTGTTCCTCTGCAGTTCTGAGCAGACTAATGTCACAATCTTCAAGTAAGAGGAGAAAAGGCACAGTGCAGTTGTCCGAAAGCACTTGGCTAATTTTGTTCCCTCTTCATCTCCTGTGGAAAGTGTTGGTTATTGACTCTTCCCTGCCCTTGCACTCTCYAAATCAGGAGAGGTGAAAGCAGAGCTGTGCCTGCCCTCTGAGTTGCCTTCATTCAGCACCCCAAGCATGCATTAGCACAGAAGTAATMAAACCTCCTTGATGGGACAGAGGWACTGTTAATTTAGTAAATCTRGTGAATTTTGGACCTTGTSRGGGCTGCAGACAAGGTCTGACAGGRCACCAAAAATGGTATGATTTTCAAAGCTGGCAGCCACCTGAGTACATGGCCTGTATTTATGTCAGGCCTTATAAACCTCATCCAAGAAGATGACAACACCTTCAGTCCTGAGTTCTTATCTGAAAGTCCGCTGTAAAGTGATCTGTGAAGGTTTTTGAGTTTATTTTGGTTTCAAAACTGATYGTGCTTTCACACAAGTAGCAACTGCTGCTATACTCATGCTATGTGACAGTTTCAGCTTTCTTTTCACTGGGAAAAAATAATCCTTAGCATTTGAAGGTAACAGATGCAAGTTGAAAAYGAACGTAGCCAGAAGGTGAATACAATGTTCAATTATTTATATACTCTTTGGGCTTTTCAAACTGGAAGATTACATCAGTGAGTTTCARTCTACCCCCAACATTTTTATTCAGTCCCTGAACATTTCTGTTCCATTCTCTTTGTGCTGAAACAATGAATGCTGTATCAAAAATTACACCTCTTTTGGAAATAATTTTATGGGATTATTTCGTCCTTGTATGGGGTTCATTCCATGGTTCTGTAAAAATGCTGGCTTTGAAACAGAAAGGAGAAATACTAAGTTACTTTTCAGGAAACAGCTTTTTTTTTTTTTTTACCCCAGAGGATAGAGCTTTGAGAAATAAGAACATTTCAGGGCTATTTAAACCAGAAAACTCTTCTTATCCTTTGAACTTCTGCAGGCAGAAGAGACATTTTTGTTGTTGCTGTTATTCCTTTGGAGGGAAAAGAAGGGCACACAGAAAATGAAGAGTAAACATCCAGATCCTCTGTACTGTAGATAAAAATGAACTCTTAAATTCATTCATCAAAGAGCTCTAACTCCACATTTCAAGGAAATCAGCCTCGTTTCCTGGCAATTGCCCTGAAAGTGACACAGTGACATTTTTCTCCTCCATTACCATTAATACACACACAGAATAGGGCTGGATTTGCACATCATCAAGCAGCCYGACAGGGAGCGTGGCATCTGCCCTGCTGCCACAGATGCCTGTGTTCTGAGGCATTCAGATGATATCTTCTCTTTTGAGGTCCTAATCATGGACTAAATATGGAAATATTCCTTCATGGCTGTTGTCTAAATGTTCCAAGACAAGCATGAATAAATGCGTCTTCTGGACTRAACATCAGTTCTTACACATTTTGTGATCTAAAAAAGAAACCCACAGAGGTCGAGCCCTGGGGTCTGCAGTGCAAGGTTAAAAAACTGAGATTAAGCTCAAAATAAACAACAAAAATATGTTCCACATCAGTTTCTTACACTTATATCAAGCACTAAAGTTCTGAKAAGTTCTGCCAAACTCTGTGAACATTTAAAAACTAGAATGCAGCAAGCATTGCACCAGAGAATCTGCTAAGATTTGGTGCAAAATCCAAATTTGCAATCTAATTTTGAATGAAAGAAAGAGGATTAAGACAGTTTCCACCTCCAACTCTGTTTTGAAGCCAAATCACACCTAAAAATTTAATGAGATTTAACAATAGTTCCACTGCAACAGTAGCTGGTCTTGTAATTTGGTGTTATAAGAAACACTCACTAAATTGTGTTGCTGCTGGCAAACCCAAACTTTCAGCAGTAATTTTCCTGAAGCTCCCTCATCTCTTCAGGAAACAGTAATGTCAGTAAAATATCTGATAATTACACCAGTTCTTACACTTTTATCTTTCTCTTCCCAGTCACACTGTGTTTCTTTTTTATAGAATTTTGGAGTGTGATTTGTTGTGCAACCCTATAGTCTTTTGTGCAGCATTTCCTGGCAAGAAGGACCTCAGTAGTTTTATGTTTCCATATTAGARTTGAGTGCTGCAGCCAGTGTTACCCACTGCCTGGAAGCCTTCAATATCCTATATTTTCATGGCATTTTGTGGCAAACTGGTGCTCTGTGACCATTTGAGTCCAGACTCTGCACGGCAGCCCTCCATGCCTCACTGCACGATGCCATCAATACTYCAGTCAGAATCTTGACACTTTTAAGCCTCTGAAAATATGCATTGAGCCACAGAAATTACTTTCATTTTTTAGCATCAAACAGTTATAGACAAAAATAACRCATATTTCATGTCCTCCTTTCTGAAACAGGCACTATGTCACATATTTTTAAACACGGCTCTGACAATTTTGGGACATAACTGCATCTGTTGTCATTGACTATGAACACCTCCAACACTGCCATTAGGCCTTTAACCCACTGCCCAGGGGGTTTTGGTTATCCTTATTTGTGTCAGATTGTTTTTCATTCCAGACAG
The DNA here is from genome assembly GCF_030028575.1 of Malurus melanocephalus. Classification (NCBI taxonomy): domain Eukaryota; kingdom Metazoa; phylum Chordata; class Aves; order Passeriformes; family Maluridae; genus Malurus; species Malurus melanocephalus. The sequence continues at coordinate 751,436 of NW_026623404.1, forward strand.
GCAGTGAAACCTCAGTTCTCCCTTTTGGAAACCTAAGAAAATGGAGGGGAAAAAATCCAAAGTCCCCCCCTCCAAAACCCCCAACACATTAGAAAGAAAACARCTATTTCCAACTGTTTTCCTTGCCTGTTTTTTTTCTGAGAGCTCAACTAGCTGAAGCACAGCTCAGGTCCTGGTGGTGAGTGACCAGCTCAGTTAATAGTTTATTTAGGACTTTTCTTTAAAAGGAATATTTTTCAGGACTAGTAAAACTTCAAATGTTTGGACTATGTCCTCTGGCATCAGTTGCCTAAAATGCAGCCATATGACCCCACAAGTGTTTTGAGGTTTTCAAAATCAGAGGGGCTAAGGTGGGATGAGGTCTCTGGAGATGATCTAGCCCAACACTCTCCTCAAGCACAGCCACCTGCMTGCCATAAGTTGCTTATGCCCATGCTCTACCAAGTTTCAAATATTTGCAAGGAGTAAGTCTGTGACTCTCTCCATAACTTATAGTAAGTGGCAKGAATCTCCATAGGGAGGAGAAGTGGAAGAGGAATCCCACTGAAAGACTAGGAAGAGGAGATTCTGCATCTTGACAAGATACTCTCAAAAAGCCAAGGAGCCRAAATCTGGACTCTTTTTCTTCTGACCCAGACTTTCAGTTTTTGAAACGTTTATCACTGGACTTGCTGTGCAACAGGGTAAAGCAGAATTAATTACTCCCATGTTGACCAACTTGGTGTGCTGGTGGGCATCATTATTGAACAATAATGACAGATTTTGTTTATTTCTGCAGGTGAAAAGCACACAGCCTCATGAAGGGTAGAACAGCAGGAAGAGAGAGGAAAATTAAAGAATACTTATTGAAGGTGTTTTTAAAGTACACAACACCAACACTCTCAGAGTTAATCTCCAGCCAACCAGTGAGGGAGAAACATTTTTCCAACTCTTATCTAGACTTGCAAGATCTGCTCATTCCTGCACCTCTCTCTGCTTTGTGTTCTCTCTGAGATGACCTCTATTCAACCCCCTCCTGCCCACTCTTCCAATCTCATTTAAAAGCTATTTAGCYATGTCTCTGCCTAGTTACTGTGGTCTTTCCCTTATCTGCAACTACACGACTTCTGCTGTCCTCTGAGCTGCTTGACTGAAAGGCAAACTAATGGAATACATAGCTTTTTTAAGGGCCAGCAAACACTTGTCATAATTAGGCAATTTGTTTAATGAATGTTGATGAATCCATCTATACTTTCTTTCAACACATTGCTAATAAATTACACTTATATCAAGCAGACATCAGAATCACATTTGCCCAGGCTACTCTACATGTCATAGTGAAAGTGGTATTTGTTCCTCAGTTTTTAATACTGTCCCTGCTTTTAACCTGTTGTAGAAAAATGCCCGTCACATTCACTATTTTTTGCATTTGTGCATTGATTGCTATTCTGTTATTCGACATTATCTACTACACACTTACTGGCACTATGTGTCTGCCAGCACAYGCTGAAAACATGCTTATCTAAAACTTTACTGGCAACCTGAATTAATGAAAAGTTTAGAATTGAAGCTTACCAAAAATTATTTTCAAGAATGTCTTACATTTTGGGTCCCTAATTTAAAACTGTTTGCAATTAAATATCTATGGAATCACTCCTGCCTTGTTTGCTTGCCTSGTACTGACAGCTGTGYTCAAGYTGGACAGCTGGAAAGTGGGAGTGCKTTTCATCTGCTTCAACTTTACCAGCATTGGTAAATTGACCATCTTAGTCAGAAAAGGAAAAACACAGGAGATTGGCTGGGCAAGTTAATAGTCATGTGATGAAATGTTGTCTTGCAGTGCTTGTTTCTCTCCAGGAGCTGTGGCAGTGGTGTTGGAGCTGCACCTGTAAAGCAAACAGGGGTATAATGTGGGTGTGAGCACTGACCTGCKATCAACCATATGACTTAATTACTGCTGCAGTGCCTGAAATTATTTTTTATGTTTATGGAAAGAAGAGGGAGTAGTGACTGGTAGGAAATGGAAATGGATACRGAGAGAAAACCTGAAATATGACAATAAGGCAACGAATGACTTTTTTTAAATGTATAAGGGCAGCTACAAGGTTTTATTTTCTCTAAAGGCCTTCAGTACTTAAAAATAATAGATAAAAATATAATAAAATAATTTTTAGAAGAACCATTAGAARTGTCACCTATCTTCCTCTATATGCAGATATTTACACTGAATAGTCGGCAGATTCTTTTTTGCAGATTTGTARACAGTTTTTCATGGTTGATGGAAATGCACTGGAGTTCTGTCCTTTGAAAATAATCCGAAAAAAAAGTTGCATTTTTCATGTTTTGCCTTTTAAGTAGAAGAAATCAGTTTCTGAGTTSCTATCTGTGTTTTAGTGCCTCACCTGCCACATCTCTACTGTTTTTCAAAAATAATTTTRACAACAGCTGGACCCAAGATCTCATTGGAGTTGCCTCTTTTAGAGGAGATATCCCACTCTCTTTTCCTAGGGTTGCCCGTATGTATTACCCAGTTGCCAATGTCACTTGCCAGAGTGATCATGGTCAGGGAAAGAGCAAATTTAATTTATCACCTCTTTAAATAGATATCTGAAAGAGGGCAGGAAATAGCCTCTGTCCTAGAAGTGTGACTRCCTCACTATGAAGTGTTCAAAAAGCTTCTAATGTTGTCACACATGCCAATGTGTCCATTACAGGCACTGAAAACTAAATTAGCTGAATCCCAGCATGACTGATCTTCGGTTCTGCTATTGCTATCTGTGAACAGAGGTCCAAGTATTTCCCCCTGAAATATTCTTCTTATGCCAAGGYAAACATGTTTACTACATTCTGCCAATATTCAAAATTAATTTTACTTCTGGGAAACGTGGGCATATGAGATGTTTCCAACTAAATTGATTTTTTCCTCTGTTTGGAGGTGYCCATGAAATCTGGAGCTGTCTAGATTTGACACTAATTCTAGTATYTGAGATGTTCCTGCCTGTGAAGTCAAATTAGATGGTGTTTATAATTCATCAMTGTCTTCCTGAAGATGGAATCTCATAAACATTTTATGGTAGTCTTGGAAGTCACCAGGCAGTYTATGACTAGAATAAAAGGAGTGGGGAAATCAGGCTTCTGGAATTGCATAGTATTACTATCCTAATCTAAAACAAAAGCAAAGCTTGAACAAGGGATGAACCAGATTCCAAGTACTTCTGGGCAAGAACTATGCTTTTTTACCACTACTATGAGATTAGAAGATGACCATAAAAGTTATGGTCCTTTTATTGTGGTAGRCAGACAGAATCTAATGGGCGATCAAGGACTGTCTGTGCTTGACACTCTTTCTGTTTCACTCAGAAATTATTCACAAAGACTAGGCTGCCTGTCACTTAATATACTAATTGGGGCATCATTCTGTTGAAATGTGAGACAGCATCATAGAATTTTAAATATGATTAATTTARTAGGTGACATTCGTATGTTGTTTGGGAAGGTATTATCCCCCRTTTGGTGAGCTGGCCAGCCAGTCTTCTTACCCCTGAATGCTGCTTCTTACCGTGACCTTTGAAAATCTGCAGTCAGGGCTGTAATTGGAGATGATCCCTTGGCAGAGAACAAGAGGGCTACTGATAAAATGCTATAAGATTTAAGGTCAAAGATACCAACCCTGTTCTTTCAACAGTGAAAAGRGAGGAAATGCAAGAATCTATAGGCAAATTAATGATGCAATTAATAGCTGGACAGAAAGAGAAAAGAGCCTGAATACTTAGCATTAGCTATTTAAAAAAACATGCAAAACTGCTACAATTTTTGTTCAAATAAAAACTCGACTTGGAGAGGGGAACATAATGGCAATTTCCATTACATATGAAAGGTCAGTAATAGGAACCAAAGGCCAAATTCCACAGTGCTCTGTAACTATATTTATCATCGCTTTTTTTTTTCCCCTGCAATACGAGTATATTTTGCATAAATTTCTTTCATTGCTCTAGACCCCATTAGAATGAAACACAGCTTTGGTAAGAATAATAGAGGGGGACATTTAGATTTGGTTGTCGTCTTTCAGAGTCACTGCTCTGCAGACTTCTGGGTGTCCATTTAAAGCTGAGAGAGAGTAAAAGYCATTTGTTTGCCTACTCAGTCCTGTATTGTGTGTTAGAAAGAAAGCCATTGTGTTGGGGTTGATAGGCTCAGTTTCAGAAAAGTCTTGCAGAGGGTTCTCCAGGAGATAACTTCACATTCAGCAACAATTGCTATCCTTTGGGAAAAACTCAAAAAAAATAAAAAGAAGAATTAATTGATCATGACACTGAAAATGAAAATATTTTAAGAGAGATTAAATTAGGGGAGAAAAAATATTATAAAACTGGGACCTGGTCTTACTTTCTCCAGGAATCCAACAAGCTAAGGCAAATACTGAGGATGAATGTACTGAAGCTGTCCCTCTCCCTGTTGTCAAGTTACTGTCATAAAACTGCAGCCAAAAGATCCARTTTAATGAGCTCATGGGAGAAAACTAACCCTTATCTTAATTTTCTATTTGGACACTCTCTTGTCTCCCCCCATTCATTTCTGGATGTATTTCAAGTTTCTGACTCACTCTGTTATCTGTGGCACAGTAACTATCATGAGAACATCTTTTTGGGGCTTAATATCATCAGGAATGTTGATGTGACATTTGGGTTTTTTTTCAGACCATCCAATCCACTGTGATTAATAGTCTTGCCTTTAATTTATTCAGAAATTTTATTTTTGTTTAGGGGTTTTTTTTTTTTCCAGTTTGCTTGTTCTTTTCCTTTTAAATAGAAAATATTCCCTCAACTTATATAAGCTTCTGACGTAGAAGCATTTCAGCCCACCCTGATGCCTGACGTTATTCCTCCTCAGGTGCAGCTCTTGGCATTTCCCTTTGTTGAACTTCTTGAGGACACACCTCTTGACGAATATGGTGGTCAAATTAACAGATCCAGCACCTTGTACAAAACGGTGTAGAAATATCCCAAAAACTTCTAAGGAGAGCAAGAGGCCGCTGAATAACAGTGAACGTGCCAAGGGAACATTCATAGATGTTCATAAATGCYAAGTTCACAAACTGGATAAACTGTTTCTGGAGAATCAGGGATGTTCAGAGGATATGGCCACCCAAGACTTGAACTATAGGGAAAGTCTGGTGCTTGAGACAGGGAGTAATGGTGTCCTACCCACTGGAAACAYGCTCTGGTTGAGACTTGCCTCCTGAATCAGCTGCCAGAGGAGGAGAGCAGGTTTAGCTGCATCCAGGAGGATTAACTGGATCTGTACAGAGACCCTTCTGGGGCAAGAGGCTGAACCTGCATCAGACCAAAGGAGGGACARCCAGAAGCTCTAATGGTTCAAGGGTGGATGGCAGAGATGGAGGAGGCTGAAGAGGTGAGATTGGAAASAGAGGGAGGCTCCTACTCCATCTGCAGACTGGCAAGGACAGKTTCAGTGCCCTGGGAAGTTACAGGCAGAACAAGCTCCATTATGAGGGGCTTCAGATTTGATCAARCTTGAACCAAGCATTTGCACAGGGAAGAAGCAACAGGTGAGAGTGGTTGCAGATTTCCCTTTGTGTAGGACAGAAATATTCACCTACCATCCACATATGTAATCAGATCAACCCAACCCAACAAAATCTCTGATCAGGCAGAGGAGAAAGACTTTGCACAGAAGAATTTTAGAGGAAACAGGCAGCAGTTTAGGTACCTAAGCAGGCGAGGGGCTGTGTTCATAGACTTTCCTGTTAGAATAAGGAATCTGCATTTCACTCCGGTGAGTTTCATGCCCCTAATATCCATTTAAACACCCAGTACCACTGGCCACGGTGTGCTGTTCCTTCAGGTTCCTTTTTCCTATGTGTGGTCAGAGTAAGTGGCCATGCTGGTCCTGTGGACTGGGAGAGCAGTGCTTCCTGGAAGGAGTTATGGGCTTCTCCAGCACACAACTGCAAAGATGTCCTCAGAAGCAGAAAGCTTTATGCTAAAGGTCACGTCATGTCCTCTTCCTTGCCTCTCCAGTGCACACCAGACAAATCTCACAAAACATGACGTGGTTTTTGGGTTTTTAGAGCTGATGAATGTGACTTTGCTCTCAGTTCAGCCACAAGCAGAATGTACAAAAGCCCTGAGAACATCTTGGGGAATTTAATTTATCAAGGGAATATTGAAGCCATAACAGGTCCCAGCGGAATACCAGTCAGCATTAAAGACTTTGRACTGTGACTGGCTGGTGCTGAGGATAGAGTTGGGGCTTTTGCGCTTCCATCCAAAATGCACAGCCCTCTTTAAAGAAAATTGGTCTTCTTATTTGTCACAGGAACATTTCCTCTTAATTGCTTTTTGTAACTTACCATTCTTTCTTGGAGTGCTGCACATTGTAGTTGCGTGGTTTCTCTGTAATCACGTTAGCCCTGTTCACTTAAAATTGATATGGAAAATTGCTCAGGTGATTTATCCTTTCCTGGCAAATACCATTCAATGGATGACACAGTAGGAAAAACTGATAGATTCCTCTTCTGCCCTATCTGGACCCTATCCAGATTTCTATGAAGTGACTGGAAAAGTTGCCATCATTTTTCAGGGCACCTGGACTCTTAAAAAGAGCTGTAAGGGAGGTGGACCAGTTGTCGGACATCTTCTGCTGTTCTCATAGCAATTGTGAAGACAGATTTCTGTGAAYGCTGAACATACTGTGCAGAGTGCATGAGCATCTTTGGGTCCGTTGCTGTTTATAATAGTTGCTTATTTTCTCCCTGAAGGTCCCAAAGGACACTGCAAGCATCTTGTTGAACAGCAATCTCTAGATCAGTGACTGTTTCAACCCAGCTGCTACCAAGCTGAGGCATGACAACTGCTTAGAGCTCGGAGGCAGGGAAAATGATGGTGCCTTTAATCCTCAGACCTGTTGCTGTCTCAAATGCTGTGCATTTTGAAAAATTTGCAATATATTYTCCAGGATTTCCTCCATCAGATACTTGAGCTGGAAGAGCATTTCTTAAAATCAAAATGTTCATAAATAATAGAATAATGGCTACTGTCAATTAGAAACCTGAAATAAGGAATTTATCCATGGGCAGCAATTTCATCACTGGACATCTGTTCACGTGGGACATCTTAGTGAGAAAGAATTGATCCTGGACCATGCACCCAGATGGGCCTGTCCCTCCTCGTTGGGTGACCTTGTGCCCACCATTAGAACTCTGATCTTTTACATGACTCAGAACTTTATCCAGTAACTCTTGTATTCATCTTGCAGTCCTTGGTTGAGGCCTCACCTTTGGAAAGTTGTCCTGTATTGCTTTCAAGTGTTGCAGTAACAAAAACCATCCCACAGCGGCTGATTCATTGTCCCAGTAATTTATTATACTGCCTCTTAGAARGCACAGCTCATTCTTGCACTAAATTTGGTTAATGGCTTCTTTCAGCCACGAGTGCACTGAGTATGCAATTCTCAGACACCAAGTTTATGTGCATAAATCTGCTCCAATAATAAACTTTTGGTATCTGGCTTGCTTTWTCTAGAGAAGATATTATAAATCTGTTCTTTCTTGTTCTGATTTATAATGTGTTCTTGGAGTCCTAGTGTTAAATGTATTTAACACTTGGAAAAAAAAAAATCTTTCCTAGCTAGATTTTTCTAGATTGTTCGTGACTAAACCTCCTTCCCCTCCTAACATATTTGAACAGATTTATAGCAATTTTGTTGTGTCTTTATACGTAAACTGAAGAGAATCTGGCCTTGGTCTCAAGCACATTGCATGGCCATGTGTGCTGTTAAATATTTAGCACTCTCCATGGCATGAGTTTGGCTTGAGCAAACTGATTTCCTCTCCCCAAACAAACCAGGGAATATTGATATTCCAGAAATCCCAGGGTGGGCAGGAGTGGGATGCCCACAGTGCATATTTGTTTTCACAGTCCCTGAGATGCACATGGTGAGGCGTCCCCTGCTGGGTGTGCGGTGCCAACCGTGTGAGGACAGGCAGTGCCTCGTTATTTTATTCACAGAGTATAAACACGGCTCCTGTGCCAGCCTAAGGAAGCATCGTGGAAGAAGTCCTTAGGAAGAAATTCTTTACTGTGAGGCTGGTGAGGCACCAGTTGCCCAGAGAAGCTGTGGGTGGCCCATCCCTRGAAGCATTCAAGGCCAGGTTGGATGAGGTTTTAAGAAACCTGGTCTAGTGAAAGGTGTCCCTGTCCGCAGAGGAAGGGCTGGAATATAGGATCTTTAAGAACCCTTCTAACCCAAGCCCTTCTATGATTCCATGATTATGGCAAGCACAGAAGTGTATTAAGGAAACTCTCTTTGGCTTGTTCAGAAGGAAGGGGAGGCTCTTGGCATCCCCAAGGAGCTGAGTACCTGCAGCCTACCTCAAATAGCTGGGGAGCTTTCTGGAGCTGTTGTGTGGCTGGTAGGAAGCTGTAGACGCACAGATTATTTGCCCACAGAATGAGCAGTTGTCGAGCACCCAGAGGAGACCCAGCTCCCTCCCTGTGTGCTCAGAGCGCTTCACACATCTCTGTGGCTGGGACATCCCAGCTGCATGTGCAGCAGCCACAGGGATGTGTGCAATTGTGGCCATCTGTAATGTGTGTTGACAGGAGGAGTCCAAACATCCCCTCTGTCTTGGTGTTATGTTTTATACGTAACATCCCATCAGCTGTACCACAGAGGTATGGAGGTGCTTCACCATTTTTAGAAGCCAGACTCCCCCRGTTTCACAGGGAAGAGATACCTAAATGTCTTTGTAGTGTGAGTAAAAAGGTCTGGAGGGAGAGTGGCTAATATTTTAAAACTCTTCCTACTSTCTCTTTGTTCTTTCTCTCCTTATTACTATTGCATTCTTCTTACATTAAACACAACATTATTTTTTTTCTGAATTTGAATTAGCATACACATTATGTTGCTGTTTTATAATATTATTGCCAGAGAGATTATTTTCRCAAGTAAAATTGCCCCCTACATATTGTGATGAAAATATAGCACATTTTAGAATTCAGCTGAGTCAGATTCGATTTCTTGACAAGTTGTACAATTTAAAGAAAGTYATTTCATAAAAATTAAACATAGTGYTTATTCAATCATCTGTTGCAACCATCTGCTGCTGATATATTATTTTGATTTACCATCCTAAGCCTGGCAGGACCCCATCATGTCCCCAAGGAAGTCAACTGCAATTTTATTATTCCCTTCACTCAAAGGACGATAGAATCTTCRTTCAACTTACTACCCAAGGTGAATTATAATGTAATCTTCTTCCTCTACTCTGCAGTTAAGAGTTTAAAGTTTCTACAGCAATGGTATTGTCATATTGGAATTTTTARAAAGTTCTATTCAAACAAAACATCCCTGTCACAAGCATTTTTGCAACCGCCCATAAGTTAATGATATTTTAAAATTCACATGAGAAAGTAGCACTTAAGTACAAATATTTTGAAGTGCATTGAGTTGCAGGCACTGATCTCCTTAAGATGCCTCTTACTAGATTCATTAAAGTTTCTCTAACAGGTATAGTTGGTTTAATTCAGTTTCCCTGAAATATATTCTTACATCAAATAAACCAACTACACATGACATAGTAATTGGAGGTTCTAGCTGCTGCCTTAAAAATTTATCTGTAATGTCTATATAAACTGCAATATTTTCCTTAAATCCCATTGTTGCTGGCTGCACTGTAAAATTAGAAATTAAAACCTTATGTTTGCAAGTGCAACCTGTCCAAATATTTCAGATAAGATGCTTCAAGAATAGCTGCTGATTTTTCTAATAAAACAGGAGCAGGATATTTTCTATTTAAATTTGTTTAAAAGAAAACCCTTATTCAAATGCACATACCCTCTTTCTATACAAAGAAGGATTCTTTTTTTTTAAACAATTGAAGCATGCTTCAACTATCCTTTATATGTGTGAATTACAATCATATTACAGGCATACACACACACAGCACTGCCTGCACAGATGTTATCATTTGGTGACCATTTTTAGTTTGACAGCACTACATCGTATGTTTTTATGAAGCACAAATATTTGGTGCTTCCTGCATTCTGAAACAGCTTTTTGAGGAAATGAAGCATTTTTAGCCAAAAACACAGTTTCAGAGAATGAATGATGAACAGCTAGAGGAGCTTGACCATTCCCAGAAATATTTATGGAAGTGACCATGGTTAACAGTGAAGAGGCAATGCTGTTAACTCCTATGCAAATTTCAAAGCACTGGGCCTAGATAAAATCAAGGCTGAGTATTAAAAAAATTGAACACATTAAAGCACTTCTCTGCCCCTTAAGATATTAAAAATTACTCAGACTTCAGTATGTCGTACCTTCCTGCGGATGGAAACATGAAGTTGTGTATAATTTAATGGTTATTCAAGAAGTCATTGTGAGGTACACACAGACACTGGCTGTGGTTTATACCCTGAAGCACAGTCTGAGGGCATTTGGCTAAAGCTGATGTGGTCTCAAGTGAAAATCTGCATATCAGCTCTAGGGCAGATTGTAATAAAAATTGTCATCAACTGGTTATGAACAAATTATGGACCTCGTTTTGAATGACAGGAGCTGAATTCAGCAGGTTGCATTTTGTATTTGTAAAATACAAAAGAAGGTATCCCTCAAGAAAGCAGATGCAGTCCAGTTAGGACAGGGAGAGACATCTTCTAAGTGTGGGGATCTCATGGATCCTGCTCAGTAACTGCTTTTATTGTGCTTAGCCAGACATTCAGTCTGCACTTCCAACTCCCTGACCTCTCCCTGGACAAGGCGTATCTGTAAGTGAAGTATTTATAATGAAAAAAATCCTGAAYGAACGTAATAGTCATTATGATTTCTAAAAATGTTGATAAATCCAGACAAAGGTCACTGGGCAGAGGAAGGAACAACTTTTTCATTTTTTACAAGTATTTGATAATATATAGCTAAAATATAAAAAAAAAAAAAAAAAAAAAAAAAAAAAAAAAAAAAAAAAAAAAAAAAAAAAAAAAAAAACAAAAAAACAAACAAACAAACAAAAAACACCAAAAAGAGAGTTCTATTCTCTTTTCCAAGCAAGCACTTTAAAATAAATAAGTGTTGGAAAAAAAAAACAAACAAAAAAAACCAAACAAACCTGCCTGTTTCTCCTACTTAGGAACCTATTCCACTGAATATGAAGAGACTGATGATCAGAAGTCTTTGAACCCCAAAGTTGAGGCATCTACATCTTCATGGGGCGTGAAATTAAAGTGTGATGTTTTCTTGGGTTGTTGGAGAGGTTCCCTGTTTAATTAGGTTGAAATTGGAGGTATTATTAGGAGATAGCATACTTTCATGTTTATAAAGGTACCAATTTTGATTGAGTAAGCCTCTATCCTGAAGTATGGTGGAAACTGGGAATAAATGCAAGGGTAGTTTTTTTAGACTTCCTGCATTTTCCCTGAGCACGAGTTTCTATCCCCTTGGAGCACATCTTTGACAGCAGAGACGAGAGCAAAATGACTGAGAGAGCATATGTTTGCCATGTCAGACCAACTTGATTGTCTCCACAGCAGCATGGGCAGGTTTGTGAACAAGGAGAGAGCTGGGACACCATTCACATCAACTTTGGCAAGATTTTTGAAAACATCTCCCACAGTGTTCCAGTATTCATGTTTGGACACCACAGTCAAGCCAGATGGGTAAAAATATTGGTAAGAAACTGGGCAGGCAGGTTAACCAAAAGAAAAATAAACACACAATGCAACAAAAGCTAGGGTAAAAAAATAGTGACTTTTTTCTTCAGGTCCTTTCTTTTTCCTACTGGGACATGAAAGTGTGGCTGGAACAGTAGCCCTCTGAGGAGAGGCTGGGGCAGCTGGACTGTCACAGCTTAGAGCTATGGATTTAGGCAGAGCTTAACATCAGGCACCAGTGCCCACGTGGAGGTCATCAAGGATGTGTAGCTGGGCTCAGCACGACCATGCAGGGTGGGGGCACAAGGGACACGAGCAGTAACTGAAGCAGGAAAGGCTCACCCTCAATAAGGAGAAACTTTTTCCATGAGAGGGCAGTCAGGCAAAGGCACAGATTTTGCAGTCGTGGTCCTTGGAGGTTTTCAAGCACTGAGTAGGAGAAGCTCTGAGCAGCGTGGATTGGTCCCAGAACTGAACCTGCTGCAARCAGGAGGTTGGGACAGGGTCTTCCTGAGGACCCTCCCTGCCTGAATTGTCCTGTGATCCCATCACCCTCCACTGTCTGAGACACAGAGCAAAGCTAAAAGGACCTTTTGTCTGACTTGGAATCATCATTCCACTCTTCTTCACTGACAAATAATGAATAAAACTTAAGGATAAAGGTAGTTTTTATTAAGACATTTCTCCCCCTTGTTGGTTTCCTGATCCATGTATCTTATTCTATAGCATTCTACCAAAATGCAGGAAAATATAACAATGAAATGTATTTTCGGTTGATCACTTCTCTAGGAAGTCTCTAAACAAAAGTTAATTGCTGTAATGTGGTTTTGTTACATGTTCTGCCAGGTGCTTGCTATTTACCCTAAGAAACAGTGTTAGCACTATAGAATACTAGAAATATTTTAAATTTCTCTTGAGAAAATAATTATATGCATCTGTTCCAAACTGAGAAGCAACAGGTAYATATATAAAAGATCTACCTGAATAAAATGTCTGCTGATTGTGTTACCAGTGTAGATCAAAGCCACACTCTTTTCTTCTGATATCCTTACTCAGAAGTTTTAAGCTTGTTTGAGATCTCTTTACTCCCTTCTCAAAAAAAACCCAAAAATTAAAAAACCCAAAAAAAAACCCAAAACCCACCAAAAAAAAAAAAAAATCAAACCAAAACGCACAAACTAACAAAAACCAAAAACACTGAAAGGAAAAAAAAACACTGAAAGAAAAAATCCTTCAGGCAAGAGTGTCATTGGCCTGCTGCTTGCATAAAAAATGTGATTAGAATTTAGCAACTGTGAATGAAGAAGGACAGAAAGAATTGAAGCCTCAAATTGCTATTTCAAGTGTCGAGAAAGGCTGGGTTGAATCTGAACTTTGGGCACATTAGGTAAATGAGACCTGTGGGTTGTTTAATCTAGGTAGTGGGGACTATAATAATTTCCAGTGCAAGTGGATGCAATTTCATTTCCATAAATGAAGCCAGAGCTGTACTCTTCCCAATCACCCTCTATATTACAGGCTATGTTAGATTAATGTGCTGCTTTTTATTTCCTGTTTTCTCTATGATCTTTGACAAATATTTCACCTTTATGGGTGACATTCATTTCACCTAATTTTAGCTTTTAAAAGTTGGACATATGTCATAGAGTTGGGCATCTGTCATGAAATGCATTCAGTGTATAGAGAACAGAGATTATAAATGGAGCAATTGCTTTTTTTCCTACTGCAGTGGAATGTAACTCTGGGATTGCTGGGGAGCAACAAGGACTCAGGGGAGCCGCCGTGGACCCTCCTTCCACCAGACACTCACACTGCAGCTCCTGGGTGCCCTGGCCTCACTGCCACTTGTTCCCTACACTGATGTTCCAGTTCTCAGCAAGAAAGCTGAGAACTGACAATTACATTTGTTTCCAGCTCTTCTCTCTCTCAGCGCACAGATGATGTTTTAACAGCTTTCCCATCACCTTCCCAGGTGGATTGCCCTGCCCTTAGTGCCCAAACTCCAGATTTTCCCTTCCAAAAGTGCTATCTTACTCCAGACACTTTTAGAGACTTCAAAACACTGTTACAATCAGAACCTTTCTCTAATTCAGCATAGAATCACAAAATTAAAAAATAGTTTGGTTTAGAAAGGACATTTAAAGGTTTCCTTGTCCAACCTCCCTGCCATGAGTGGGGCCATCTTCCATGGGATCAGGTTGTTTAGAGCCCTATCCAACCTGACCTTGACTATTTCCAGGGATGGGGCATCTTAATACCTCTCTTGGCAATTGTTCCAGTGTTCCAACACCATCATTGTAACAAGACTTCTCCTTATATCCAATCCAAATCAACCTTCCTTCAGTTTCCAACCATTGCCCTTTGTCCTATTGCAACWGRMCCTGCTAAAAGATCTGTCCCARTCTTTCTTTTAGGTTCCCTTTAAGTATATGCTGTTCCAAATACTGCTGAAAGACACCAAAACTCTCACTGAATAAACATTTATCAGGCCTGACCACTGATCCTTCAGATTTATCTCCCTTCTCCTGTATCGACATTTACAAAGGAGATAAATTTATGTCCTCCTTTCCCTCCTGAGAGCCGGAGAGTCACAACCGAAGGCAAAGAAWCAGTGGGGACAAACTGTTGGGAGTCTGTTACAGAGTCCCTGATGTAAAGAATGAAATGGATGAAGCTTTTCCATGAATCACTGGAGGAGTTTCCCAGTGGCAGGGTCTGCTCCWCACGGTGGATTTCAACAACACAAGTATCTGCAAGTCAGAAAATGCAGGATTATGCAAGCAACAGGGAAGCTGCTTTTCTTTCCTGATGCAAATCCCAGAGGGGAGAGTCAGGGTAATGCTCCACCTGACCCCTGCCCGTAAGGGACAAGCTTTGAGCCAGTGCTCAGATGATGGGGAAATGTWCTAACACTGCTGAAATCTGGGTGGGAAAAGGCACAGAGCTGGGTCCTACCAGCCACTCCAAAGTGGAACCATTTTACCAGGATTAGTCAGTGCGTGAGATACTCCAAGGCAGTCAYGCCACTGAAAATCACTGCCTGATTTTTCATTAGCAGGCATTTAGCCAGGCTAAGTGGCACTGGGCTGTCTCTGAATTAGGAGCAGCATTTTCCCCCTTGCAGTGTGAGGCAGTCACACAACTTTGCTGTTATTAATGTCACAAACCTTTCTCTGAGCCAGAGACTGCCTTTCTCTCCATGACTGCACAGTAACTAGCAATGTCAGACACCATTAAGGTGTATCATAGATGTGTACAACATGTATGTACCATACCATGTCAAAAAGTTATCCCTCTAAGGCTTTCTTTTCAACCTGCTTCAAGCATTCTTTTCTTTCATGTTTTTTCAATGATTTAAGATTTTAGAAGCATGAAAAATCAGATATCTGCAATTACATTTTATAGGCATCTTCCTGTAAAAGATATTTTAATATCTATAGATATATAAAAACAGCGTACCGCTAGGCCACCATCCTTTGTGCATTACAATTTGCCCTTTTTAAGTGTACTTTCACAGTGATTGAAGTTAATGATCGAATCTTCTGCTTTAATTACATGTGTCAGAAGTAATTTATCAACAGAGAAGTAATTAATCTGTGCTTTAATAAGCAATAGATCATATGATCTGTAAAGGAATTTTTAATCTGCTTTTTTGGCCCTTGGAACTCCCGAGGATATTTTGAAGGAGATTGAGCGAGAACCATATTTTCTTAAGTTATTCACTACAAGTTGTTTTTTTATGTAACTTACTAAAAGTAAAGTGGTAAGAAATCAAGATATTTGGATAAAAGTCAGATATAGATACCTTTCCTCAAAACGTACACACACAAAATGTTTTAAACTTCTGCACGCCCATCAACTGACAAAGTTTTCAACAGAGTAATTTTAGCTGCAAAACAACAAACAACACTGTTCAGTGTTACAGCAGCTTTTATTTGCAGGAGTGAAATAAGAAAATCATCCCTTCAAATTTGAGAAGAGTGTTCCAAGCTATAGGTTGGTCTGATTTTTTAATAAGGTTAATAACAACATTGTGTTGAAAATGAGAAAAAGCCAATAAAATGACAAAGTTTATCAGGATGACAGCTTTGTTCACCAAAAACAAACAGAACTTTTAGATTTTAAAAGGCTAATAAATTAGAGGCTGCTGTAACTCACATATGCCTTTGAAATAGAATGGCATCCTGCTAGGAAATTCAATAGAGCCGGTTAATAAATAAATGCAATGGATAAATCAGGGATAATGAGTAATGCTGTGCCAAACAGCAGATGCATTTCTTAGAACAGTGGCCTACTTGTTTGCTTAAATATTTCAGTGCCACCTTAAAATAAAACCTTAGATTTGGCTGAAGGTGTATTTTGACAAAGCATTTCTATCACTCAGCCAAAATATAGAAGGTTGTTTTATATCACTTGTTTGCAAATAGCACTTRTAAAATATGCCTTCCTTGCAATTGCTTGTCAAAACATGACACTGAAATTAAAAGGACACCCACTGTATGGACATATACGAAAGAAAGATGATGATGGAAAACGTAATTTTGGAAATGCATTCTTCAGATTTCTGGAAAAAAAGATTTAGAGCCAATCAGACAAACAAATGTAGTTGCTCTAATGACCCCTTAACTGAGCATACTGAGTTCTATATACAGGTTTTTCAGGGTATAATAATAWTTTTTTTTCTGAGTGATCAGATGACCACAAATTTATTTATAATTGCTTACATGGCAACTAAACATTTCATGAAGTTTAGCATTAACAGTAATTTACCCTGAGACAGGGTTGGAAGTAATTCACTGTTTTTTATGCACACATCTCATATTTTAAAAATGCCAGCCACCAATCATAAGCGGAAATCCCAAGCAATTCAAAGAGTGAATAGTAATCAGCAGGCAGCAAGTAGTCACTATATCTCTAGAAGAGGGAAAAACAAGAAATTAAAGGAAATATGTTTGTGAATAAGAAAAATAGGARAGACCAACCAGATCATCCCTCAGAGAAAACTATTGTGGGTAAGAAGAGGGTAAAACCAGATTCCAGTGCAGAAAGTGCTGGGCTGCAAAGCCAGGCTCAGCAGGATAGTGAGTCCAGCYGTGAGTCAGGGCTGACTGCTGTAGGGTTTGTTGCTGTGTTCCAGCCTATCTTCACGTTGTGGCAGGTCATACCAAATCGTGTCTCTTCATCAGAATAACCCCCATGTTTGTAGCAGACATTGTTGCAACGAGCTGTTGTGCAGCGTTTGCTGCCTAAACATCCTTGTCATTTTATAATGGGCTGTCATGTGTTGTGGCATGCATAGTCCAGGCTGCTCCCTCATCACAGAGAACACTCCAACCACAAGTGAAGAGTCATGGAAAGCTCATTCACCACATGTGGGGCATTTCATRAGGATTCAGAGATGCATAGGATGCTCAGTTTGACTTCTAGAGCAAGGTGCTTCTTGGGCAAGAGAACAAGTTGACTTCCTCTGAGGAATCTGACATTGAGGCTGTTCCTCTTTTCTGTTTTTTGCAGCCAGACTGTGCCACATGCAGCCACCAAAGCCCCATGTCTGTACAGGTCCTCCTGCAGATAGGACAGCAGCCTTTGACTCTGGGCTTCTCCCRGTGTGTAGGCACTGAGGCTGTATCTCCCAAATCCTACACAACAACCTCATTTATTCCATGGTTTTCCTTTTCTCGTCACACAGAAACACTGAAATCAATGATTACTTGAAGCACTGAAGCACCCCTTCTTGTGCTTCAAGTGCTTGAAGCACTTTTGAAAGCACCCCTTTCAAAAACCCTGTGGAGGTGGACCATACAATAGCCAGGTCCCTTTGAACCTAGACTTTCCTTTGATCCTATCATGACCAGATTTCCCAGCAGCTCTCAATATAATTTTCATGTGCATGACTCTGCTGTTTTAACTTCTTCTCTCAAAGATTTTTCACTAAGATTTTCAAAAACATGCACAATGTATTTGCCTTAATTACCTTTTATTGTGCCTGGATGGGGTGGAAGGGGAAGGTTCAGAACTCACCCATCACTTAAAAATTCAAGCCAAGAGATATGGCAAAATAATGTGGATAATAACTGAATAATATAAAAATATTAATCATATGAAAATAACTGAAACTGAGAATATTTTCCATTCAAGTTTACACATTCTAATGTTTAACACTACTTTCCTATACTATAGAAGAACAGTATAAAGCTTCAGAGTAACAGTATAAAGCTTCACAYATATTTAAGATAAAGCAAGCCGTGMTTGGTTAAACTGTCTTTTCCCRTTTAATGTCTATGACTTTTGTACCACAAGACTACAAATTACTGCTTTGGGCAAAGATGACAATTCATAYTGGCCAGATGTAGATATTATTCRTTGTTGCCAGGCTTTTTTACATCCTTAAGTTATAAAYTTTGTTCTAYTTTATGGCACATTTTGAATGAAATATGATTCAAAGTTGTATAAGAATATATATGCAAACTGAACATCTTTCCAGAATCTTGTTGGTTTGTTTCCTTTATCTCTTTTTCTTTCCACCATATTCTGATGGGCTACACATCTTCAACCTTCCCTTCTCA
Organism: Malurus melanocephalus; assembly: GCF_030028575.1. Classification (NCBI taxonomy): domain Eukaryota; kingdom Metazoa; phylum Chordata; class Aves; order Passeriformes; family Maluridae; genus Malurus; species Malurus melanocephalus. The sequence goes on from NW_026623404.1 coordinate 769,650, forward strand.
CTGAAACTGTCTGAGAGCATTACTTAGAGGAAAGATATCTCTGTTTTTAGAACATTAGGAATTTTTAAAAAAAGGCTGGAAGGAGGAAAGAGAGTAGATTGTCACAGTCAGAGTAGGAATAATGGAAATGCAAAGGGAAGTAGAGGACAAGGGGTCCTGGGATCATGAATGGAGAGAGAGATTAGGAAGAAATGAAGGCAAAAAATTGTCTGGAAGATTGAATTTTAATTGTCAGCTCAGGCACAAACAGGCTTTGGAGCAAAGGGAACTCAAGTGAATGAGTCAGATGGGAAAAGGGTAAAAGTGARTTTTTCCACTGTGGGAAGAAAAAAAGGAATTGGACTAGGGAGAAGATTTACTGTGTTGGAAATGGGGAGGCTGACTGAGCAAGAAATGAACAAGGAGCTGGAGCTTGAGTAAGAATCCAGAGGTGGTGGAGGGACCAGGAAATGCCTGGGACAGGGGGAAAGGGTGGGGGTGCAATGGTGGGGAACTGCACAGCAAGAGTGATGGGCTGGGAAGAGATATGGAGGTGAAAAGGGCAATATTCTGAGAATGTCAGCCAGAAGAGGGGTGATYAAGACTAGCTGACAAGGCAGCCATAGATACTTGTTTAATTAATGCAAATTGCTGTCCTATCCCATCCATGAACTGTGTGTTTGGATATTCTGGACACTGCTTTTTTTGGTGCCAATGGTCTCACTTGTCTTTATTTTTTTTAATGCTAGTTAAAATTAATTTGTAATTTCATATAATTAAAGAGAGAAAATAGATCCACAGTTTACAAGACACAATGTTCTCTAAAAATAGAAAGAATATAAAAAAATACTCTCTCTCTTGCCCAGACATTGTTCTGTAATTCAGAGCTGGTTGCTCTGGTAACTTCCAAAGATACTTTTTCCTCCYAACTGAGAAATGAGCTGGCTTGTAAAGCCATGCAGCCAAATAGTTCAAGCAGATGGTGAGTGACCTCAGAAAACAGGAAAAGAGAAAGGATTACCAAAATTGTTTCATATTAGGGCTACAGCATCTGTCTTCGAAGGGAAATTTCTAAATTACTTCTATTATACAATCCACTTAAACTTTTCCTCTTAAGTCTGTTATTTAGGTCAGGGGGAAAAGGGATTCTTCAACAGCTTCTTGAAATGGTCTCATCTCAAATGTCTGACATAATCACATAGCAATTTCTTTGCAGAGTAAAAATTATGGGTATTTTCACATTTGTGAATAGAATAGAGTGTTCTTTTTATGGGAAGGGAAGGGAAGGGAAGGGAAGGGAAGGGAAGGGAAGGGAAGGGAAGGGAAGGGAAGGGAAGGGGTACTTACATGTGTTTTGAAGAAGATAGAAGACAAAACTATTCCTTATGTAGCTGCAGTGTGTTTATGAGAGAACTATCAAGGAAGAAAGATAATATGCAATACATTTTATTTTCATGTTAATGGACATTACAGTCCAACAAAGGACAAAGCCAAATTCATAAAATATTTTCATTTACTGTTAATGGAATTGGAAAACTACAAAAAAAATTACACAATATTTATATGGTACTTGCTTAATGAACCTGCAGAAAATGTAGAAAAATATGCATATTCAACTTTGGATGACTGTCATTGCTCCCCTTTTGATTTGGTATTTGGGGTAGAAGTAATTATGATTAAGTCTGAGACTTCTGCCTACTAGAATGATGAAGAACTTTATAGGAAGGAGAAATAGTAACATGATGATGTTCAGAATTAACACTGATCTTTAGATASGGCAACTGCATCATGAAAACTGCAGAGAGCTCAGATGGACAGGATGATAAAATATGCAAGTGTGTGATGCATGTATATGTATAGGTATATGTACATGCATATGAATATATACACACTTATAGCTGCAAGTAATCAGTTCATCCAGAGACTTGTAATGTGCATAAACTTTCCAGTTTGCACAATCCAAAGATGTGCCCTTTGCCAAAGCTGAATTTTGTCTGCTCTCAGACACCAGTCTTGATGATTGCTCTTCTATTTCTGTCTCCACAGACAGTTCAGTCTGTGACTGCACACTACCACCCCACTATTCAATCTCCTCAAGATTCTTTCAGGGCTTTTGATTTTTCTCTTTCCTCCGTTTCTCTTTTCTCTGAATGACTTATAATGGTCTACTCCAGACTTCAGACAAAATGAACTGGCAGAGTGGTTTTTTGGGCTAGCTTCTCTTCTAAAAGTCATTCTGCCTTGTCTCCATCCCCAAAAGATCCAAGAGTCTTCCTTCCTTGTCTTTAATGTAATCTAGGACTCTACCAACAAGGCTGAAGAATCTTTATACAGTTATGAAAGAAAKGTCTAAGGGTGGGATCTGGTTTCATAGTCTTATAGCATTCTTAAAGAGAAAGACACAGACTCTTTGCTTTCTCTGCATACTGTAGAGTATTTGACAATTACATGGATATCAATTTATTGTTTGGCATCCAAGGATCAAATACAGCTCCCAGAATTTACAGGGAGTAGAAACTTACCCTGCACTCACCCTGTGCAGGCTATGGTCAGCAAACTCCATCTCAGTGTATGTAATGGTGACAGAATCAGGCCAGTCTGGCAATTGATTCCATACACTGCTGGAGGAAGCCAAAGATCTCACACTTAGTTAGGTCCCAGCCATCCAATGGACCGTTCCAGTCCTTAAGAAAGCTACACTTAAAGCTTCATAAAAGCATCTCTTCTGCTTTCCATTTGGTGACCTGGACAAGGGCTGAGTTTCTGCAGAAAATCCCATCTGTCCCYGTCCAGTAAGATATAGAAAAACACATCTCTCAAACGGAAAGCAGTGTGTTCTTAAGAAACATATGAAGTGATCYTTTTGGTGACTCTCTGATTGTTATGGACAAACTCCTTTTTTTAAACAGGAAATCAGTGATCCAGGTACAGTAACAGAGGAGTTTTTCTATGTTCTTTTACATCTTACCACTGAAGAAATTGTTTTCCAAAGCATGCAAGATATAGTAAAATTTATTCATCAAGAGACAAAGCATATCTCAAGCAGAGAAAGATTTTTGGCATTGCTAATCTCTTCTGTACAGTAATTGGTAAATTGATATAAAGCTTATTTTAAAATAATTAGGAATCTCTGAAGCAGTGTATCCAAATTATGCTCCTTCTCAGGAAAATTTAAAAATGACTTACTGAAACTAATAGCATTATGCCATTTCTGGTGCAGGCTTAATAACTGGAAAAAGTTATTTAAACTCTTTCAAAAGAATTCTTAATAAGATAAAAGTTTCTTAAGGCCCTTTAAAAAAAACTCTTAGCAGTTTAACTGTCCAGCCARATCTACAGATCTTTTTGTTCATTTCCCCACAGAGCAGCAGGTAGTTTTTGGCCTTCCAATTTCTTGGAGAGAAGCTCCTTCTGGGGATATTTTTTTCTTGTAGACTAGCACGTATCTGTTTCTTCAAGCAGTGAAACAAGATAAAGGTTAAGATTTAAATTACTAATTTTCTAAGAAGAATTGAGGAAAATCATCCATAACCTGTGTTGCCAAGGTTTTATCTGCCAAAGAAGATAAAAATTTTTGACCCTTTCATATCACATGAATCCTGCATGAATACTGTATAATGGGAGAGAGACAAATCTTTAAGACTGGGTATTGGAAAGCAACAGTCCTTTTTTTTTCGCTGTGAACATGCAGTGAGAAGAGTCACCATGCTGCTGATCCTGCAAATATCCTTGCAAATATCCTGCCCTGATCTGGTAGATTGGTGAGACCTGCTCAGCTCACCCTCAGGCTCACATAAGCTACTAACTTAACCCCTRGTAAGGCTGGTAATTCAGAGAAGTCACTCACATCAGGAGAGTGGGGCCCTTTTCTCTGGACAACAAAGGCTTGGATTCAGCCCTCAGCTCTGAATCATTGGCTGAGATTGCATCAGCCCTGTATAACACACTGGATTTATTCAAGATTGACAGTTTCAGCATTTGGRTGCAATGGTCACACCTATTGCTTTATATCACAGATTTAGTGGTAGTTTACAGTCTTCCTTCTGATTAAGAAGTTGGTGTTGTTCCATTAGAATTCACATGGAGCCACTCTTATATGGACAACACGGAAGTGTTAATGTTGCCACTTGTTTTGCTTGTGCATGTCAATTCAGCTGCGAATGTTTTCTCATAATTGTTGCAACAGAGTTGTTACAAACCTCAGGGTAATTAAAAATCAATTAAACAAAACCAACAGCTCTACTTTTACTTCCTAAGGACTCCCTGCTCTCCCAAGTTCCAGTCCTGTATACAATCAACAGAACAATCTTTACACCATGTTCTTCCCTCCCCTGTAAACAGGTCATGTCTGGAAAAATGGTGGGGCAAGGAATGACTGTGTCTTTTTACCACCTGACACATTACTATTTGTCACTGAAATTCCCCAATTTAGACTCTCTCACCAGCCACGTATCCATTTGGTTTAAAAGTGGGGGGAAAATATTAAATATTAAACAGSTTTTAATATTTGAGTTAAAGCTAAACAAGAAATGAGATGATAGACTTCAGCTGAGTGAYCTCCAGAAATCACATCAAAAAGGCACAGCTATTATTTATATAAAAGGAGTATTTCTTTCCCCTCTGCCTGATCAGAAAGAATATTAGTGTGTTAGAGCTCTTAGCTCAGAGGTTTAATCAGTTTAAAGAAATTTAGCTCACTTTCTTTAATCTCTGGCATCATYCAAGACTTTGCACGAAAACTGGAAGCAGGAGGAAAGCTTATTGTATGTAAACATCATTTTACTGCTCTGGTAACATAAACTAAGCAGGTTTGGTCTCTAGRGAATGCTGTGGAGTAAGATACTTTGAAATTATGGAGTATCTCCTCTGAACCTCTTTTTGCAAAACACTCGGTCAGCAGGCCAGGTCAGAGCTCGCTGTCCTCAGCCTGTTCCTGACTGTGGAGCATCTCCTCAGGTTCGTGGAGAGGAGGAAGAGTGGCAGAAGTTGGTTGGGGGCCCTCCTACTGACAGCCCAGGGACATCCAGGCTCTGAAGCTGTCTGTGTGCCATAAATCTGTGTATGACCATGTCCACATCCCGCTCTCACTTTGGGGACATCTGGCRTGTCCCCCTCACACAGAGTCCCTTTATGGAGCACAGAATAACAAASACCTGAGGTCACACCCTCCCAGGCATGAGCATTCCTCACACTCATTCTGCCTCCTGAAACAAAAAGTATGGACACCATAACTAAACACAGGATATCCACTGCTGGGAATGCTTTGCCAGAGGCACACACATCGAATGCAGAGATAGCAGTGTATGGCCAATGCCACAGATGAGAGAAAATCAGGAGCCTGGCAGTGCACGGGGCTGTGGGACCTGATGAGATGCATCCAYGGGTCCTGAAAGAACTGAGGGATGAAGTGGATAAGCCATCATCCATATTTGAGAAGTCATGGCAGTTCAGTGAACTTCTCACTGACCAGAAAAGGGATCACAACACTTCGAACCTGGCAGTTCAGGCAGTTTTYCAGTCCACCTCACTGTTCACTAGCATGACCTTCACTAGCTCATCAATGAAGTTGTCACACAAGTGCCAAAAGCTGACCTCAAGACAAACAATTTTTACTATTCCACTTTGTCAATAAGCCAGTTGTCTCCTTACAGGTGGCTATCACATTGGTTAGGCATGATTTTCCTCTTGCACATTCCACGTCTGGAAACAGCTTCCCGTTGTCACCAACTCATGCCTGATGTATCCTGGAATGCTTATACACCATGGTGTTTTCCTTCCTGCAGATTTCATGCCAACAGGAAATTCTCTCTCTAACCAGTTCTGCTCAAAGGGCTTCCCTCCACCCTTACCCATATCATTATATTAGGATTTTCCATTATGGTGTCTTAGCCCCTTCAGATCCTTTGCTTTCCATAGTCTACCCCCTAACTGGTCTCTTCTCATAACTTTTTTTATGAATAGTGCATATTTGCTTCCTAATTTTTACTGGCAAAAATGCTGAGTATCACGAAACTTTATCTTCAGCCTTGCACACCTTCACTAGAAGAAAACCTCAATTCAATTTTAAAAGTTTCATTTTTCGTAAGCTTCCATCTTTTGGCACTTTCTCATTAACATTTCTGAAAATCTAATACCTGATTCATGACACTAAGCATTTTTTAAATCTTGCATTATRTCAACGAAAACTCCAATAAGTTTGCTATATTTGCTCAGGTTTTACTGAATAAAACTGAAAATGCAGCAAAAAATAGGTAAACAGTTTTCTCAATAAGACTTATTTTCTGTAATTCTATGCTTGCTGATATGCCTTATATTCCCCATATATAAGGTGTAGTTTATTGAAAACCTTATCACATTTTTTCATTACTTCCATTACTTTGGCAGTAGCTCCAGCTAGCAGAAATAAAGAAAGAAATAGCATTGCCTACATCAGATGATTGCAATGGATTAAATATGTTAGATTTAATTTCTCCCACAGCTAAAGACTCAGCCGCAATGGAAGCACCATCGAGAGCCCTTGTATGAAAAGAAAGAATTGTACCAAGTCAACTGAATCAGTTAAATTCTTATGAGTTTTTAAAACCATGGAGAACAAGAGAYCATCTGAAATGGCAATTTTACACGAACAGCAGTTGACACCTGAGTGTAGARGGAAACTGGAAARATCATAAATGCTAATTCAGAAAAAYTGGGCACTGATCAATCTTGCTGTACCTGTATAGGGTTTTACTGGGTCTGGCTGATATTGATCATACTTTCCTCCATAGAAGCTTCCATTTTGCTTTATTACAGTGCCTTTAGTTGACCCACGAAGGAGATTTCCATCTTATTTTCTCCCTCACCGCCCAGTTGAGGAGGTGATGATAAGCAATGAGGTGGGTACCTGGCATCCTCCAGCCTGGGTCAACCCACCACAACAGCCAAAAGAGCAATGAAACAAAATAGGGAAAATAATTATTTATCTATGTTCCCTGCCTGTCTCTTGATCCTTTTCTTCCTCACCACCAAACCACCACCTCTTCTGACTGAAGCATTCAAAAGCACAACAGATACAGATGTGGGAGTAGTTACGGCACCTTGATAACCACAAGAATAAAAAGGATATTCCTTTTAAGAACATCTGATGGTTCCTGGATCAGAAGCAGCCTACCAAGCACCTGAAATATGCAGTGCTTTATTTGACTTACTAAATACTTCCCTGCAGAGAATGACCATTTTATCCTTCCTTCCTTCCTTCCTTCCTTCCTTCCTTCCTTCCTTCCTTCCTTCCTTCCTTCCTTCCTTCCTTCCTTCCTTCCTTCCTTCCTTCCTTCC
>NW_026623404.1:777112-789294 GCF_030028575.1 Malurus melanocephalus
TCCCTAGCTTCTTTAGGCAGTTGCAGTATTTTTCTGGTGTTTACTTACAGCTCAGGTAGTTTATTAGCATTCAGCTTTATGGTACCTGACTTATAGCTTTTGAGTTTATTCACAAGGCTCCTTTATGTTTCAAGTTTGGATTGGTGATAAAAAATGAAAAATTGAAAAAATAAAAAAYTGAAAACACACACTGTTTGCTTGAAGAAAATTACTCAGACGGGATAGCTGCATAGATTGTTGATGGTAAGCAGTATTCCCCTGAAAAAGAAGAAAAAAAGAGGAATGACTGTTTATCCCCATAGTCTACATTTCTCCTACCTTGCAGTCACAACTGGCGTAGTTGCCTGATGATATTAGACACAATTAGATACACATTTAACTGTCTCTCCAGAAATGCTTTGAAGTGGTCTGCTTGCCTTAGAATGTTAGTTAATTTACTTCCAGGTTACCCCGAGGAGGACTCTGAAATACCATCTAACTTTAACTACATCTTACATTAAGAGCATTGCAGTTTGGATCAAGGGTGTGGTCTGGAAGCAAAAGTCTTCCTCCTGTGTGGTGATCTCACAGAATGCAAAAGGATTCTTCCAGATGAAGCTGAACCAGAAGAGGTTCCCACCTGGGAGCTCTGCCAGCAGTGGCCCTGAGCTCATAGGGCCAGACCCGAGCCAGCTAATCCAGGTGAAACTGCCTTGGAAGCAGAAACTTTGGATTCTGAAATCTGTTTGCTTCTCCAAATGGTTGCCATTTGCTGCACTACTTTCTAGCCTCAGCTTGGCTTTTGACAGCTTCCAGAATCTTAAAATACTTGAAGAAGTAWGTTTCTTGTTGGGAGGGGAAGTAAAGTTGAAAACCAAGGGGAACAGATTGCCTCCAATGACCTATTTCAGTTTTGCCACTTAGGCATCRTCAGGCATGGTTCTCTAATGGCTGGCTCAAGTCTGAGAGGGCATGGAGCAATTGCCATCTGTCTTTGATGACAGCCATCATTCGTGTCACTGTGAGGCTCAGACATGCCCTACCAGGCAGAAGGGTAGYAGCRATTCTCARTCACACAGGGCACCCTGCTTGTTTSATTGTCCCACCTCTGTCGGACACACGTAGCCTTGAGACACACTGTCAGAGAGACACAGCCTTTTGAGGACAAGTGCACATTTCCCTCTGACACCAGCATATTAACATTTCACCACAGTCGGCTTGATGGGATAGCCAAGTGTGGAAGTGTTGTCAGCAGCAATTAACCGTGTTTTGCAAGTAGTTCTGTGATTTGTTGTTAAGCACCAGCAGCAGCTCCACATCAGCCTGCTGAGGCCATTCAAACACTGCTCTGATGTCAGTGAGACAAGGGACCCTTAAATAAATTACACCCCCAAATAGTCCTTGAGGGCTTCATAGTGCAATGGAACCTCTTAGCCCAGTGCCATCTAAATGGWGGTGTGGGATGTGTGACTCTTCCACAGGCAGGACCAACCTGCTGCAGACCTAGCCCAGGGAATCATCTTTTCCTTGCARAGGTTTGTGCTCTTCCCTGAGCACTCCTGTTCACTCTTTTTGGCAACAAAAATAATGGTTGTTRCATTGTCAACTGTAAGGTCAATATTCATAAGTGGTGTAAATTATACAGCTGTAAATCAGTCCAAAGGAGTGTCAGATGTGTTTTGATAGAAATTGCATGTTAGAGAAGCATAATGGCAGGACTGAAGAAAAGAAATTGARCTGAGCATGATAAGAGGGCTGCTACCATCGGTAAGATCAGGGTATAAATCCCTGAATACAGACTGTCATATTTAGTCATAGAATTGTATGTGTGCTGTCCAATCAATTCGTTATTAATTAAAAAAGAGGTGATATTTATCAAGTTAAACCTTTCTGCCATCCAACTTCTTCTTCTCTTTCAAGGAACAACTTTTAACTACTTAGAAAACTCACATGAAACTCCTTATTTATCTCAACTGCTGATCCCTCTGAAAATAGAAATTTTCAAATGTCCTTACAAAACACATACTGGCCTATGTCTGCATTCCAATGTAGTATTTTCCAATACAGAAGTGAATAATAAAATTAACTTTTCTACAAAATGTATCAAAACAGCAGCATCTGGTATAGGCAGTTTTAGTCTGAAGAGTTTGTTCCAGAGTTAATATTTTATCCCACACCCTCAAYAGCATCAAGCTAACCAAGACTGAGTTATTTGTACATACCTTCCTCACTGTATAAATGAAGAACAGGGAGCTTTGGATGYCACATTAGACTGACAAGTCAAATTCAAATCTACACCACAGCTTTGCCTTTTGTTCTCTGAATCTTCTGAGTGAGAAATAGCATTCTCTGGAGCGGATTAATTAAAATTTCAGAGGCACACGTGAGCACATTTGGACATGTCACTTGGAAGCCCAGCTCCTRGCATACAGTACTCAGTGTTTCCAGCAATGTTTGTATTTTGAAAGGGAAAAAAAATCCTGTCTTTAGCACCTCACAACATATACTTCGCTTAGCTCAGTACCCCAGTCCTGTCAGCACCATGTGCTTGTTTYCTCCAATGCAATTCAGTCAAATTCTGGTTAACAGACACAGCGAAATCCTGAGGAAAAAGCACCAAAAAAAACTGAGTTAATATTTTACAAAATTCATAAATATTCTTTTCAGCAATGAGAGCTTATTACAAGRTTATTTTATGCACAGAGACAGAGCAGATCTTAATCTATGAACTTCATTTCCTATTCTAGGTAGTACAGACTATTTCTCTCTTGAATGTAAACAGGAAAGCCTGACACTACACAGGTTTACAGTTTTTAATCAAGTAAAAATGGAAGGAATAAATCTTATTTAAATATTATTACATTTGTTGCATAAAYTATATTATACATAGTTAATTCTTGTTAATTGAAATTTTTAACTAAAATAGATGTCTATGATTATGTTTAGCCATAYGCTTTTAAGAAGGAAAGTTGTTAGTCCTTTGCAAGTGCCTTTCCTAAGGATTTCCTTGCTTCAGAAGGCATTTTATCAATACCAAATGCAACATTGTGCAGGGAATTTCCATACAAAGATTTCTTTGCTTATCTCATTTATATTGGCAAGAGTAGGTTGTGCCTTTTATGTATACAGAATTTATGACCTTATCAAGCATCATGACAAGCATMATTTTATGCTATTGTACTAATTCATGTCTGGGTTTGCTAATATGCCTGCAGACATGTCAATTTAACRTCATGTAATGGCTATGCTCCCAAATTTTTCCTTTGGGGAAAAAAAAAAAAACAAACAAAAAAAGATAGCGCATTTTATCTCCAGGATGTATGGGCAATTTTGGTACCCCAGGCCTCATTAAAGCTCCTCGGAGTCCAGACAATTCTTTCATTTTACTTGTAAAGGTGCAGATAAAGATTTTATCATCTCCCTTGACTTCACATCTTTCCCGCAATGCTGTTAGATAAGCTCACTTTAATGTTTAAACCATGATACATGGACAGAAGGGCATGAATCTTCTACTGCCTTTCGATTCCTTTTGGCTTTCAGAAAGCAAATGAACAAACACAAAATCCTGGTCAGAAACTTCTTCCACGGTAGATGTGACTGAGGACATGGCACAGAGATTTGTCATTCCTTTAGTCTGGCAGCTGCTTCATCAGGGACATCRGAAACCCAGAGATCAGCACAGCTTTGGGGTTATGTCTGGGATACTTCTGTGCATGAGATGATTCACTCAAGTCAGTTTGGAACACCTTTATTTTTATTTCGGATCACACTTAGTTCTGTTCAAGTGGCCACAAATACAGTTTTCCAGCCAGCAAGTGCTGGGTGTTATACTGAAATGCACCAGAGTGGGGAGAAATTGCTCTAAAATTTGTTTTGAAGTTGCCATGGAAACCACTGCCTCCTATCATCTCGGTTCAGTGTAGCTTTACAATACAGCTTTAGTTGCCAGATGTCTATAATAGAAACTTTTCAGTGTCAAGAGAAGAACAGAAGAGAAAATAGAAAAGGTTTACCTACCACCAGCATATAAATGATAACTGCTCCTRAGTGACTACAAAGTTTAAGTTGTGCTGTGAATCACCAGGCTCTACCCTTGGACTGGACTCATTTCTATTATTTCACCCATTCTTATAGCTCCAGCTCGCCCAAAAATATTTCTGAGCTGGAAGCCTAGAAGATTTTTTTTTTTGTTTTTCTTCTCTACAGGGCAGCAAGGAGCTTTCTGTTTCCAAACACATGTTCAGTGTGTTTCAAACACAGTTTCATTTCTGGAAATTTCTTCCTGAATTCTTGAGATGATAGGTTAATTTCCACAGTCACTTCCRTTTTTCTACAAGAGAAGTTCAGGGWAAAGGAAAAGGACAAAGGAGAGTTATCATGGGGTCTTCTAACAAGCTATAAACTTACTGTAGCTAAAGAGCTGGATCCTTTTGGAAGTACCTATACCAGGGGGAAGAAAGCAGCCTTTTAGGAATTCACCACGAAGGCTGAGGACTGGAAAAGTCACATTTCTTTTCAGATGGGAGTAAAAGAGGCAAGAGCTTGCAGATTGTTAAAAAAACTCTTCTRGAAGTCTGACCTTGATATCAGTTTATGTGTGAAATAATATCATGACCCATAAAAGACAGGASAAAATTACCTAGAATGAGATACACRAAACTAGAGGCATTGCCTATGAGCAGAGCCCTGGGGCTGCAGCCTCACAAAAACATCAGTCCTGCAATGCCCACTTTATAGACATCACATATCCTCTCCCCAGAATCACATGCTGATCCCTCAGCCCTGGTTGTACTGATCAGCACAAGGAAATAGAAATTTAACTGTTTAGCAAAGCTGCCTGGCACATTCATAACACCATGATCCAGAAGGGAACAGTGATTCATGTGATGAATTTGTCCTATGAAAAACATACTTCTATGCCTCAACAGCAGTGAAAAAAAAAAAMAAACCACTGGCTTTAGGCTTTGTTGTTTATGTACTGGTCCAACAAATATTCAGAGCCTTTTCTCCCACTTGAACTCCCATATCACCACATTGTAACTTGTCAGGGTATGAAGTGTTTATTTCAGTGGCTGGCCAAAATCAAATACTACTATTACTACTATTCAAGATTCCAACCTATTATAAATAATCCATTACTCTTTCTGTTTTCAGTCGTAGCCAGGAAATTTAAAACAAGGACTACTGCACTAGACAAACAGGAGCTACTGTGCTACACACCAGGGGAAAAAAGCCACGACGACATTCCTGCCATCTATGTTGCTGGAAGGTGATAAGGTCAGGAAAAAAGAAACAGATAAATGTTGGACAGAAGGTGAGAAGATTTGCATATTTAAGTTGTAACACAGAGTACAGATGTCATGTTCCACAGATGTCACGTTGCTTCCCTCTAGGAAATCACACTTCTTCACACTGGTGAGCMCCTTCTTTTGGTGACACCTTTGGCTTGTAGACTTGAAAAAATGCAAGAAGAGACTGCTTATTATTTCACAAAAGGTGTAGTTCTGATGAGTCTTCATTCATTAGAAGCATGCTGGCTTTCATCCCTACTTCTATCCCACTCTCACTCAAAATTGTTTTTATTTYCGCAGTGTGAAAGTACAAAGTTGACTCCATGTAAGGAAAGATGCAAGCATTTTCCCAAGGTCGTTTTTGCTGAAAAACTGACAAAARCAACAAAGAAATGCAAATTAACAAGCATATACAGAAGTGTCCCCCAAGGCTTCTGATCTCCTTTACTGAAATCAAAGTGAAAAAAAGCTTTGCTGAAGGGGAAAGCTATTTCTGACAACCCACAGCAGAGAGCATAACTGTTAGTTCCCAGTTACAGGAAAAATCAGGGACTCAGGAATGTGGATGATCTCTGCACAGACTACACCAAAGTCCAGAGGTGTGGTTCAGTTGCTGTGGGGACAGAAACTTTGTCCAAGCACCCAGATATTCTCTGAGAAACAGTAGAAATGAAACCTTAGGTCTRCACAATCCATCAATGTGGACAGAATTAAGTGTTCTGCTGGAGTTTGTCTGGGACWACTCTGCTCAGTTTGACCACCAGATTTCTCCCCTACCTGCATCACATTATTACATGACTGTCAGGCAAACAGGAAAATCCTGATTCCTTTCTTTTGTAGCCCTTAAAGTGCATGCCAAAGGGATAGGTAGGTTTGTATAACTGGGAAGGGAATGACTGTTGGTGCAGGTACCAAGGATTCATTCATTTGTCTGTATTTGGGAGTAAGCTAAGATGTGGAGTGAGTTCTGTCTGGACAAAAGGGAGTGCACTGTTAGTTCCTAACTCAGTTTATTAGAGTTATATTCCTTTCCTGGAATGGTAATGGTTTAAAACAGTGCTAAATATTTAAACACTGGCTACCCAAATGCAGATAGTACAGCTGAGAAACCCTTATGATTCCTGCAGTTTGTCTCACAGTTCTGAGATTTATTCAAATGAGTTTGACTAAAGCTCACTTTCTACCCAAAAGACTTGGAGTGATATGAACCAYTGTCACTTAACAACTCCTTTCACACCATTATATTAAATTAAACAAAGGAGAACTACATTAGCCTTTGGGGACCACTGTATCTAGTCTCCTGTTTTTGCAGATGAGAGTTTAGATGGGCTGCTCTGTCTTATTATAAACTATAAACTACTTTCATGGCATTGTTCATATGCACAGACATAAAATTAATACCTGGATAAAGGAAGAGTTTTTGAAGTGAGAACAAATTAATCCATTGCCAATGAAGGAGTTGCACTGGGAAAGAATTCTTCTGAAGGGGTTTTAATTTTAGAATAATTGCTGTCGTATTAGGTCCCACTGAAAATAATATTAGAGTGAAAATGGAGTAATGAATCTTGTAGAAAGATCTAGGGGGGAAATATAATTGAATTAAGGACAAATTAGGTGGTCCAGTTTTGATGAACACACGGACTTACTGTGAAGAGCAAAGATCAGTGGCTTAATTCAGTGCTTTTATTTGAGAGCTAGAGAAAGGCTTCAAGCTATATTATATGCAAGTCAATCCAATGTCCTTATGGAAAAAAAAGAAATGCTATCCATTCTATCCATTTCCCTGAAGGAACAGAAAATGTTTAGCCTATGTGTACATCTCAATCATAAGACACAGAGAATGRAAAATGTAGATAAGCAATTTATCTGGGTTTGGGTGACTAGGCATGTTTGTTTATATGAGGTGGAAGAAGAAAGGATGAGTAGAAATGTTTTGGTTCTGCTTCCAAGCCTTTAACCTGGAGAGTCTTTGTGAGCTTGTCAAGGGGAGTGAGGAAGAGCAACAGGTCTACTAGGTTCAGACAATGGCAATTTGTTCCTCAGCTGCTGTTCCTAGCACTGACTGATCATCAACTCARGTCTCAGTGCTTTCTACTACTTGAAAAGAAAATAAAAAGGTGGTATTCAAGCTATACAAGCATATTTAGAATTAAGCACAGAAGAACCCACTTTCTTTTCTAAAAAAACCCCCACCCAAACAAAAAAAAAAAAACCCAAACCGTAATATATCTTTATCACACTGCCTCAGATCATGATTATATGAAGGTTTAAGTTCCATAATGTGGTCCAGTAAGTGTTCCCTAATAGACAACAAGCTCTTTATCAGCCTCCCCCTTATCTGTGTTGCCTTTTTTCCAAATAAATGATCAGAACCTCAGTTTTACTGTCACTGAGAGAATAGACTGTCCTGTCATCTTGCCCTATCACAGAATCGTTTTATTGTGACAATCATAGAATGGTTTGGTTTGGAAAGGCCCTCTAAGATCATTTAGTTCCAACCCCACTGCCCTGGGCAGCACCCTCCACTAGACCAGGCTGCTCAGGSGTCCACCCAAACTAGTCTTGAACATTTCCAGGGAGGAAGCACTCACAGCTCTCTAGCCAACATTTTCCAGTATCTTGCCATCCTCACAATCAGACTGTTTAGGTGTGATTTATCCTTGGCAAATCCACACTGACTGTTCCCAGTATCATCTTGTCTTCCATGTGCCCAGCGATGTTCCCAGGAGGGCTTTCTCTGATTTTCCCGTGGACTGAAGCAAGGCTGAGAACAAGCTGTGGCTCCTGAGGGTGATCTGTTGACCCATTCCGAAGAGGAGTGAAGAGCACAGATCGCCTTCCTCTGGTCATTGGAGACTCTTCTCCTACAGGCATGATTTTATAGAGATGATAGAGAGCAGACTTGCAAGGACTTTATGAGCTCTCTCAGCACTCTTGGATGCAGCGTGAGTCAAACGAACTCATGCAGATCAAGTCCTTGTAAGCATTCACAATCTTCATTTACTGCTGGTCATGYTCCTCCTCCCTGAACCCCTTCACAGGAAATAAGTGGAGGGAAAGAAAACAACGAGGGTTTCAGATTTAAAATGCTGGTTAAACATCTCCTTGTAAGGATGTTGYGTGCTCCACTCCTGTAAGTTGTGAAAATACTCAGGAAATTTTCAGTAAACATCATCTTTTCAAGACAATCAACTTTGCATGACATTAGTTGATGCATACAAATCGTATAGATCTTATAGATCTTCCACTGCCTAGGCAGCAAGTCTGGCAGGAAAAGAGGTAACAAGTTTGAAAGAAGCATTGCAAGGTGCAGGCACATCTGTCAATATAATCTATTTTCTTGGGGATGCATTTTGTAGCACAAGAAATCAGCATCAGAGAATCACAGAAGGGTGGAAACTGAAAAGAGCCTYTGCAGATGATCCAGTCCAGTCACCCTGCTCAAAATAAGGTCACTCACAGCAGGTTGCTCAGGGCTGTGCTCAGTTGCRTTTTGAATGTGTCCAAGGATGGACACTCCACACGTCTCTGAAAAGCCTGTTCCACTGTTTGATCACTCAGAGTAAAAAGCCCTTTTCCTTACGTTTAAATTAAAATTTCAGATTGAACTGGTTTTAGTCTCACTTGATGGGATTCTGGTTAGCTAATTTTAGTCTGTGAGAGGTGAACATTGATTAAGATTCATTTGACCTGTGATTGAATAAAATTTATCTTTTTCCAGAATCCATCTTTTCACTGATTATGGAATGACATAGACAGTTAAGCTTCAACATATAAGACATGAATCCTAGCACCGGTAAGTTTTCTTCCACAGCACCACACAAAGTCAAAAAAGAAACAGAATAAAGACCGAAGCAGAAAGAAAAAACAACAAACCAAAACAAAAAAAACCCACAAAAACAAAACAACCCCCCACCCCCAAAACAAAAAGAAACAAAACCCAAACAAACAACAACAACAGCAACAAACAAAACCCAAAACCCTGGACTTCTCTGCTTTGAAAAGCTTCTCTGCTTTTTGTTGGGATTTAAAATACCTAACTATTCTGGTTTTCTTCTTTGCTTTGCTCTGCTTTGCTCATCCTGTTTTCCTGATGGAAACTATATTTGTGGGATGTGATGTGCCATAGGAATACAATACCTTATCCCACTTYACTTGTGACCTCTAAACCTTTTGGTTAACTTCAACTACTGTTTAACTAGGAAAGGCATCACATGAGAGCTCAGAGACAACAAGTTTTGTGAAAATCAACAAATGTTTAATAGCGATGAAACGAGAGTAGAATTCATGCTTATTTCRAGAGTTACTAGCCAATGGACCCACCTGCCATGAGCACCAGCTGGCATGGCACTTGTAATTCCATCCTTGCTACAGGACCTGTTTATTTCTTCCCTTGAAAACAAAAAACAWACAGGGAACATAGTAGCAAAGGAAWGCTTTGGGAGTAGGGGAAGAAAGAGAGATATTGGACATGTGATAATYTAGATGGTATCATGGGAATTCAGGGAACACAAAGAACCTGGGGACACTGCAGAGGGAGCAAGTGAGGGATGGATGGATATAAGAGATAATCTATGAGAAGTGAATTTCTGTAGCTATTACTCCACACAGGACCTCATTCACTCAAGAATTGTAATGCAATTGGACAACAAATGCCCTAATAGTCAGTTCCTGCCCTCAGTTACAGAGCTATAAAAGTAGAATAACTCCCCCATTTGTTTTTTTCATTCCTAGTTATCACAAGGTGACCCATCTGTTTATRTTTTCTGATGCAATGCATGGCGATGGCAAATTGAAATTCCCATCAAATGACAATATTTTGCATATACTTAGCAGYATCTAAGAAAGCAAGAGCTCCACAATGTCATATCCTGGCTTGTCAAATAGAAAACTACCATCTGATTAACATTTTAAGTGTCAGAGTTGCTTAGATGACACATTTAGCAAGACACAAAATAACTTCAGCCATATGCTTTAGAATATGATGAGAGAGTAAAGAGAACTAAGTGTAAGTAGAAGCCTAGTCCATGGCCCAGACTGAAATGATAGCTGCCTACATTTAGGCTCTGAAAAGTCTAGCAAACCAATTTTTTTCAAATGAATTGGTTTTCAAAAGAGCTGGCAAATCCAAACTACTCCAGGTCCTCACATCTGCAAATTTAATGCAAGGAAAGCAATCTGATTTSGGATCAGAAACTATTCTTGAGATAATCTGGTGGGTATTGACACGTGTAACCCAGGTGTCACCTCTTCGCTTTTCATTAGGTGAGAGGGAAAACTGTCAGATCTTTTACTGGCCTGTGAACCATCAAGTGTGACCACATCCAGTGAGAAGTACATAAACCAAATTCTGCYCACTAAATTCCAAAAGCTCTCTGTTCCATACATAAGTTACAGTAAAAAGCCAAAGCCTTGCTAGTGTCAAAACAATGTCTGCCACTTCTTCCTCATCTTCCAAATTACTAATTTCACTGCAGATGATGGTGTTCCTAAGGCCCAAATTATCCTGTGTCTCATGCTGACTACTCCCAATGTCCTTCCTGTCTTCCATATGTCTGGACAGAGTTTCCAGGGATATTCCAGGAYTGAGGTGAGGCTGGTCAGTCTGTAGTTCCCAGGATAGTCCTTCTTGCCTTTCTGGAATGTTGAAGTGGCATTTGTATCCTGCCCGTTCCAAAAATCTTGCTGTGATCACTACAATCTTTCAAAGGTAATTAAGAGCAGCCTCACATCAGCCAGCTCCCACAGCACTTTTGGGTGTATCCCATCAGATCCCAGTAATCAGATCTCAACAATCCCAGATGGATTTTGTTTAAAACCTAATTACTTGCTTCAGACTTCCCCATTGATTTCAGGGGTCTGGGATTCCTGAAGGCAAACTACCAATGAAGATGAAGGCAAACAAGACTCTGGGTGTCTTGTGTCTTGTCTGATGACCTGTGGCATYAGGTCTTCTTCCCCTCTCAGCATCAGGCTCACATTTTGCTTTGTCTTCCTTTTGCTGCTGAGGTACCCATAGAAACTTTTCTTATTGATCATCATGTCCATTACAGTTTCAAATTCAGGTGGGCTTCATCTTTCCTAACTTTGTGCRCTCCTTATTAGTGCCTCTRTWTTCCTTTTGTCTCACCTCTTCCTGYTCCCAAATCTGGCACACTTTCTTTTTTTGTGTTAGAGCTTTGCCAAGAGAACCCTGCTCATGAGGACAAAACTGCTGCTGTCTTTGCTTGGCTTTGTACACATTGGGATGGTGACACTGCCTCCAAGACTTGTCTGGCCCAGTGTGATGTCATTCCCTCTCAATCTCTATTCCTTCTGCTAGAGAAGGGCACAGGGATGCAGCCTTTCTTCCTTGTGTTACATGGAGCAAAAAACTGAACAAAAGGAGTCATAATTTCCGAGGCTTTTGGCAATCCAGTCATGTATGATCAGGTTTATTGAGCTCTTTGAGAAACAAATACATAAATCTCACCATGTACTTGTGTAATGCAGAGGAAAATGTTCCAGTGTTTCAGGGTGAGTCAAATAGCATATTTGACAGTCTTATTTCTGCAGATGTGTAATACAATGTGCTTTTTCAGGCATTTGAGGAATAATGTCCTTTACAGTGTTCTTCAGATTTTCAAAATGTTGGACTTTTTCTTGCCATGTGTTTAAGCATCCTCACATAAAATAGACACGTTGCATCGTATTACCAACATTTCACATTACTACTTAATAAGAAATCATAAAAGAAATGTCAGCAGGCTGATTATAATTCCACTTTTCACAGTGCTACTGAGGTACAAATACACTGCAACCCAATAGGAAAGAAGTGCTACAATATGGAGCTGAAAATACAAGGTGACAGCATGGGGAAAAAAAACACCTGTATTGCTTTTATGCAGAGAGCACAGTGGAAATTTCTTGTTC
>NW_026623404.1:789364-915386 GCF_030028575.1 Malurus melanocephalus
ATCATAGATCTTAAAGGGAAAGGTCAATTCATAAGGAAAGCTGGAATCCAAAGTGATATGCTTCTGCTTTTGGGAGGATCAAAGTGATTCTTGTAGGTAGATGGGGAAAAAAAGAAACCCAGGAACAGACCAGTAAGAAATAGGTTAAAAAGGAAGCAGAAAATGTGGCTTAATGCCCTACAATTGGAAGGCAGAAAAGATGAAAATAAGAAATGGGCAAGTAAGGCCATTATTTATTCACCTGTGGAAGAGGAGTTCCAGGGGAAGAACAGGTGCAAAGCAGGACATTTCTACAAATGTACATCTTGCCAGCTTTACAAACCAACAAGACAGCAGGCTGTTCAGATAAATGCAAGTGAAAAGAATTAATAAAACCTTGCAAGTGTGAAAGAAACGTTCAAGATTTGTTCCCCCCCTCCCCCTTTTTTTTGTTTTGCTTTTTGTTGATTCTTCAGTTTTGACACACAAAGTTCTACTTACAGCTCTGGTTTATGTAAATGACAGCTGCCTGAAACTGGGACCCTTCTGTAATGTCTACAGATACTCCTGAGCACAACAATGACCATTCTCTGCCTGGGATGTTCCAATGCTACCAACCCACTCCTTTTTGCTCAGAAAATGGTGCACATTGCAGGAAAAAGTGGTTTTTAGAGTGATTTATGTCAGCACGACGTAAATAAATGTCAGACACATTGCAGGTTACCAGACTCAGACAGTGTATCTGAAGATTTAGGCACTTAAATTTAGTTGTCTCTATGAGCCAGAAATTTAATCTTTGATGGCAGCCAATGGGGATCTGCTGGTGCAGATATGCACTCCAGAGAGCCATTTGTCTCTAAAAGCAAACACCTACATTTGGACAGGAAAACAGCTCTCTATCCTCTACTGTCTGACTTGACTAAATCTTCCTTAATTTTAATGGGAGATTTTATGCCTGGCACAGAGGTTAAAGGTGTAAATAAAAGTCTTTGCATTATCATTTGAGAGAGATCAGACCTCATATGTGGCAGAACTGGAAAATCCTGAGTTTTTTTAATGGCTTTTCTAAAAGAGATTGATATTGTGTCACATATCTGTAGATGCTTCAACCTTTATCTAAATCCTAACCTTAAATCCAGAAACAAAAGAGAATATTGCTCAATACTCCATTAAAMATGCTATTTAATAATTTTAAATATAAATCAAAACTACACCTCTGATCCATTACRGCCATGACTAGCAGTATTGACTCATGGAGAAAGGAGAAGGGGAAAGGGAAAATGAACTGTGAAAAAAAGACCTTTCTAGACCCAAGGTTGTTACCAGAACTGGAAAAGTAAAATCGTTCTTTTTCTTCTTGATTAGAGCTCAAGAAATGCATACTTTTAAGTTAGACACAAACAACACACACAATTCCAGTTCAGCCACAGATCTCAGAAAAGCTCCTAAAGAAACCCAGAACAGTCCATTTTTACCATGCTGAAGTGACTCCTTCCTTAATTGTCATGCAATGACTATGGTGAATTCTTTTCAAGTTACTCTGAGTCAACTGGGAGACTTTTTAAGCAATCTCTGTTTTAAGGAATCTTCAATAAATTGCTGTAATTATTTTTCTAGCTGAAACAATTAGTAAATAATTGAGTTTTATTTTCTTTTTTTATGCCTTTCATAATTTCAATTATAAACTCATAAGTGCATTGTTAGTTCTGGCAGCTTGTGATCTTTTTTTCCCTACAAGGGTTAGTGCTCCAGTAGATGCTGCATGTTAACTAGGTGTGAGCAACAGAGAATATTAATTTGTCAGAAAAAGAGAATATATGAGTGTGGTGAGCTCCAAGTATGATGTGAAAACATGAGGCTCTGGGTGTCAGTTTTCTCCCTGGCCCTTCACAAATTTGGCACTGCTTGAGTCATGCCCATCTCCATCAAAATACCTACTGGTCAAGCCAGAATGCTTTCTACTATTCAGTTMAATGCATACCTTAAGAAGATTCAGTAGATTGTTTCTAATGTTTTTTAAGATATAAAACAGGTAGGTCCCTGAATAGGCATTTTAAATTCAGTCTTGCAAGTGCAGTGAGCCAGCAAATTATTTATTTAAGGTTTTTGTTTTAATAAGTAGACAGTGAGAACAAGCTCCAGCTTGCATACAAAGGTTTGAAAGTCAAAATTGTGGCAGAAGTTACTCTGCTTAGAAATAAATCAGCTTATTGTATTTGTGGTTTATTGCATAAGAGCCAATAAATTAGTCCCTGAAAGGGATTTCTTTCCTGCTTTCATGCAGCAAATCTGAATCAAAGAGAATTGCAGAAATATTTGGCCTTCCTGATTGATGCTTCTGGATCTAAGGATACCTACTTTGAAATTCAGAGGAAATACTTTGGAAAAATACCCATTAAGCAGAACTGAAATGCAAGCATAACTGTTACCATAAACACTCAATTCAAAGGGGATTTTACTGTGTCCTGTTTTATATGTCTGTCTTTTGAGTTCCTCCCAATAATGGAATAACTCTCTACAGGTAAATCAAGAAAAAGTTTTTACATCATTTTGAAGTAAGACAGACCCATAATATCCTAGGACATCAAGGCAAAAAGTCCATCCAGCTCAGCAGATCCCTAAGTTTCAAATCACTAGAGAAATCACTGAGAAGACATCAACATCCAAACCCAAATGGATAAGGTTCCTGACCTTCATGTTATTGAACCATTGGTATATTTTATTTACTTCATCTTCATGGCTTTCTTGTCCAGTGTAAGTAAGGTCAATGTTTAAATAAAAAGTGAGCATAAAGTAACACTTCCAGTGCAAAAACTAAGTAAATTCATAAAAAATGCTTAACTATTAAAGAACTGATTTCTCAACTAATGTAGCTGGACCTCTGTCTTGCCATGTCCTTTCCACAATACAGAGTTTGCCATTTTCAAAACAATCTACACACATTATTCTGGAGCAACCTCAGGATCTGACCAGCCAGCATTTCCTTCCCAGTAAACCCTAAGCCAAGCAGCCACACAAGTGCCCAGYTCATGTCTCCAGTGTGTGAGGTACATGGGAGGCAGCTCTGTCTAGTAGCCAACTCAAAAGATTCCAAAACCATGACTCATTAGTTCCTCTTTCCAATTTTAGGGGAAAAAATTTCCAGGTTTTTTGGTTGCCTTTCACTATATAAAAAAACAGTACCCTCTAAATCGTGCTGCAAATATTTCCATAGGTGTCTTTTTTGGTAGGGAGTCTTAGGAGAAACTCAGAAGTATCTGAAGAGCAAAGAATTAGAATGAAATGGGCTGTAACGTCCTCATTACGAGCAAAAGAGTAATTGCTCATTCTCTGCTTTTTACGAGGTATCCAAGAGAAAACAGGGCATAGTGGGGCACCAGAGAGAAATTAGATCAGAATGCATCAGCACAAGGCATTGGAGTGAGGTGCCCAGTAGCTCCTCTAGTAACTCCTGTCAGTCTCTACCCCAACCCAAGGGAAAGAGTCTCAATGGTTCTTATCGGTAGTGTAAGTTGCGGAGTTGTTCAGCGCTCATCAATGCAGATCGCAGCAAGGGCTGTGCTGCTGATGAAGGCTATCCTTGTCAGCTCCACTTTGGCTGGTGTCTGCTCCTCCTTGGAGTTTCCATTGCATTGCTGAGAGCAGGCATGGTGCCACCCAACAGATCGTGTGTAGGCATGTTGGAAAGCGGGTATCTACMAATCTAAAGCCAGGTTTCTCCTCCAAGTAGGAAAAACGTGTAGAGCTTCTGCAATCTTTGTTGTCTGAAGTTGTCTCCACTTTTAATAGCCCCAGATACTTTGCAGCATAGTGAGAGTGATTTTTAGTCTCTAGTATAGAAAGATAAATTACTCCTGAGAGTGAGGAAAGAGATTGTGAGGGATGTCTCTGTGAAGCAAAATCGATCTCTATAAAATGTGGGGTGTTGTGTGGAAAACAAATGAGTTTAAAGTGCCTCCAGAGGATAAGCATACCTAGAGTAGATAAAAAGGCATATTCTTCACATGTGGGACACCTCCCAGTTATCTCCATGTTTCATCCCTATTGCTTTTACAGATTCCACCAGACTTCTCATTGTACAATGTGGCAGAAGGCTTGCTTCTCTCAGATTGAATATGATATTAACCAGGATTTTGTTTCTGATGGCTCAGTAGCTGGAATTCAATTTATGCAATGCATACAAAAGAAAAAAAAATAATATTATTTTCCAGAGACAATCCAATAAAATCTATGCACCAGTTTTTTCAATATAAACAGCCATTTCAGGACAATTCATAAATCTGTTCCACTGCTAACATTTCAGTTAGAAAGAAATATTTTCTAGGAAACTAATCTAAACTCTTTCCTTCTGTCCCTGGCATTGCTTTCAGTTTTTCCTCGGCAACACAGAGCACAGAAAATGATTTTCCTGTTCATTGCTTGCTGCCATCAGCCTTGGTTGTTTTATTGCTTTTCTTATCTCCTTATCTCAGTACCAGTATAACATGGCTGCTTCAGAAACAATCACAGGTTTTGCATGCCTGTTTTGTTTTCTTTGGGAATGCCCTTTTTGTTCTGTTAGCTGCCTGTGCTTCACAGCACACATCATCCCTTCCTCAGATGGATCTCAGTGGTTTGATTTCCTCTGCTTTCCCTCTCTTCTTTGTAACTGGTCCAATCTAATGTCGGGTTCTCTTGGTGCTAAATCGATTCTGTCAGGCTGCTTTCCATGGGTTTTGAAGAAACTGATACAAGTAAAAACTGTGATAGAGGAAGTCAGGACTTCCAAATGTTTGGATGCCAAATTGYTGTTTCATATCATTTTAAGGCAAAAGAGATGGAGCTTGTGCAGCTAATAGGAGAATCAAGATTCCATGCTCCAATGTTAATATTTGTTAATGAAAGTATACTTTCAGCTCAGTCAGCTTGTCTACATGAATGAGGGCAAAGCAAAGACACTTTCCTGTATTCCTCCATCAGCATTCCCAGCTCCCTGACCTGTTCAGTATCTGGGGCTTCTAAACAGTTTGAACATGGTGAGAAAACAAAAATAGAAAAATAAAATAAAAGCAAAACAAAAACCCCAAACCACACCAAACCAAAACAAAAATCAAACCAAATTAAACCAAACAAAAACAAAAGAACAAAAAAAAAAAAACCCCAAACCCAAATCAACAAATAAAAACACCAAACCAAAAACTCAAATAAACAAGCAAACAAACTGTCTTCAAAGAGTACTTCTAAAAGTCCTAAAGTGGTTTAGCAGCGAGTCTAGTAGCAGCCAATTTCAGCAGTATTTCATCTGCCTGAACAACTAAAGAAAATTTCTTCCATCATCTTTGTCTTAAAAGAGCCATACCCGGAGACCTTGAAAGTTAAATTTCTTTCACATTGACCAATGGGCTCCATCATCCAGTCCCTCTGCTTCTGTCATTTGGGTTGGCAACTTGTGGTACAGACACAACTTCAAAACAGAAACGGCTGCACAGCTGCACATGACACACCAGTGTGTCAAAAGATAAAAGCTCTTTTCCCTCCTGCAGTGTATCTGAGATAGAAACACTTTAGAATGTCTCTACGCAAAGACCCGTGCTAGCTAACATCAGGCATAGGCATGAAAGTGCAAAGTATGGAAGTCAGAAGATGTGTCAGACTACACACAAAAATATATTGTATGGAAGATTAGTCCTTTAGTGATGAAAGAGTTAATGCACAGTGATCTTGCCTTTGAATATAACTCAGTGAACTGGAGACTGTGTCTAGCATGAAAAATATTTTCTATTGACAAGTACTTGTTTGATTGAAGTTGCAGAGAGGGCTCTGTGGTGGGCTTGGCATTTTTTTCTACCAGASCTGCACTCAGATTCTCCCCCTCCTCATCAGGACAGGAAGAGAAATTGATAAAAAAAGCTCGTGGGTTGATGTAAAGTGATGATATAAGGAGAGTGAAATCACTTGCTGATTACTGTCATAGACAAAACAGGTTCAATTTGAGGAAATTAATTTATTGCCATTTAATAGCAGGCTATTAGTCCTGGTAGCAAATCTGGTCCAGCATKGGCTCCCTCTGTCCATGGGGCCACAGGTCCTGCCAGGACYCTACTCCAGCATGGGATCCTCCATGGGCTGCAGGTGGATATCTGCTCCACTGTTAACCTCCAAGGGCTAATTTCAAAATCTTTCCATGTTTTTTTTTTCAAAGTACATACAATTGGAGCTTTATGTTCTTAAAATACTACATAGTGCTGCATACAAAATCCTCATCCTGTCTCTATTAGATTTTTTTTTCTTTCCCTTCTTCTCTTAAAGTTATATTGATGGCCTTATGCTGTACCATGGATGATCAAGTCAAAATGGCTGAATATGATCATTGAGAAATCTTCTGCACTAAGTGCAAGACCCTTTGAATGGAGCTACTCTTCATRTGATGATCATATGTTTCTCAGAATTTTTATTTACACTACAGGTAGAATTCCAAATTTTGAAAGCTTTGCAAACATAAATATGGTCTTCCCTGGTTTTCTGTGTGGTGGGATGGGAGATGAAATGGAGGGGAAATGCTRTTATAGACAACTCCTGAATTAATGTTTTCTACATGATAATCTGAAAATGCAGGGGAYTGGGCTGGACATCCATTTAACTCCTTTCCATTTATTCCTTTCTCCATCTGCATTATTTGTGGGTGAACCTGTGGAAAATAGGAAATGGAGGAAGTTGGTAGGTCTGCTTACTTAAGGAGAAATATAACATCCCCAGCACAAGAAAATTAAAACCTGAAATTTCAATATGCGTATCACAGAACAAGAATGATATAAATGTATGGACAGAATTCTACCTACATAATCTTTCCACCAAATATGAATGCTGATAAAGTTATTTATTCTATTCAGAACATGACAAGAAGACGCAGAACTTTAAAATGCAGGACRGACTATTTAGTCAAGTGAAAAGTGAAGTTGACAAGTACAAAAAATCCCCCCAAACGACTTGTTCTTCAACAGTTGAATTGGAGATCTGTTGGCTTTGCCACCTGAGGAAAGAAAGTTTTATATCATTACAGGTAAATCACTAGAATATCTACTTAATGCATCACAGTGATGGAAAAAAGCAAATGATGTGTCAGGCTGCACACAAAAATGGGCTGAGGAGAACAGTGCAAAACTAATGCAATTATGTYGCTAGTTGTACAACCCAATTTCTTGAGAAAAATTTGACAGAATTACAGARGGCTTGAGGGAAGGGCATAATTATTAAGAAAAGAGAAAAACACAAAGGGAGATTGAAAAGAGTGCAATTGTTACCTTTAGAAAGGAGATTAATAAGAGGAGATGAAAAATAACTATATCAAATAAAGGAATGTGATAGAAAAGGTAGATGGAGAATTTCTGTTTCCTCTTTCTTGTGACAAAAGAATAAGGAGATGAGCGACCTAATCTGAAAGCTGGCAGAATGAAAACTGATAAAATCCATTCCCTACATGAGAWAATTATGAGCGTAGAGCAAATGCATTGATAGAGGTGCAATTGAGGTCAAGGATTCTGCAAGGTTGAATGAAATTTGAATGCTTRCATGAAATAATGCCAGAAAGAAGATAAAGCCACAGTTTTCAGACCTAAACCCTAACGTCTAGAAACATCTAGAAACGTGTAGAAGGCTCTCAGTGCCAGGTTTCTTTATTTTTCATGTAAACTGCATTTCTCACTGCTATTTGTAAGATTCCCACAGTATGGCCAAAGGAATTTCTCACATCAGTCTATTTTACAGCGTTGTTCCRATTGCATTTTGGGTCTGTTCTCAGTAACATGACAGCATTGCAGATGGTGTAAAAGCCTGTCTGCAAAAAACAATTCAGTCATCACTTCCATTTTCAAAATACAGAGATGAAAAATATTTTTCAAAATACAGTGCCATCTCAAAGAACTGCATTCTCCTCACACAGGTAAACGTATTTGTATGAACATCAAGCTCTATGAACTTGGATATAGATCCTCACGGTGGGAAAAAACCCCCAAATTACAGCAGAGTCCTTCTCTGTATTGATAAAAGGCAGGTTTCAGCCCCACCTTAACCACTCTCCAATTCAGCAAGTGCCCTTCAAGCAGATGCAATTCAAAGTACCCAAATGGGTACAACAGTGCCAYGCTGGATTATGGTAAAGGGAATATAAAAAGTACAGGTTGGTGAGTGAAGGAATGTGGAAAGGGTTCCTCGGAGACAGCAGCATGCAGTGGTCAGCCACAGCTCTTAGAAGGCCACAGAATCATGGGATGATTCAATAACTTCACTAATGATGGGGCAGAATGTACTGCCAGCAAGTTCCTGGTGACACAAATGTGGGAGAAGAGGCTGATACGCCACAGGGTTGTGCTATCTTGGAGAGGGTCCTCAACAGGCTGGAGAAATGGGTGATCCTTCCCCTTTCAATCAGCACTGGTGAAGCTATGACTGTAGAATTGGACTTCTTAGCACAAGAGAGACAAGGATGTACTGGAGAGTTTCCAGTGAAGGGCCTCTAAAGTGATTAAGGACCTGAAGCATCTGAAATATGGGGAAAGTTTGAGAGAGTCAGGAATGTTCAACCTAAAGAAAAGAAGACTCAGGGGGATCTCATCAATATGTGTCAGGGTCACCTACCTTGGAGCCATCAGAAGCCACCTGATATGATCGTGGGCACTTGTCTAGGTGGCCCTGCTTCACCTCCATGGTCCCTTCATCRTCATCCCTTCAGTGGTTCTGTGCCTTGTGACTGGCTTCTGTCCTGCAGGACTGCAGCAGACTCTGCCTTCTCTGGAGAAGGGCTGGCAYTTGGCTTTGATGCATTTCATGAGATTCCCATTGGCCTGCTCCCCTGGGCTGCTCATGACCCCCTGGATAGAAGCCCTGACTTGATGCACACTGTCTGGTCCCCCCAGTCTGGTGATTAAACAAACTTGATGAGAATTCACCATCTAAAGGAAATAACTACACAAATTCCTTTAGTGGTATCTCACTTACTGAGGATTTATTGTAATGGTCATGGTCTTCTTTGCATAAAGCAGGATCTCTCAAACTCAGGTAAGGAATCTTAAACCTTGAGAGGTGTCAGTTCATACTAACTAGCAAATTGTCAGCTACCCATCTACATTCACTCAATAGAAAATAGGAAAACCTCTGATTTAACAACATTTAGTCCCCACTAGTAGAGAAATGGTTAGCTATTACTGTAGCTAAAGCCCATACTTCTGCATTTACAGTTTATTCTGGCATGACCCTGCTCTACTGGACTCTGAGGTTTCTTTATTTTATTTGTCCAACAATAGGTATCTCTACCAAGATTCCTCAAGTTGAGGAATATGTTASATAGCAAATACCCTTAGTACCACAATGTTTTAAAACCCACAAAGTTTTCGCACCAGGAAAGATGACTGCCAAGCCATAAACCAGGGATAGGAAGACTCATATATCCCTTTCTATTGTTTCAGCTGTCAAAAACACATGGTGCACTTCCAGCTCCGGCTTTGCTGGTTAATTTGGTCACTGACTGCCCATAAGTGTGTCCTTTGTGGGTGGCTTGTCCAAACTGTGTTTCTGTGCGTATTTTGCTCAGATGAAGRCAAGCACACAGACTGTCCTCCCACRCCAGGCTGTGCCATCACTCACGCTGTATCTACACCATCACCTGCAGGTGCTATAGACTGAAAGGGCTCTCCTTGCTGCTTGGATGTGGAAATGATTTTCAATAACCCCATTGTACARAGAATGGAATGAGAGAAAGGATGAGACAAGCTGCATCATGGTGCTTTGTGGGAAGTAGAGTGATGGACTTTGCACGTYCCCCAAACAGCAAAATGGGGCAGGTGAAGGGCACTGTCCATAGTTCCTGGCACAGCTCCCACATTCCCCACTGCTGCTGCACCTGTGGCACACACGGGCTCTCCCTGGGTGCTGCATCAGCCACTGGATGATTTCACCTCAAGTGAAGTGCTGTATCAAAGCACCTGGGCACAGCAGGCTGGGCAGGGAGCAATACACAGAAAACGTGTGGGCATGAACAAAAGGGCAAGTTAAAGCCCCAGAGCCCAAATTCGAGCAATGCAGATTTTCTCTCGTTTCCTGAACTATCACTATAACTTACCAAAATGTGCCAGAAGAAGAAAAACAGTGTCCATTACTAAAATTTTTTCAATGATTACTGTGCTGCTAACAGTAGCATCAATGATTCAGGCTTGATTCAGGTTGATGATCTCACAGAATCATAGAGTGACAGGATGGTTTGTGTTGGAAGGGATCTTAAACACCATCTAGTTCCACACTGCCATGAGCAGGGACACCTTATACTAGACCAGTTTGCTCAATATTGCATCCAACCTCATTGGGATCCACCCATTTATCTAGGACTATTTGAGAAAAATCACATATTTGTTACCTAGTCAACATGGGATGGCTCTGCATTTCTGTAATGCATTTCTTCAGGCTACAGATTCAACCCATGTGGGCAAAAATCACACTTAGAGCTCACTGATCAGCCACAGTGTTTGAGCTCATCAGGTTAAGTCAGGGAGTTGGGGTYAGGTAGTGTATGGTGTTTAGCTAAATAGTATTTTGTCCTAACATGATATTACAGGAATTTTCTTTTTGATAGAGAARGCCTCTGAGGGAGCTGAAATGCAATGACTCTGTAAATAAAAGGCTGACTTGATTACTGACCTTGTATTTCCCACCAAGCCACAAGAATCTGTGGGAGAAACAGAAGAAAGCTGACAGGAAACTAATAACTTTAAAGAAAAACTTCGTAAAAGTTTTGAATGTCTTCTTTCCTGAAGACAGTAAAGTTCATTGAAATTCCTCACAAACTCCACAGCAGTTGTGAATAAGCTGGACTAACACAGAGATATGTCTCCAGTTCTCCCTCTCAGCAGAGGAAATGGCAGCACAGCACTGTGGGCTATTGTGAATGCTTTTTCCACAAAAAAAAAGTCTGCAAAGCTTCTTCATATCTATAAGGCTGGCTGTACATTAAAATTATGCAAATGTATCAGATAGGAAAATTTTCACATTGATTCTGTGCCAGTTCTCTCTCTTTCATTTYCTTCTTCTTCCAAATTAAAACCTATATGACTGTGTATTTTTAAATGCCTTAGCATTGTTCCAGCTGGTGAAATTCTAGGACATTGGTGCAATACGCCAGCCTTTATTGCTAATACAGAATTAAACCAAGCCAATATACATCCGTGGCACAAATGCTAACACCTATGGTACCATTTTCATACAAACTCATTTTATCCATTATCGTCAAGCTCCCTTCAGCTAATTTTAAAGTAGTAGCAGTGAGAGCAGAGCATATGAATTTCACCCCAACTTTATGAGAAGATATTGTGTTTTACAGTGAGAAGAAATTATAAAGAAGTATCATTAGTAGTTGGACTTACTAAGGAACTGTCTGTCCTGCAACTCCCTTCAGCATYGCTTAAGAACCTGTGAGGAAGTAAAGCATCCACTGTTGTTTACTAAGGCTTTTAAAATTAATTATTTGAAGGTTATGACTGCATTTCTGAGAGATACCAGTTATTTTTCTRTTTATTTATAGTCTTCATTATGTGAAGATAAGGCTTCTGCCATAATAGTGCAGACACGGACAGAGAAATTTTGTTAGATAGACTGATTTATTGAGATCTCTACATAGGATAATACTCAGAAGCGAAATTGAATCTGTCAGACAGATGAGCAGCTGCTGTCTGGTTGGTGATGGAACTCTGGTGAGGATCATTGTGGCAGCATCCTCCAGCCTCTACTCATGGGGATTTTCTTCATATCCAGACAGGCCACAGTCCTACACAATAACACCTACCCAAGCAAGGTCTATTGTTACTGATTTTCTTCAACTGTGCAAAAGTTTTTCCTGTCTCCAGTATGTACCAAGGACTTCCCCACGCAACCATTCTTGCATCTGCAGAAGCAGTTTCTGCTGACCATACAGATGTCCTCTTTGTGGACAGTTTGGTSAATTCTGCTGCAGGAATGGCCTCAGAGCATCTTTGGGACTACAGCACTGTCTGACCATTGGTCTGTGCAGAGCAGCAGCTGCTGAGGCGAATCTGCAGGGCTGTTCAAACTCTCCTGGAGAGCAGCTGTCAAAACTGGTCAAATGCTTCACAGTGAAGCCACTAGTTCACTGAGCACTTTGTCACACATTAGTGCACTGAACTGAAGCAATCCTGTGCCTCAGCCATGCTGGGGAGYTCCTGGAGTCCCCAGGGAACAAGTGACTATGCACACTGGGTCTGCACGCAGGCAAATCCCTGCTATCACACTTACAGAGCAAGCTACAGTTCCATTTCTTTATCAGGCTTACAAGTTAAATCCTGTAACTCTTGCCACGGTAGATATATTTGGTAAYCAGGACTTCAAAATAAAGACTGAGATTTGCATTTGAGTCTTTTGTCAGACAGAGCTTAGTAAATTACTGAAACAAAAGAAAATCGAATAAATATTTCACTGTTTCAATGATAATGTAAAATGCCATTGATTTCCCTGCACAGTAAAGTACTACTTCTTCCCCCTTCCATTTTATTTGTCTGGTTTCTTTTGGTCTACAGTTCATGCGTAGTTTTCACACCTGCAAAATTTCTGAAGAACTGGGATTTTGCTTATTAATTCAAACAATAAAGGCAGACCACTCAGAGAAACACACAAACAGCCATTTCGCAGGTTGAACTGAAGGCGCCTGGACTCCTTATGCCAGTGGAGATTTCCTTTTTTGAAGCCAGCTGAGAAGCCTTGTGCTCTTAATAAGAATGTTACAAGATTCACAAAGCAAAATTCAAGAGAGATAAGAGGAAGAGTACAATGGCTTTAGCTCGCTAGGGAAGCACACACTGTGAGCAGGCTCTGTGATGAATATCGGGCAGCTTGAAGCAAATTATTCTTCTTAGAAGCCCTCCAAGGGCAAGTGTGATGTCTCCTCAGCCAGGTCTGTGCAATCTACAGAGGTGGTGCCAGGCAGGCWCAGCATGGGTGGGTCACATCCATCCTTCCTGAATTAAACCCTACCAGGATGCCTGGCAGCTCTTCAGGCAGCCACCAACAGAAAGGGAGAGAAGCTTTCACCCACTCACCCCTGGCAAGTAAGTCCTGGGGGACACCCAGAGACGCTGATAGGAAAGAGATGTCAGACTAGAGACTGAAAGGAGACAGATCACTAGCAGAGAATGATCAAGGCAGCCCTGCAATCTCTCTGAAGATTTAATACTACAGAGATAGAAAGTCAGATAYGTGCCATTACCCCTCTTATCAGAAATAAGGATTATGTTGCTAGAAACAGGATTTGCTTCAGACTTAATACAGGGTGTATCCGTCTGTCTCAGGTCTGGGAAATTTTACTATTGGTCCTAGGCAACCAGGGGTCTCAAGTAGGAAAGCTACACAAGGGAGCAGGAAGAAAGGATGCTGCCAAAAGCAGTTGTGTTCCCAGAGATTAGCTAAYCTGATATTTGTCTAACAGCTCGTTGATATTATGCATTGTGTGCTAGACAGTTTCCAGCTGAGTATGTTTGATGCAGTGCTGTTTCTCCAAGGGCTTGTGCYATCTCAAAGAACTGCATTTACTCCCCCAGATTCAGGGCTATTGCCAAGGGGTGTTAAATACCTAAGCAGCTTTGGACAGAAAAGTGCAGCCTTTGTGATAGTTTTCTGTCTATCAATCTTGTAAAGCTGTCTAGACTGTCCCAGGAGAGGGGGTGGARGTGCAAATCAGATACAAGTGTAAATCAGATTCTATAAGCATGCCTTTGCAACATGGTATAGGGAAAAAAAAATTGCCCAACATCCTCAAGATGAAAACCCAAGGACACTCTTGAAACTCTGGTAATAAATTAATCTTTCCCACTCTGGCCATTAAATGAATGGCCAAAACCTTCCAGAAGCTGTGCTCAAAAGCTCCATATGGCTGCTACAGTGCAGCTAATACCCAGCTGAAATAGGATCATGACACAACAGCAGCACAGTACACCTCATGGGGGCGGGTCACAGTGCTGCTAAATAATTTATGTGAGGAGAAGCACTGGCTGGTAGCGTGGAGGTAATTATGTTTATTATCTGTGAGCCCGTGGTGACAGCAAATGTGCCCAGCAGTAGYGATATCTCACCAACACAGTAGTCACCCACACTGCTAATGTAGTCATGGTCATTTTGCAAATTACAACAAAGCAATATCTGAGGAAAGTTATTAAACCTGCTAATGTAACAGTGCCTGCTACATGGCTTAATATTCCACTATTTGTTATTCTAGTTTTTTGCAATAAAAAGCCTGAAACATCATTTCTCTATGAGGGCTTCTGGCTGTGCCTGGGTTTACTCTGGTCCCATGGGGAAGGACAATKAAATGTTCCATTTTTAACAGCAAACAGACCTGAGTTCTGTACCCTGTCTCAAGACTACAGACTGGCTGCATTTTTTTTTTTTTTTGGTGTTTGTTTTGGTTTTTTTGTTTRTTTTTCCAAAGATCTAGCATCATCTTGCAGTTAAATTGATGCAGAAAATATCCATCAGAACTACAGGTTTTGGATTATTGTGTTTATGCAGGTGCTTTCTAGAAAAATGAACTTGAACCTGCAGAAGCCCATGCTAGTGGCTTCAAACCACACCTGGTTTTCCTTCTGTAATGAATTTTCTGCCGAGAAAGAAATATGGTGTTGATGATAAACTATTAGATAAGGATTTTTGTATGGAATAATGAATACCAGACTAAGTGATAAGGATTCTTTTGGGCAAAAGAAAATCAGTGAGGATGTCAAAGCATGTGCTGTCTTTGGGTTGTGTTCAAATCACCTGCTGCTGCAGCCACCCACCCTGCCAGGGCTGCTTCTCTATCTCCTGGCAATGAGCAAGCAAGGAACAGGCAGGGTAAGGAATTCCAAAGAGCCTAAATGTGGTTCCAATGCAGATAAATCCCCTGCTGGTCTAGAGGCAAAGCTAGAAGGAAAAATGAGTCTGTTCAGAAGGCACTAAAATTTCTGACACCTCTTGCTATATGCTAGGAAGTAAATTTGTATTCTGGACCTTATTTTGCTAAAGATAATTTGCCTTTAGGCAAATCAGCTCTTTGGACAAGGCTTGAAATGCTGCACTAAACTCTACAGATTGCATGCAAAGCCTTTAAACCGATTTCCTCCTTGGCACTTCCCAACCTGCAATGCCATATTGAAARCTGGAATTCTGTTGCCTTTGTTTTCTCTTTACGCACTTACATGGTTTGCTCCTCAGTGCTCTATTCTCCATAGGGGCCCTTGGTATATTACAATTATATTTTTCACTGGCTGAAGGCACATCTTTTTGAATCTCTAGTTCTTCTTTATTCACTTTACCCAAGTAATTCCCCTGAATATCTTTCAGTTCCTAGGTATGCCAAGAAATGAATCTTTGTATTTTCACCACTGTAAAAGTGAGTTATCTATGGCAAACATTCTTGTAGCAGAAATGGTCAACAAATGTGCAAAACTAAAAAAAAAAAAAAATGCAGTTATGAGTCATGCTCAGCAAATAATCAGGAAGCAAACATTTAAATAAAAATAACATATAAATTCGATGTAAGTTGCCACAGAGAAGTTTGAAGAAAATTCAGCTCAACCAAATCAGGACCACATATGGAAAAGCAATGTTTAATTATGAACAGCAGTTTTCTGTTGAAATGGCAAATGAAGCAGCATTAAAAAATAATGAATATGCACAAAAGATAAAAGCACGTTTCCTCTCACCAGGAGGACAGCACTCCCTGTCTTTGTGTCWTCCTCCCCATTACTTTTCCTCAGTCTAATATGACCATGGAAAAGTCATTCTGTGTAATAGCTTTTCCTCACTTAATGTCTCTACTTGTCCTTGTCACCTGCTTGCTTTCTTAACCTCTTCAGCAGATGCTATTAAAATAGCTCTGCATAGTTCTGTGTACTTTAATTTTGGTTAATTGGAGCCTTCTCTCTTCTTTTCTCAGAACTATTTTATTTTCCTAGCCTACACATAAATATTTCCTTCTTACCACATTTCTTCTTCTAAGACCATTTTCTTTTAGGTCCATTTCTTCATTTACACCCCACCATCTACTCAGGCATGTGGGGAGGGAGTGGGAATTCACAAGCTTGCCTAAAATGAGTCACTTCACTCATCTATTCATTCCTGAGTAAGATCCCACATTTTTCAAAATGGAATACACTTGAGCCTCATTAAGGAATTAAGTTCCTTACGGTACAGAGCGACATTGGAAACTGCAGTGCAGAGAGTAAAGAAGGAATGCATTTTCATGGCATTAATTATTTACATAAGGGAAGAATATGAGCAAGGGTACTGCTATGAGTAAGGCAGAGAAGTTCTCGTGGGGCRAGAGATGGGCAGTGAGCTGAGCTGCCTGTACTCATTAAACACGGAGGTTGTAAAGAATGTCTTGTGCTTCTCATGCWTGAATAGTGCAGAAATCCACCATGGTATTGTGCAGTGGCCTCCRAGAGGTAGTTCTTTAATCAAACAAATGCTGTAGCATTAACCATGCATTTGAGAGGGGGGACAGTGGAGCCAGAAGTAGCTCTCAGGAAGAAAAGGTTTGGCTTTATCTCAGGGTTTGTTTTAAATGTCAGCTTTTGCACTCAGCAGCAGCTGAGCCACCAGGCTGAACCTGCTCCTCCTCATTGCTCCTGTTGGGATCTGGACGTTTTTAAGACTCAAGCAACAAGCATTTTGTCTTGCAGGCATTGTTCTGCAAGAAGCTGGGATGTCCTCGGGGATGGAGATATAGATCAGTGCCTCCAGGTACTGCAAAGCCAGAATAACCTCGGCATCACCTGTGTTAAAAAAGACAAAACGGCACCACAGCAACACCTCAGCACTGTGACATGGTGATCTGACCAGCACCCATCACAGTCTCCACCAGCAGTGTCCTAGGTACAGGAGCCCTATGGAAAAACCTCTAGTGGGTTTGGGTTTTTTTAAATGAACTAGCCAAGCTTCCATAAATTTTGCTAAAACTAAATATGCCATCCATCTCTGACTACTATACAGTTGCCTCAAGGAAATGTAATTAAGACAATATTGATTTACACACACTTCCAGTGTAACAGATCAGTTATGCCACTCACATTTACACAAGCTCCTTTTGACCTGGAGAATGCAGCAAATACTGAGCTAAGTAGTAATCTATATTACACTTCCTGGAGGTAATAGTCTGCTATACACAATTAAAATTGATTAGGTCTTGATTTTCCAGAGTATCTGAGACATTCGTAGCTTTTTCTGAGACAGAGAAGAACTTTGCTTGGTTCTAATACAAAATAAATCTGAGCCTAAAGTGAAGAAAAAGCTTTTTTTCCTACCAATTATCTTCTTTTTATTGCAAGAAAAAATTGTCTTCCTCCCTTGAATGCCAGCAGAGACATTAAGAGATAATTCTTTCTTCCTTATAAACCACACTCTTCAATGTTSAAACTAATTTTAAACTCCCGCTTATACTGGAATTTAAAATTATTACTATTATTACAGTTATCGATAGGTTTTCAGTAGCAGATTTATGTAATATAATGCTCTGCAATATTATTTTTTCATTATTTAAACAGAACCTCAGCATCACCTCCTAATATATTTCTGAACAATCTTCTACTGGTGGCAGCAGCATCTCTTTTTTCTGTTGCCCTTAACAAGTCCTACCCAGCTTACATTACATTCTTCTATTCTTTTCTAGACTGCTACTTCAGATGGTTTTGCACTCATTTCAATTTGAGCTCAGTTCTAGAGTCTAGCTTCAGTCTGGTTTCAGGCATGTCAGGAAGTTCTCTTACACACATCCCAGAAAGCTGCTGGTCTGTTTCCTCTCTGTGGGTTGCGCTGTATTTCCAGCAGACAGGTGAGAGGAACATGCRGCTCTCCCTCCAAACGAGGCACTCTTGCCTCAGATGTTTCTGTTGTYGGACAATCATAGAGTATCCACCAGGATCACTGAGTCCTGCACAGGACCATCCCCAGCAGTCACACCACGTGCCTGAGGGCATTGTCCAAACACTTCTTGACCTCTGTGAGGCTGTTGCTGTGACACTGCCCTGGGGAGCCTTTTCCAGTGCCCAGCCACCCTCTGGTGAAAAGCTTTTCCTGATATCCAACCTAAACCTCCCCTGACAGCTTCAGGCCATTCCCTCGGGTCCAATTGCTGGTCATGAGAGAGAAGAAATCAGTGCCTGCCCCTCGGCTTCCTCTTGTGTGGAAGAGTATTTCCTCAATGCATTGAACATTTTTTATGCTTCTGTGTGCTAGTGAGAGAGCTGGAGAGGTTCTGAGTCCATTTGGATGACAAATCTATTAAAGTATTGGATATCTAACACAAGACATCTTATTGGAATTCTGATACTAAAGTGTTTAATAATGTAAATGAAAAATCAAAATAACTTCTCTAACACTCTGGTACTTCAGMCCAGAAAGAATTGGGGGGTTAGAAACTGTAGATGCATCTGGGACACACAGAGAGGTGAGAAGTCAAGCTAAGAATTTTGTCATAYGTCATTACCCAATGTAGCATTTCCCAAAGCGGGTACCTGAAAGAAAGACTAAAGAAAGAAAGAAATACATAACATTCAGTCCTAAAACTGGGGAGTATCCGTAGGTGTATTGGAAAAAGGAATTAATATCAGTACCAAGCTGTATGACTTGCCCTGTAACAACTCAGGTGTGTGACCACAGGTCTCTGTCTTACCTGTCACAGCACCAGGCCACTGTCACTGCAGAGGAGCCATCCAAGGTTTATGAACTCAGAGCTGAGCAGCCACATCCTGGTAGCCACRGGGCTTTGTGACAGAAAATTGTAGATTACACAAGTTACACARTCAGGAGTCCTTTTGGCTGAAGAGCATCGCCCTCAGCTTGTCACAGTGCTGCAAAGTTCTCGATACCATCGTTTGCGTGTGCAGTGTAATAACCTGTCAGCTCCAGACAGACAACTGAAATAAAAGCAGTATTTGTTCTTTCACTGCCACCACAGGACAAGCAGTCTAGCTGGATTTGTGAGCTGTAGGATTACACTGATTTTTCTGAAAGCAATTACAATAAGGCCTGCTTTTCAAGACACAGCAGCCAGAGCAAAGGAGGACTATTTGAAGAAATAACTGAGATGAGAAGAAAAATGCAAATTATACAATACTGTGTCTATTTTCATGGACTTAAATGGATATCTTAAGGGAMAAATTGAATAAATTGTGTCACAGCTCAGTTTTAATTGCTTGYTAAAGTATTCAAATCATTACATTATCATGTTAGGAATAGTATTCAAGCTTCTTTCAATATATTTCTGCCCTATATGCAATGCTTTGTATTATCATTTGTGAATGTACTCTAGTAAAAGCAATCACATACACTGAGAGAAGAAAAACCTGCAATCTTTGTCTGGTTAGCTAGCTTTTCCTTCAAGCAGTGTGATGTTTTTATCTGGGAAATCAATTATAAACTCAGCACCATGTATTTAATTCAGTTGCCTGAATACATTGCTGTTTTATGTCACCTAAGAGGTCAATGTGGCATTGGTGACCCAGGACCAACAAAAGCTCTTTGGCCACACAGAAGCTGTAGGGCAAACACAGTGAACTGGGGCATTTCAAGTGCAGGAGAGATCTGTGTTTAGGAAGCTGAACCAAGATGCTTTGCAGAAAAAATTATATTTATCTTCCTTTCTCACATTTTCAAGAAATTCAGGGGTACAGACAATGGCTGAAGACCCTTCACCTTCATTATAGCTCATGTTCATTATAGCCCCACAAAAAAAGCCAAGGAAAATTGTTTTAAAGAAGATCACAACCTGGATCTGTCAAGCAATACACCAGATGGCAACTCRGCCTCTATCTCATGGCAATATTATGAAGCTCCATCACTTTGTACCTGCTTAGCCTACTGAGCAGGAAGAAATGTCAGTACTTTGAACATTTTTCCTGCTATATTCTCTACCTGAAGACAGACAATTATATCAGGCACACTTTACATGTACGCCCTGTAAAAGATGCATGGTTCACTGGAAAAGAAACAGGTTAATTAAATAATTATACTTCCCTGAGCTTTACAGTGCTGCCAGTCAGAAAACCACACCAGTATCCTGAATTTAAACAAATCAGAGTTGCACACAGTATTCCAGACATGATCACATAAGTACCTTATGCAATGCCTCTGRTACCTCCCTGTGTCTATCAGAAACAGTTCTCTCCTGGTTGCATTTCTCTTTCCCACATGACATTAGTGCCCATAATAATACACTTCTCGGTCAGCACCCTTCTATCTCTTTTTCTTCTACTGTCACATCTAAATTATGAGTTTCTAGTTATTACAGGAATACTTGCAATAAATCATGGCAGACATTATTTATCCTTTCATCCTACCTCTATTTTATGTGGTCTGGAGGCTGCTCTGCTCTTCCCTTCTTTCATTTGGCTCTTTTTGTGCTGATAACAACTCCCTATTTTGTGCCATCAACAAATGTAATTTCTTCTCCTCTGTGCTAAGGTCTTTAATGAAAATACTGAATCAAAGTCGTCCTCAACCTCAAGTTTCTGTTCCACTTAGCCTCTGCATCTCACACACGCCTAGGAGGCCAGTGAAACAGAATTGAAGTCTGTGATCTGCTCATACACACAGAGCGTGCAGACCTACAAGAATAGCTTCTTTATTTAGTATATTTATCAATTTTTTCTGTCTCTGCACTGAAAACAAGGAAGAATATTACATGTAAGGAAACTTAACCAGTCCTTTCCACTCAAAGCTGAAAACTGTTTAGATTTAATCTTGCAATGCCTGTGCCTCAGGTACTCAGGTAGAGTCGACATGCAATGGAGTGTTTTTCCTATCAAGATGATGAAAGCCCTCCAAGTCTTTCTTGTAACACTGATATTGGCCCATTGCTGGGTCTTCTTTTATTGCCTTAATACATACTTTCAGATATTTCTCCTAGGCATAGGGGAAGTGCTGTGAAAGGTCACAAGGAAACTTGTTTGTGCTGACATTTCAACAAAAATCTTCCTTTTTTATTTGTCTCCCAATGGAGA
This sequence comes from Malurus melanocephalus, assembly GCF_030028575.1. Taxonomy (NCBI): domain Eukaryota; kingdom Metazoa; phylum Chordata; class Aves; order Passeriformes; family Maluridae; genus Malurus; species Malurus melanocephalus. The sequence goes on from NW_026623404.1 coordinate 810,352, forward strand.
CCACCTCATTTCCCCCAGACCAGCTCTGGTGTCCAGACAGCACATTAACAGCACATTTCCAATGCATTACTCTATCTCCAGGTGCTGGTACGACTTCCAAATTATCTTCTGCCTGTTCTTTCCCCAGCCTGMAGATCATCCTGGACTCTCTTTTTCCGGTGTCTCTTTCCCACACAAAAATGCAAACCAAGGCTTTTTCTTGAAAAGTCCATCTACCCAGCAACTTGCCTGGAACAATATGCATAGAGAATGCTGTGGGAAGAGGGGATAATAAAGTATTACAAGACCTCTGTCTGGGACACTCTCCCAGATTCCTGCAACAAAGGATTAGTGGCTTTCTGAGCTGACAGTAGCATGCAGTTCAACCCATTTCAAATCAGCTGATGTATGTGCCCTGCATCAGCTTTTCTAATTGCCTCTATTTTAGTCTTTTAAATGTTTTGTTGGCACTGAGAGCCACAATTTGATTACACACTCTAAGAAAAAAAAATACTTTCTCTTGCATTACTTGTTTTTAATCTGCTGCCTGTAACCTCATTAAATATCCTCTGATTCTTCCATTATAAGAAACACAGAATAATAATTTCCTATCCCTTTTCACCATAGTATTCCAAGATTTATATCACAGTCGTATATTTTCAAACCTGACCGATTCCTTCCCATTTAATTTTGGGAATATAAGCCATAACTTTCGTAATTGTTGTCTGTGTCTGCCCATTTTTTTATCTCCTTTGTATACTTCTGCACTGGAATTAYCTTCAATGTACATGGGTGTTAAGCTGAAGGCATTTCTGACATTCCTTACATTCTCACAGTCACATAAAGGAACTTTACTGGAGAAAGTGAGACTCCAAATGCAGTGTTATGTTAATGAAAGAGTAACTCTCACAGCTAGTAAGTCTCTAAGTCTCTCTAATAAGTTGTTATCATAATTTCCTGGTTGACACGCAGTATTCTCAAATATATTGTGGACAAGAACTGACTCCCACATACCAGAGTTATTCAAATTCCAGTCTAAAAATTTCAGAATCAATTTCTGGAGTAATTTTGAAGTCAGGAATAGACAAATTAACAGTCTCCTTCCTAGAAAATGTTYTCAGGCTTAAAGCCAGCTATGGCAAGGGAAAAAAAATCCCTAAATTTTAGGATAGGTTAGACTTTCCTTAGCTTTAGCTTCAGCCCCATAAAAGCCAAGCACATTTAGAACAGAATTGTCAGAATCAACCCCCTGACAACATTTTGAATTAATTGAAATTCCATTTTCTCCCAGTACCACATTACACAGAAAAATAYTGCAAGCAATTCCAGTTAATGGTCTTCTGTAAAAAACAGCAGAGCAGAATGAGTCATTGTTTCAGTCGGGGATATAGGAAAGATTAAGAAGGAATGAAAAAGTGGGCAACAGGAGCAGCAGTTGTCAAGCTGATGACATTACAGCATGCCAGCTTCCCTTGTTCCTGCACAGGTAGCAAGGAGATGGTGCTGGGATTTCACTGCAATGTCACCTGTTCTCTCGCTCGGCTCTCCAGAAATCAAATCTGCTCCTGCTCTGTTCCTCTACAGAACCAAGAACTGAACAATCACTGAAAAGAAATCAGCTGTTGTAGTATCACCCACACCAGACATTTTCTTTCCAACAATCTGTTAAATTYCTTAAGAAGCTCTGTCTCAAAATCCCAGTTCAGTCGAGAATGAAGGTTTTAGCAAGGTTTTTAYAAGGCAACGTCCATAAAAACCAAAGCTCAAGGGACATACACAAATGTATTTTGTGTATATCTATATCTAGCATCTAGCATTTTGTTTTATTTTACTGGTTTGTTGTTTAAAAATAAATTTGGATTTGGGCTATAAGGAGAGGTTTGTGAGATAGGAGTAAAAAACAGTTCATTTCCACAAACACCTTCACTGACTTCTTGGATGGTTTCCACTGATTTGAGTTTTAGCATATTTAAATCCTGCTCTCCATAGGTAAGCCATAAACAGAAAAAAGGAAAATTTCAATGATGCTTCATGACTTTTAATAGACCTTTGCATGATTTATTGATGTAAATATACTTCAAATAACTGGTTGGACATTAAAGGGCAAATTAAGTGTTTTTTCTTTAACAGACAATTTGGCAATGAACAGTATAAATAGAACATAGCCATCACCACTTTATTTCAAGTCATTCCAATCTACTATCAATTTCCTTTCATATACAAATTCAACTTTTTTGTAACCTTGAATACCTATAAAACTTGCATAATGTAACATGTTATTTACACTGTGTATGAGTCACAAATAATTACAAATAAAAATTATACAAAAAGATTAAAATGTATCATTATGTGAAAAGCAAGGAAGATATAGTAAATGTTCTGATTAACTATAAATGCTTACATATTTGTACATACATTTCTAATCTGAAATTGCTAGATGATATATCTGATGTTTTGATCAGGAATATTAGTTCTTATGCTTGCATTACTGGAGAGGAAGCAATATTTTCAGACATAATGAGCCACTTAAGAAACATTTATGGAACTGCATAGAATGAAATATATTCTTTTTAAAAAACAAAAATAAAATATTTGACATTTCAAAATATAATCAATTTCACTCATGCCATACAGATACATTGCATATTAAACCAATACTGTAAGATGGCATCGCAAATAAATCATAACAGAGCTATAACGTTTTTAAAATAAGCAATTCACATGGCATTTGTATMATAAAATAGCAGATGTACAGTATTATTTACATTGCAAACCAAAGAGAGAACAACCCCATGAAACTGCAGCAAACGAACCATTTGAAATATTGATCACAGACCTGATTCATAAAATATATGTGTAGGCATGTGTGTRAGAAGTGTGTAAGAACCATCCTTGGATGAGTGAGGCCCACAGAACCAGCTCCACATCCAGATGCAGCCAGGGAACAGCATAGCCCCGTTCCTGGATGGAATTCCTGGATGGAATGTGCTGCACAACAACACATTGGTTCTGTCTACACACTGAGCACTACCCAGCAAATGGAACACCTCCAGGATCTGACCACGGATGGTTTTGCACAGCAGGGAGTGGAGGATATGGTTTCAGAGCTCTTCGCAGACTTTTAGCCCAAACAAGGACTCCTTTATGTGACACAGGAGCCACAYGGTTTTGTTTTGTGAGGATTACCAGGAGGTAGGAAGCCTGCAGCTGTTCAGAACGAGGGGTGTCTGGCAGGGCAMTACTGACCAGGGTTTGGACTGCGCTGCAATCATTGCTTTATTTGTGAAGGATCAGGACCGCCATTGGTCAGTCCYGATCCACAACATTCAAAGTTCCTACCACAAAACCCTGCTGGAAACTGAACTGACAGTACCATGCAGTACCAAGTACTACTTGCCATATCCCAGTGGGGTATTTGGGCATTTCAGCAACCAATCTTGAGACAGTGGTTATTAAAAAGGACAAACACCTCCTGCCCTGTGGCAGGATTAGAGCTGCTCAGGATAAAATTTACCTATGGAAACTGAGATGGAACTCCTCTGAGACAGCTGGKCAGTGTTGACCACTGTTTTTGAATGGTTGTAGTTCCACATCTGGAACACAAAATTTGATAAATGAGCTCTKTCTCACAATTGTCCTCATTTGTTTCTTTTTTTCTTTCCCTCTTATTTTCCTTTCCTTCTTATTTTCGTATATTTCTAGATAGTTTTCATGACACAAGAGAGAGTAGGTGGTACAAATCACGTACTCCTGCCACCATCTGAAATTCCAATTGCTACAAATTCCATTTTTCCTCAGGATTTGCCACACTGAACTGCACAATCATGTGTCTGCATCAGCTGAGCAATGTGCCAACATGTGTTGTGCCTGTACACATCAGCTCTACAGCATAAGGTGAGCCCAGTGAACTCAAGAAATTGGTCTGCCCCTAGCAATAAATCTAAAATATCCATACAAAATTTCTCACCTGAGATACAGAACTGTTCTGCACATGTTTAGAGTGGCCTTTTATCCAGGATTTCCAGGCACTGAGCAGCCAAAAAAAATCTACTGACATGGTTGAAGATGTGAAAAAATATCAGACAAAGAAAAAAAGGTACCACAAAAGAGATAAACTATCTTGTCTGTGTGGGAAAGCAAGTCTGTGACATACTACCAGATGMAGGCTGCAGATATGAGATCTCGAATAATGCAGAGACACAGACTAAAGCAATTTTTTTTTCTTTTTTAAGCTATGGGAGAGGAATAATAAATGCAGTCTGGGTGGTATCTTGAGCAGACAACAATGTAACTGAACTGGTGCATTTCATGTCGCCCATGATTTCTAGTGAATTGGCTACTTTTGCATCTGCTAAAGTCTGGATAGACTGGATTGCATCCGGATTGCATTTGCTGTGCAACTGGCACAAAGTCACCTGGTAACTTTTTTTGCTTTGGAGACCTTTTGGCTTCAGAAGAAAGAAAGGGAGGGAAGAAATAAATATTTCATGAAAAGCTGTTACATGTACCAGCAAATTTTAAAGAACAAAAAACCAACTCAATAACTTTTCCTGTTGTACCACTTTTTTACCATATACACAAAAATTCTTGATTTGTCCTAATATTCTGTCTTCTTTGATCCCTCTTCAATGACTTAGCTCTGAAATAGAGGCATCCTGGCCACAATCAAGAAAAAAATGTTTTCCAGTGAGTTTTCTCAGGAGAAACTTTTTTTATGGATATTGTGCTACTAATGTGACAAGAATTAATTAAAGTGAGCTACCTACCAGAGGATGAGGTCAAATAAAGTGAGAACTGTCTTGAAGAAAACTTGCATGATTTTTTWAAAAAATCCAGATAATTTCTCCACTACAGTACACTTCCACATATAACTGGAAGCAGAAATTAGAACAACTTTTATGAAGGTGCCGGTGTCTACAGCAAAGGCTTCATCAAATATATCCTTTATAATGACTCAAGAAACCTTAAAACTGCATAAGCAATGCAAGGACTTCAGAACTTTCTCAGCTGAACTTCAAAGGATTTTGTTGTTTTGCTGAGCACTAGTAACTCATACATAAAATTCTGGATCTATTTATCTTTATGAATCAGGTACTGTGCAAAAGTCATGTACTGAACTAGCTCATTACTTTTCCCTTTCAAATGCATTAATGGGGAATCAGTAGGATGGAGCCCACCACAAGTAAACCAGAAGCATGAGAAAAGAGTATTTCTTGAATAGAAATGTTACTGTTAGTATTTAGACAAGGCAAAACTTTGCTTGGTCCTGTGAAGAACAAGAAAATCTGTATTTCGATTTTAACATTTATATGAATACTAGCCTAAAACTAGAGGCATTGAAACAGAAGATGTATAGTATATTGTATATTGCTTTTCTTATAGAGTGTACATTATGTTTCTAATATGGTGTCAAACAAGTAAAATCTTTCAGGACAAACTAAAAGGACCTMATTGCAACAAACACCATTACAGCAGGTCACATGATGAAAGCAAGATGTCAAGTCACAACACAGGGCAGGCATGCTGTTAAAAGATAGTCTGGATTGCTCTGAGAAGGCTGTTTTATCCTTCTGCTACCTGTTAACAGCATATCTGCATGAGTTTTGTAGTTTTTTCTTCTTGTTTGAGGCCTTCAGTGGCTTTGACAAAAGAAGGGTAAAAAAGGCAAACTGTCCTCAGTTAGACTTYGTAAGAATCATATCACCAAAGCCTACTCCAATGGAGGCAAAAAGATAAAATCAAGAAGTATCAACAGAAGTGGAACAAGAACAAGGCTGTTTTATTTCCCCTAAAGAAGGCCCAGGCTATTGGCACTGCTTGCATTTGCTAGAAAATAGAAGTGGCTTATCAGGAGGAGATTCAGGAAAAGCATTCACTGATCTCTCTAAGCCTGCAAGCTTTACAGACAGTATCTGCTTTTCCATTTCCCAGCAACATATGAAGAAAGACCCTTTCCTGTATGCAGGTCTGTGTAAACAGTTAGATGTAAAATAGTGATTTTAAAACAAGAAGAATAAACTAGATTACATTTTTTTTCAGAAGCTCAAAGGATCAACAGCTATCGAGACATACATTCTGTTATAGGAAGAGCAGTACAAATGTTAAAGCTTTTAAGACCGTATATAGTTCACTGCACACACAATTTTCCCATGGCCTACACATATGGCACATCAAGTTTTTACATAGACTCATGTTCCCATGGAGGGATTGTTACTGAATTCTGCTGTTACACAGGTGCTGCAGCCTTGAGTAATTTGTTCAAAGCCACAGCATAGGTCTGGTTAATACAGAAATCACGCACTTCAACTGTTCACAGTCAAAGACACAAATGACAAAACCAAACTTTACTGTTTTGTTCATTTTTTTTCAAGTAGGTAAGTCTTTGGTTAGTAATAAATTCAGTTRGTTTGGGGAAGCAATCATAACTGAAATAACAATTTTCAACCAGAGGTACTTACTAAGTCTGCCAAACAAATCCCAATAAAAAAACTGAAATGCAGCATGTGATAGTTTGTATGGACCCTGCTTCTRTTGGCAGGTGGATTCCTTTGATGAATAGCTAGTTAAAAGACAAGTAATCAGATGCAATTTTGCAACTAATCTTTCAGTTTCAGGGTGGAAAGTTCTTGGTTTATATGCTTTCTGAACTTTTCTGTTCATGCCATCTGACAATAAAACTCTGACCTGCCCCRTCCCTTCCCAACAGATTGCAGGCTGATTTTATTTTAAAATATTTTAAAAATATTTAAAAATTTTTAAAATATTTTAAAATATTGTTCAGATTTACAGAGTACTAAAATTAATCTCCTAACCATTAAGTTGACAAAAATCTCTAGGTACACTGCCTCACCTYCCCTGTGTATTACCACAATGGAAATACTGACATAAATTAGAATTATCCTTTGTCTGTAAGAAATTTTACATAAATAGGTACAGTTCACAAACATCTTAGTGCTGTAAACCCTAAGATAGAGCTCCAGTATTCTTTAATGGCATCCAAGATTATTTTAATGCTAAGCAACCATTGTTGATAGTGCAAGGTCGAAATCTTGTTAGTGCAGAATGCTTGCACAARTCTCTTCGGAGAAGCTTTATAAGACAACACTAAAACAGTATTACAGAACTACACAGAAAGCATTTGTACCCAGGGGATAGCTGTCCATTTCCACAGGAGTGCAGACTTTGAGGCGGTCAATCTTTACATTTTAGGAATACSAAATATTTTCATCCAGCATCCAAAACAGAGAAATTTGAAACAAGACAAGCAGCAATACTCAGCATTCATAAAGCTGAGATTAAAACTGCACTCTRCTGGACAGTACTGTCCCTTTGGTGTGCTCTCAGTAAATGACACACCAGCAATGTGTCTCATAACTTCCTAAAATTCCCACTCCTAGAACATCATGAACTCAGGTGATAATGCAGCTTCCTACAATAATCCAAGTTATCTTCACATATGTCTGGCCCTATTATTAAAGATGTTTGCAATCACTTAGATAGGAATTAGCCCTCAGATTTTACTTTGGCAACACTGAAATTAAAGGGAAATGTTGAAAGATAYAACTCTAAGGCCTCAAAATTAGTTGTCCTCTAACATTACCTTCAGAGGAAATGAAGATGAGCCTGAATAAATCACCAGTTAAATCAACAATTTCAGCTGTTTCCTGGAAAAACTGTTTAAACAAGTACCATAAACATGACTTTCTATTCATGCTTTCATGCATCTCATAACTCCTGATTAGATGGGAGAGTCAGAATCACACTCACAGACAACTGGAAAGTTGTTATTCAGTTCTTCTAGGTGAGATATTGCATGCCAAGTTCAACTTGTTCTCAAAGGCTTTGGGAAGAGACTGAACCATGACTGTGGTGGCCTATGAMTTGCATGCCAATAGGACTAGCTTGTTTTGCAAAAATTTTTCCTTATCATGAATTTATCCCACTGAAATATAAAAATATAAACCACTAGATTCATTAGTAGCCTTCAGTTCCTCCCTTAAGGTTGGCCATAGAGGCRGAGCAAAGTGGCAAAGAGAAGAAAGGGATTATTTGTGGCTATGAAATAATTGGCTGGATTCTCCAGAACAGTGATCTGAAAGCGCCTTAATATTTATGTGTTGCACCTGTGAATTGCAYAAACAGAATACACATACCCTCTTCAAAACACTATGGGATCCTGCAAAGAATAATTTTGGCAGAATTTCAGTAAACTGGGAAAGCTTAAACTCATATTAAGAAGTAACATAAAGTCAGTCCCAGCAGTGGAGCTCACCACATTYAAGGAAAAAAAAGCCAAACAAAACAGTTACTATTCCCTTAAAATACTTTGCTGAAAAATACCTGTGTMATTAATCTTTGGGCTCTGAAGAAACTGAAGATTAAAAACTAAAGGGATGAAGATGGCCATGCTTTTCACTGAAGTAAGAATGGATGCTAAAGGTGCATGATTTGGTTTAGAGTAATCCCAAGGGTAGGTGATAATATATCTGTAGTATCATAAGAKAGCTATCAGACAGTGTCCACATATTTTGTATTATTTATCCCTACATAATSTTTCTACAAATTTAAGCAGACATATCATGTTCTTTAAAATACAAAGTATGCCATGGAATGTGTTCATAATGTGTAGGATGTGCGATGAAGGTAACTGCTGGTGCTGCTTGTCCTGACATTTCTGTTTCACCMCTGAACCATAACACCCTGGTAAAAATGGTACACACTGAATGCCAGATAAACGGCATTGATGAGAATTAAATCCCCAAAATCAAGATTACTCTTGACCTCTTTTACAATGAGGACTTCTGCAAGAACAKAAATTTGCAAAAAGGACTGTAGTTTACAAGATATCCAAAAGAAAATGAGCATAAGTACTCTACAAATATTTTCTCACAGTGATTTGATTCTCTGACATAGGTTATTATTTATACCCTACACTTGTCAATGCCTAAGATCTGAAATGCAGAGATTTTACAACAGAGGTGAAGAAAAGACACATACTACAGAATCTCTRAAGAAAGTGGTGATGGTTATTCCTGAGCCATGCATAGGTTAGCTCCTGAATACATAAGTAAAAAGAATTACTTTTGCTATACTGGAAACTGCATGCAAATGCTGCCAGCCCTGTCTTCAGCTGAGACCCAACCTGYACCTTGCAGAGTTTTTCACCTTGACCAAACAGGCTGAGGTTCCCTATCTGCACTGAATTGCTGCTCCTTCAGGGTCATGCACAATATGGTGGAATTGCTCTGCTGTGGAAAATAAGTAACTGTGAAGGAGAATGAAGAAAAAAYAAGTGGTTTGTTTTGTTTAGTTTGTTAAATCCAAATAGCAATACAAATTTGCAAAATCATGGCACAGAAGAGAACTCTTTAAAATGCAAATGTTTGAGGCAATGGAAAATAATTACCCACTTTTTAGTARAGACATGCTGAGGTTTGGAAATTTGCTTTCACTGTAGCTCTTAGATTTGGGGTTTGGGAGTTTAGTTTTTATTTTTCAGTTGAATAAATTTAGCAATAAATTATTTKCCTCTTCCTCCTGCAAAGAAGATAGAAATGTCAAGCCAAAACCTTCTTTTTCAGTATTCAAATAGTGGCTTTAACATGACTTTCATTGCCTAACTTAAGATACTGAACTTTGAAGGGACTGTGGCCAGACTGATTCAGCAGATAAKGTAGAAACTGCAAGGTAGATTTAGAAGGTGAATAAAACAGAATTAAGACTAAGCCTTACCATTCCTCTTCTCTGTGATTCAGATTATTTTTAATGTAATTTTATGGATGACATGCTTTCAGTTGAGCATTTTTTGCTGCTTTTTCTCCAGATGCTAGGATATTTTGATGYACCCTCACCTCTGTCACTGAATTCACCCTTCTCTGTCAAGCCATAGTGTCTATTTTTAGCTCCATGAGCTACTAATCCAGTTTCTCTGACAACTGCAATTCGTTGGAAGAGAAGACTAGTGTTAYATTGTCTCAGAGATATGAGCCAATTTGAGAAATCAGCTTCTTAGCTGACCTTTAAAACGAGTGAGAATAATGGGCCCGCAATTCCACAGGGTTTGGATTTCATTATCACAGCAGCGGGTGTGAGATGGGCCGCCCCTGCTGCACAGCTCTGCCTCTCTGTTTTGTTTTCCTGGTAATTATAGAAGCTGTTTATTGCACATGGAAAATCTGCAAGTTTTCTCAGCTCTTGAGGACAATACTATCTCCAATCCCTTTTCTCTGGAGAGCAGCAGTTCACAGCGTGGAGGACTGCATACTATTGACTCTTCCCAAGAGGAACTTTCCCACGGACCATGATTGCAGTGAAAATCCCCACAGATATCTAAGGATCAGAATGGCAACTGCAAACAGAAGAGAGACATCTGGGAGCAGCACAGCAGAGTGGCAGCCCTGGCCCTTCCCACCCTCTCTGGTTCAGAGCCTGACACAAGATCTTGTCGGAGAATCTGAGTAATCCAGGTGCATAACAACACAAGTACAGCTCAGGACAGGTCAGACAGAGCTTTAGTAACTGTGATCATAGTGAGAGAACATCCAGCCAGCACTTTATCCTCTGCTCCCTTTCCTTTCCCAAGTGATTGCAGACACCAACCTATATACCGTTCCACCAAAAAAAAACCTGGTGAAGAAAAATTACCATTTCAATGTTAAAAAAATCAATTTCTGGGACAGATGGATTTGTTAAGTAGCTATTCCAAGAAGSAATCAAGCAGTAAATAACATGATGGTTTGGGGAGATGGCTCTTGGTGGATACATCAGATAATACACTAGTACTAYTTTAGAGCAAAAGTGGGGAGCTGGCAACAATCATAGATTGTTAGTTTTTAGTTGAAAGGAGTGTTCTTTCACCAGGATAAAGCTCCCACCWAGATCTCTAAAACTTAAATATTAATGATTTTGCCATCACATCCCTTTCAGTCTGTGGCTGAAGCCTGGCCCTTGCCCCGCTGTATTTGTCTCCATCTGTATTTGATCTTTACATTCTCTCATTCRAACAGCAGTGGGATTCATCTCACCTACAGCACGGCAGCTAATCTGAACCAGTCCTCCACCTCCACACAGTGGTCACTGGGGAGAAAAGAGGAGGGCACATCTGAGGCAGTGGATTATCTCATCCCTAAGACTTTCTCCAGGAAAGTTSAGTCTCTGAAATGCCAGGGTGTCTGCACTGACTGCACAGGGAACTGACCTGACTAGCTCAGACCAGACATAAGTTTTAGATATCTAAAAACAGATCAGCTGAATTTCACTCATTTTTACAGCAATTCCCCAAAACCTTGGTTCTCTAGAGCAYAATGAAACCCAGTGAAACTTGGCACAGTGAGACATAAGAATAATAAGGAATCTTCTAGCATCAAACATAATAATGGCTGCAACTTAGTGAAGTGCTAATTTCCCAGCAAGGCAGTATCAATGTCATGTATTAGGATGGGAATTTTGACCAGAACAGCCTTTGTTTAGACTTTAGTAAAAGGCACAATGCTGTCCTGTCAATAAGCACATCAAAAGCTTGGCTTTGGGATGTTCTGTGTCTCCTAAAAAGCTCCAAACAACTGAGTTAAATCTCAGCCTTCCCARCATGATCTGCATGGCAGATCTTTTACAGAAGCTGCTGGGTGAAATACAATTTTGTTGGAAATTTATAAAAGACAGTTCTTGGTTAAATGTGCATTTGAAAACTCCATATATACAGGACTGTTTGTGAAGYGTGGATTATCTCACAGACTTTTTATCTTTTTAATATGATACCACAGTATTCCACGCCTCCTTTCTGTTTAGGTATTTCTAAACAATATTTACTTAGAGAGCAGAAGAGTCTCCATTTTTTTAAAAAGGGCTAACATTTATCCCTACATACTTTTTTAAGCTGTTCTTACTATAACCCCCTAATTTTCAGTTGGCAAAGTACTTCATTTGCCCTGTTTCATACCTAGTTTTGCATCCAGTATTGAAACCCACAGAGGAATTCTCAGTCCTACATCCAGGAAAGCCAAATAATACAAAAAAGCAGGACATTCTTTGCATTTTGCATTTAAACTGTTTAGACAATTTTTTTGTGTAACTAGAGATTGAACTCTTATTTAAAATAAAAAAAAAAAAAATCAAACTCAAAAATCATGTATTTCTCATGCAGTTCCACTAAAACTTTGAGGATTAYGGACTCTTAAATTCAGCCTTCACAGTTCATGACACTCTATACAATACATTCTTGCATTTTGTACRAATAATCTCTGTGTCATCCAGCTTCCAAACAGATGAAAGCTGACATCAGCAGCACATCTGTGTACAGCTGCCCTCTCCTACACACACACTTCACTTTCTTCAGACACTTTCTATTTATACACTTGCAGGCCCTACAAGAAGTTCCCAGAGAGGGAACTGACAGGCACATGGGACTTAGAGGGGGGATTTCTAACTCACATTTCTAAAACTTATTTAGGCATTTAGAATCTCAGGATCATTCAGCAAAGTAAGGTTCAACTTTCAGAAAGAGGYTGTATTTAAGCAGAGAAAATGGGATTGAGAAGTATGCCTCTTATGTGACTTTTAAAATTTTACCTCCTCCCTCTTAGCAAATACAAATAATCCGAAYTGGGCAGCCATGCTTTAAATGTACAATTTCAGAATGATTTCAATCAACCAGAAGTGCCATAGAAGCTTCTATAACAAAAATACCTATCAGTACCTCCTTTTTATTTTCTATATATTCTGTTCTGATGTATATAATCTGTATACAATCTGTTGTGATGTTCTCTATAATCTGTTCTGATGATGAGCAACTGCTCACATCTAAAAAAATCTCTCCTTGATGGTTATGTATTCCTAAGCTTGTTCTTTTGCAACAAKTTCAGAAACTCTGATATTGATTGAACAGTATGTTCTAATCTCATTAGGAAAGGAAAAGATATTGCCTTAGAGGTTTGTGGTAATAAACAAAYGCTGAAATCGATTAAGCAGTATTTGCCCTCTGTGGGTATTAATCAGTTTTAGCACCTGTTTACTGCTGTGTATAAAACAGAAGTCATCCATTGTATACACCAGCTTGGTTTATTACTCCTATTTATCATTTCTGGGTATATCTTACAACTGTTACCAGTACTGTYGTTTCTAGGATGTGAGACTAGTCTTACTCTGTGGGCAGTCTTTTAAAACACTCTGTTTACATCCAAAACTCTTCTCTAATTCTGGYTGATAGTTCTGATTTTGCTCTTCCTTATTTAAGCAAGTAGCAACATACACTTTCAGAGAACAAACAAAAAAAACACTGCCTCATAAAACCAAATTATTCCATTGCGTGCTCTTCTTCTCTGAGGAACAGGATGGAAGGACAAACAGTACATGTCAGGGTGCTATTCTGCCATTTAATGTCCTGCTGAGAAGTGGTTCAATAAAGTGATAGGTGTTGTACAGGAGCCTACACAGAAGGGATTAGCATGGCTTTAGTTATTGCTTCAAGAATAGTCATTAGAGAGTATTGCTAAGGAATAATTACCTAGAAAACAAGCAGCTCAATGTGAGACCTTCTGCTAATGGAAAGTTAATTTTGGGCCTACAGATTTACAAAAGCACCAAAAAAAATGGGTGTTAATGATAACCTGGCAACTATCTCTCTGTTCTTTAGAATCTGTATTTGTTATTACCATCCTGACTAKGGGATAAGGTTTAAGCAGGCATTCTGGCATACAGCTCAGCGRCACAGAGCTTCTGTACAATTGGGCTAGGGGCTCAAAGTTCAAAAGGTTTTCTAAATCACATTTCTAAGGGCATCCAGGAGTTGTGATTGGCAGTGCTGCTATCAYATGCAAAGGGTTCAGACACCAGGAGAGATGTGCAGAACCGCAGTAGCCCATGCTCTTGACAGTCACCATGGCTACAGTACCAACCCTTTATTTATCCTGGAATATGCTTATCTATCCCTCTGACACTTAGTTTGATTCRATTTATTTTGGCCAATGCACACAGCAGATGATCTGAGACACAGCACTTGGGCTGAACAGAATGTCATTCAGTGGGATCAGTCTCTCTCATCTCAGCCATCTTAAAAAACAGATATCCAGTCTAAGTTTGCCATCTGTGGTCACTGAGAAAGTTGAGCACCCTCAATGAYTTAGGCAGCCTCATACTCTGCCTAAAGCAGAGGGGACAAGTGCCTGAAGTGCTCACCAGTTCTCCAGTTTTCAGGAGAAACTTGATTGCTGGATGCCAAAGAGCGCCAGGCAGCTGGAGGTGCTGCTGCAGCCAGTGTGTCCCTCTTGGTTCACGTTTACTCCACTGTCTCTTTGCCMGAGAACACACTTGTTTCTCTGAAATCCTCTTCTCTTTTTGTCCGAACTAAAACACATTCAGCCTCACTCTGCCTTTGGAAATTAAAATCCCTGGAGCAAACAGCTGGTTTAACATCTGCCTCCACTGATCCTTTCATTAAGGCTCCCAGCAAAGTTGGCACTTTGCGTCACATGTTGTATTGGGCTCTCTGATGTGAACCCCAGTCCAGAGGAAAGCAGACTGAGATGCCTCATGCTGTTTTTAGAGGACATTTTGTTGCTCTAGTGACACAGAGATACTAACCTGGACCACAGATAACTGGAGATCAACCTTTCTGAGCCACAGGAACAAGTCAGCATCTGCAGAGGTGAATGATCTGTTGCCTGTGACTGAGTCATTGCATTCCCCAGTTTCACTGTTTTTCTTGCTTCCATGCACGATTAACAGGCAAGCCACAAAAGATCAATCGTGTATATGAGGTTAAACACTTTACAGATTTTTGTTGTAAGCCTGCTCATGCATTGCAAATTAATAACATCGTTAAGGAGTAACTCCTATCTGCACAGATCAGTTTGGCACTTGCAGAAGCTAAAAACAAGCCATGGGCTGTTAATGCACTGACTTCACCCAAATCCACCAGCAATAACTTGCACTGAGGTATTTTCCCTCTCTAAGGATGTGAGTGCCTGCTGAGCCACTGTAACAGTTTTGCCTTCCTTCAAGTAAGAGTAAGATCAGCCATTTAACCCCAGTTATTCTTTAGATACAAGCAGGCATGTCAAGAACATATGCTAATAAGAACAATAGGAACGATTCACTATCTCTGTCACATACAGCGTGCTAAGGGAAGTGGAGGTCTTTTGGAGAAGAGAACCCTGACCAAGAGCAGGACATARCAGGCAAGATGATTGAATTATTACCAGCAGCAGAAAACAATCAACTCCTACTTGTTGAGTCTGCTGCACACTCAGCATCCTCAATTCATCAACAGCCTCTCCTGTCACTGGCACCYTCAATCCTGTACAGCACTATGAATAATTTATTACCTTGAGGGAAAGGAACCAATTGTCTCTGAGTTTGACAAGCTCTTTTAAGCTTCTTGTTTTGTTGCTAATTTAAGCATGTTGCTATTTCCAATACTACACATGCAAAACCTCGCAAAAGATCACCAGAACCTGGAAATGAAACCAGAAGCTCTGAGACTGCATTAGGACAGGGAATTAGCTCAGGAGCACCKTGAGCTCTGAGCATTCAGCAGAAGTGAGGTGGTGGCCTGAGACTTGGAGTGGAAAACTCAGAAGATGCCCTAAATTTACAATGCTGCTGGTGGATTACAGACTCGTTGAGAGAACCRTTTGCAYGAAGCACGCAAGTGTGACAGCTTGKGGCAGCTGAAGAATTGGAAAGCTGTCCAGCAATTCAACCTGCCCCAACAACCAATGAACATTTCAGACTAATTTGCAATTCAACACAGCACTTTTGGGTGATTCTTTTTTTCATTCATTTTCAAGTTGCCTGAGAGAAGGATTTATTCAGAGCAAGAAATACACAATGTGAAATTGGTTATCAGAGTTTGCGTCTYAGTGCAGTGCTGATACTTTTAAAAGCATGCAGCATGACATGGCTTTGCACTGCTTGATTTATRTAGGAAAAACTGGAAGATGGATGTTAACTATGCCCAATCCTGCTGCTGGGTTTGGTAGGGAACACTGCAAACACAGGAGGAGACAGCACTGTGAAATGGCATGTGCACACACATGAACTGTTAATGATTCAATCAGAGGGATTTCTTCAAAACAGGCAATTCCCATACAAGAATTCCAAGGTTTTAAGAGCTTTGGTTTTCTGTTTGTGGAGGCATGTTTCCAGGCTTCAAAACAGACTCAGATCTGAAACTGTATGTGGGAATGAGCAGAGAAGCCAAAACCACAATCACAGTTAATGACTATTGGCTCTCTGAAATTAAAAATGAAATATCCTTTGGGATGCTGCAAGAAAACCACACTTGGAGAATCCTGGCTTAGCAGCAATTCTCCCATGAAGAGGCTTTTGTCTTTGAATGGCAAATTGTACCAGAGGGATGCAATCAAAATTTATCCACCACCCTACCACTTCATCACTGTTTCCTTTTTCCTCTGAGTTCGTGACCTCCATGCACCACATCACAGAAAAGCCTGTGTGATGGGGAGCTTCAAGCAGATGGAAAARTCTGACACAAGATCTGTAAAAAGATTTCTGGGGAAGCGACTGTTGACTCTCTTTACCTCACGATTTTTGTACAAGAAACCGGCCACAAAGGAGACTGATGAACCCAGCTAGGAGAGTCCTCACATCACCTTCCCTTTGCCTTTTTTGGCAAAACGAAACAGATCTCCTCCCTCTTCCTCCAGACAGGGTGGATTTGRTCTGCACAGAAACTCAAGACAAAAGATGTGGCTACTGGCAGCTACATGAAGACATACAGGCATATAAATTCTTACCCACAGAGGAACAAAAGATCATATCYTTTATAGGAAGGGAAATGTTGAAAGAAAATTCCAGCTAGGATACACAATTCCTGCAACCATTTCAGCACCTCTAACCTCTCCACCTCATCATCTCAATGTATAAAATTCTGAGAACCTTTTTATTTATTAAGTCAATGCCACACAAATGAGAACCTTTTCTCTATCACTAAAAGTAAGTGTTGAAGAAATGTTGAGTCTGATTACCACCTAATTGACATGACAACATAAATCTTCGTAAGTTTCATTTAACATTGCAAAATTGTCCAACAAAGTAAGCTTGCAATCTAATACAAAAAGCAATAGATGCAACTACTAATTTTAAAAGTGCTGAGAATTTGTCTTACACTTTGCTCACACTGACACAGAAAAACGTCTCCAGGGAGCCCACACTTTTTTCATTCATTTCCCTCATCGTAACACAGATAACACAATACTTAACATCTATGCTGCAGTTCTGGATGTTGCCTTTACACAAGGATATAAAAAACAGGGACTGTATATTYTTATACAGTCAGTCTAATTTGGGGAGCTAGATGATTTACTTGCAAATATTATCAATGTATTYGTGGTGACACCAACACCAGTTTTCAGTTCTCACACTGATCTCTCTGATTTCAAATTTCCTTACACAACAATCTCTGAGAGGATGAGGATGGTGATACAAACCAGTTTTGATTGCTTCTCCAATTTGTTTGTAAAACTAGCATTTATTCATCATTTGCTATGAAAATGTTTCCATTGGTCAAGATAGGTGCATTTGTACTCTTCAAACAGGACTATGAGKGGTGAGAAGAGAAAAAGAGCTTGGCCAGAGAGGTTGGTCTTCTGACATCAGCACCTACTGAAAAAGGAAGATGTGCCAGCAAAGCCAGAGTGAAATCTAAATCTACTAATGGCTATTTGAAAAATGTTCACTCTAGGGAACTAAGAAATTACATCAGACCTACAAATTTATTAGCTGGGAAGTGACATTCCTCTTTCAGTGGTGAAACATGAACTTTGATCCATTTATGATTCTTACACATCTCACTGGCATTCCCAGGGTAAAAAAATGCATGCTACATCCTGTGTATGTGCAAACTAATGGCTATGGGCTAAAGCTTGTCATCCTGTGCAGGAAATTCTCAGATCCCTAGTTTGGATGGAAATTGTACAACCTCAAGCTTGAACAGTTTTTGTAAGTAATTTTTCAGATAGGCCATAAAGCTGCATATGCTATTTATCAAGGTACATTAAAAAAAATCCTCTAATCCCAAGAATGCTCTAGTAGCAATGGAAAAAAATCTTTAACATCAGTATTCTGCTAGAAAGTGAGTTTGCATTAAAGTAAATTTCTGGGCTAATTCCCATGGCTCTATTCTCCWTAGGTAAGGAAAAAACCACCCTGCATAACAAATTCAGATGTCCTCTATATGCTGAAGTCTGTAAAGGTTCATGACTGTCCTTTCTCATCCAGAAAGTCTTCATGGAAAGRGAGCCTGAAACATATTCAGCACAGTGGCGTGCTGACTTAATCCCATACTCACAGGGGCTYCTGGTCAAAGGGGAGAAATACAGAACTGTCATTCCCTTCACAGAAAGATCCAACTGGACGTTCTTGAAATGTGGACAAAGTTATTTACTTATTTTCAAGAGCTGCCTCCTGTTAAGACTACTAAATCCATAAGCAAACTAATTTCTGCTCTGGATTAGAGAGATGCAGAGCTTCTCGGGCCTCTTAGTRCTGCTGATTCTTACCTTTGATTAAAGTGATTAAAGGCCCATGTACAGCTAAGCCACTTTGGAATCACTGCACAGGATTTAGCTAACAAACTACAAGCTCAGAACAGCATCATCCACTTCAGTATGATCCAAAGGCAGCACAATCACACAGGAAAACTGTGTGACCACCACTACTTTGGAAAAGGAAAACCTGAGAAACAAACAATGCGTGAAAATGTGCCAGACACATATCTTGCTTGAACTGGATTAATTGAAGACAATTGTACTATATTAATTTTCGACAGCAAATAACTGGGCTTTTTTTTTTATATATATATATATATATATTGTCTTGGACTAACGAAAATCTTGAACTGCCATTTGCATTAAACCTGGAAAAGTACTGCTTTCCCCTTTTTGGTGTTTTTTTGATCTTCACTAGATAAAGTGGGGGATCTTCAGCCAATCCAAATGAACAATCATTATTAGCAGAATGGATTTTCAATAATCAATCTGGACTAGGAGCACAAGTCCTATTAAAAATGTGGAAAATAAACATCCAGAGAGTTTCCAGTGTCTGCTGAAACTCCTCCGAATAAGTTTTCATAAGACCAAATTTTTAGAAAACTTCAGGGCTTCTACATAAAAACAGTTTGGCTGGTAATTTAGAGGGGAAACAAGTCCCACTGGAGAAAACTTTTCTGTTTGTCCACACATGGATCTTCTGCACTTTGCATTGTCCTGTAAGGACTGGACATACAACAGTGTAGGACAAATACTGAACATTATTTTATATAAGAAGACAGTGGTCATCTAAAGCTTTAGCATAAAAATCAGATAAAGTGATTTACCAAAGTGGGAGTTTTTTTCTGTAAAATATTGATGTTTTTGTTGCCAAAAAAAGTCAAGAAATGCCTTCTTCCCATTTGTATAACAATAAGGTTTGATAGGTAGAATGTATGAAATATACAGTAACTTCTGAAAAGCTMTCTAAGCTTACTCAGCTTACAGTATGTGGAATGTAATTATCCAGAAAGTGAAATATGTATAAAAATAGGTAAAATTCCTACAATATTTGTATTGAGTCATAATTCCTCCTGCCAGGAAGGTTACAATAGTTCTACAGTATATGTATGAAATGCTTGTTCATAAAGTTAAAAAACATCATTACCTTACTGAAGAACACATTAAATGTAGGAATGCATAATCAGAACTGACTCTCAATTCTGCTTAGCTGGTGCAAATCTACAGAGAACCATCATCCTTTCTGTACAAAACAAGGCCAACCTCTAATCTAAGAGTTGGGGTTTTGTTTTATTGTTTTGTTTGCCATAGAGGGGCCAGACTGAAGTTTTAGAAAGAAATTCCTCTGGAGGTGGAAGTACATTGTTTAATATTTTTTCCCTATCTCGACTTTGTTTACTGGCAGCCGTTACCCACCTTTTAAAATTATTATTGCCTGACATTACATGGAGCTTTTACTGCCTGCTCAGAAGGAGGCAGTGAAATACGAAGAACCTCCAACTCCCCTGTCATGACCCAGTTCTGGGCTTGTGCTTTTTTGACGAGTCTTTGATCTACAGCCGGCCTCATAGGCTAGTCTCCCGGAGGAACATGGTGCCGATGTTGTAAGACACCTTTCTTACTCTGGCAGATGAGATGGAGGGTTTTGGTGGTTTCTGACCACTTCTGACCTCCAGGAAGTAACAGATCCCAGGAATTTCCTTTGGAAAGTTTTCTGGAAGCTCTTCACGGGAACGAGGGATAAAAATAAAATTTTCTTCCTTTTTCAAAAGCCTAGAAAAAAAAACAACAAAACAGAGAGCTATAAAAAAACTGTAAAATACAGTCCAGAAATGTCTCTTTGGAAGAGGTGGAGCCTATGTGCTACCAAGTAAAAAATGATTTAACATCAATTTGTAACAGCTAAAGAAATTCTAAGTCAGGATCCTCAGCTGATATGTGGGAACTTATCATCATTAAATTCAAGGAGCTCTGTTGACTAATTTCAAAGGAAGGGAAGGCCCCAAAAATCAGTGTCAGCATTCAGAAAGTAATGTACCAGAAAGGGAATCAAATTCATAATGATCCTTGTCCAGAACATATGATTTGGCTCAATTAAAACATTTCAGTCTGATCAGTTGGGCAGAAATTAACATTTCAGAGTGATGGCTACCACTAGATTTCCGGCTGAAAGGCAGGTAGGAAGGTGGCAGTGCTTGAGAGCTCTCACAGATCTCTCACAGATCTTGCTCCTCACTGCAAGGAGSTCAGTTTGTGCCCTTCCCACACTCAATAATTCTGTGTTTCATAAATTGGGTTCAAAAACAGCAAATCCAGCTCCAACACCAGAATCAAATCTTGCACTATTTACCAAAAGTATCCATGGGTTTAATCTAGGCTGTTTGGTTCAAAAGGCTGTTTTGGGTCAAAAAAGCATCCAGGTTCCCTGGAGCCATGAAGCCATCTCCTGGCATGCCCACTCAGGGGGTAAAATACCACAGACCCCACTATGGGGTCTGCCATTTGCCATCCTAGCCATGGTGGAAAAATCTCTGTCTGGCAAAAATTTAGGGCATCTTTATTGAGTATCTTCCCTAGAACCAGCTGGACTTGTAAAATAAAGAAAATAACTCTATACATTTTCTTTTTGTTTCCAAATAATTATGTAAATTAAGTTAGTGATATTCAACCCCTTGCAGCATTTGAAAAGGCAGTTTTGAGATGATGGAAAATTCTGAGCACAGTTGGATTTATGAAAGCATTCTTCCTCTTTTCGCTCCAAAGACATTTATTCTTTCTCTCAATCAGTTTGAAACTCAAAAACATAATTGGGAAGAATTTCMTAAGTTTCAGTGGGATTTGGCAATAAGTAGTTTATTTAATGTCTGTAAAGTTGATTTCTGGAAAGTAAATGAATGAATGAATCCTATTGCCAGGAGAATTTTCCAGGATTATCAGTAATGCAATGGCACTTCCTTTACTGAATACTTTTCATGGGTTTTTCATGAGGCAATCTGTGTGAATCATTGAGATATAAAGGCATTTTCTTTCCAGCTTTTAAATAATCACTTGGTTATAAACCAAACAACGTTTTTGCCTTTGAACTTCCGTGGAGGTTTTTATTTAGTGTGTGGTTTGAAGGTCCAGATTGTCAATTTTATGATCAAAATATTGCAACCTTTTCTAAATTGCRTGAATGTTTCTGGAGTGCTCTACAGAGAAGCTTTTCTCTTTTCATCTCTGAATATTGGCAGTAAATATTTTGTATTTCCAAACTACAGGCTTAAAATACTGAAATAACTCTTCACAGCTTCCCAAACTAGATTTCTGTAACAGCTGAAAACTTAGAACTTTCTGAGCTAAATCTGTAAGTTTTCACTGTAGCCACTTTTCCCCACACTACAGAGCCTCCCAAAAATCAATTGTTTCCTTATCAGAGTCTAATATCATGCAATTTTAATGACAGTTACACAAGTCCAAAACTGTAAAATGTATCTATATTCTTTGATTCAGGTCAGGGCTGGCATTAAGATTAGTTGAYATTTCACACTATTTCCTCATAGAAAAAAAAAGTGCTAGATATTAATTACCCATCTTATTTTCCCTTATTTTGTGAATTGTAACTTGGCGGCAATGAAATGCTCCAGGACTGACAGACAATTAGTCCTTTGAAGATTCCTCCACTGCTGCAGCTTATGAAAGACACCACATCCCTGCATTAGATGCACTGCTTGAATCAGCCTCTCACCCTCAGAAATAGTCCAGCTGACCTTTACTGGGATAACATTTCAGCTCTCAAGCAAGCATGGCAGGAAATTATGTTGCAGCTTAAACTGTGTAAAAAATGTCCCCATATTGTCCCATATTCAGAGAGTTTAAGCTGAAGTTACACAACCTCCGCAGTTCAGGAATATGCTTATAACAACWAGTCTGAAAATATGCCCAAGCATTTATCTTTGCTGATTTTCTGAATCACTTCTGTGAATTTCCCTTAAGGGCACTATTGCAAAGGATATTTTTATAGCAGGTTTTTCACAGGTTCAGAATTCTGGGTTCCACTCAAGTGGCTGGATAAACAATTTACAATTCAGAGCTCAAATTGTGAGGATGAGGGTACTCAGGCATTCCTATAAATTGCTTGGAATTAGGTCTGCCCTCATCTTGTCTTCTTTATTAATGTTTCAGGGGAGGAAGAATTTCTTAAACACTGATTTGCAGTTGATTAATTTTAACACCATCTCCTCCTAACCTGACATCTCCTCAAGTTTTTTTAATTCCTGTTCTGTCCCTACCTTGGTGGAAAGCCTCTTGCTTTCAGACAAGAAGAGATAGCTTCTAGAATTATGCTATTTTTTTTTTCTTTTCAGTTCCCTCATTTAAAAGAAAAAAGTCAGGAGGTCTGTGTCTGAATGAAAATTGGGATCATACTTAGTGGGATCCTGAAGAAGCTTTTAAAAGCTGTAGCTCTTTCTTCACATACATGAARTTCTAGGGTAATTATATTTCAAACTATCTTGGCAAGAAACAGTCCCATCTTCATCAGTTTSTATATTCAGAAAATCATTCAGTCAGAATATGCAGAGTGGGAAGAGACCCCATCAGGATCATTGACTCCAACTCCTGGCCCTGCACAGGACCATCYCCAATCTTCACACCATGTGCCTGAGAGCATTGTCCAAGTGCYCCTTGAACTCTGTCAGGCTGGTGCTGTGACCATTCCCTGGGGAGCCTGGTCCAGTGCCCAGCCACCCTCTGGGTGAAGAACATTTTCCTGAAGAACATTTTCCTGACATCCAACCTAAACCTCACCTGATTTAGCTTCACGCCTTTTCCTTGACTCCTGTCACAGGCCACAGGAGTGAAGAGATCAATGTCTGCCCCTCCTCTTCTCATGAGGAAGTTGTAGACACAACAAGGTCACCCCTCAGTCTCCTCTTCCCCAGGTTGAACAAACTAAGTGACCCCAGTCATTCTTCATTTGGCTTCCCCTCAAGGCCCTTCACCCTCCTTTGGACACTCTCTAATTGCTTTATATCTTTCTTATATTGTGGCACCCAAAACTGCCCCCAGCACTGGAGGTGAGGCCGCCCCAGGTCAGAGYAGAGYGGGACAATCYCCTCCCTTGTCCKGCTGCCRATGCTGTGYCTGATGCCCCCCAGGACACGCTTGGCCCTCCTGGCTGCCAGGGCACTGCTGGCTCATGTTCAACTTGCCATTACCAGGACTCCCAGGTCCCTTTCCACAGTGTTTCTCTCCAGCCTCTCACTCCCCATTCCGTACACACAAGAAGTGTTGCCTGGTCCCAGGAGCAGAATCTGGCACCTGTCCTTATTAAACTTCATGTGGCTCRTATGGCCCAGCCCTCTCATTTTACCTAAAGAATGGTGATTGCTCATCTCTCCAGTTTGAACTAGCRGAGTCTGGCTATTACAGAATTATTTGTTGCAAAGCACTCTATACTGAGCGCATGTTTCCCATGATGATTCTTACTCCCTTCTTCTTGTTGTTCCTCCATGCCCACTCTTYATCTCTCCATCTCTCCATCTCTCAGAGATGTTAGACTTTTGTACTTTTCACTGGATTGCTGAATCAGAGCACAAAAGCACCCACTCAGAACTAAACTTCAACTTAAACTTTTCTTTAGAGAAATTGGTCTGCATAGACCAAAATTTGAAACATACTGCTAAGAGAAATACAATGCTCCACAACACAGGAGACAATCCACTGCATTCCCAAGCATAGCATGCACCAAGAAAAGCACATTGGTCAGGTCAATCTTCCATAAATGCTATCTTTCACAGGAAAAGATACCAGCAAAAGAAAAACATTAACTAACTAATGCCCTAACTCTGAAAGTACTGTAAAACCTTTAGGGAACCTTGTCCCCATCCCCCACATTAATTGATACAATTGGGAAAATTTAATTAATGGCTTTCCAAACAGGCTAGGAGAAGACTGTCTCCTGCTGGAGTGGTGCTCCCTTGCTCTGTAGTAAAAAGTGCTGCTCCCTTTACCRGCTGGGGATCTGCTTGATAACAAAAACTAGATCATTTGTTTCCATATGAATATAGATAATGAATTACTGCCCCTTTGAAAGAGATGCTCTCCCACTGGATTGCAACCCCATTGGTTTGACCCCCTGATTTGACCATATTAGGCAGAAAAATATAGATGTAGATATACCTATAAYCTGTAGGAGAAATAATGCATACAAATAGATAAAACCTATAGGAAAAAGAATTTGATAAAAATAAAAATCTATAAACCTACAGAGGTTTAAATCAATTTTAAAGACTGAGAAGAAATTTATGCAGGTGAACACCCAGTGACCTCACCCAGCTCYTATTGAGGTAGACCTGGGTTGCCCTCTCTCCTAAATCAAGATAAAGATGTGCGATACAGGCTGTTCATCTCTGCCTGAGMTCAGGTCCCAGATGTATCACCCAGCAGGTGATAATGGAAAGTGTCTGTATCTAACACTGAGTGCCAGAAGCACATCCTCCACCAGGGAAATACATGCTGCAAAAGACCAGAGGTAGAAAGAAGAGGAAAAAAATACTTCCTTTTTAAATAGGAGTTACTTGATGAACAGAAACGATTATGTTTATCTGCTTTTGATAACTGCTTAGAAATCCCAAGGCATTACACAGAAACATTATTAGGAAAACAGGATAAATGTGAGTATGTTATATTAATATCTCATAAAAAATCATTATTGAAGGCTGAAACCAAAAATTAAAAAATATTTAATCTCTGTTCTGTGCTTAAGATCCTCATAATTATCATTGTGCTTCCTTCCTGAGTACAGAAAATAGGGTAATTCTATTCAATTCAGGATAATGTAGATGAATTAAATAAACTTTGAGTTGATTCTTTTCTTATTCCTTCCTGTCCACATGTTTTAACCATGTGGGACCAGTCTGGGATGCTGAACTTCCTCTCCAGCTTCCACATGTTTCACTGGAATTTTTCCCAGTGCTGATCCAGTGATTCAATTTCACAATGCTCAGTGATTCAAAGCAAATGCAGCTCCATGATCCTTCTGTTCAAAGACCTGTCTGAGTCAAGAGAACAAGATATTCCAAAGAATATCTTTGGATATTTAATATTATATTCCAAAGAAGTTAAGTTCCAGATTCAAAAGATGCAAAAGCCACCTTTGTAAAAGGTGTTGTTTCACACATAGCAGAGCTCTACCCAGGCAGGTGCAATGAGCAAGGCTGCCCCAGGCTCACTGCTGCTGCTAAGCAACAAATATCACACCTTGTATTCATAATTTTAGATTCTGATTCTTACTTAGGCAGATTACAGACTTGAAGGGAAGTGTCTGTAACCAATAGCTRTACTGAAAGGTGATTATTATTTGAATGCTGATGACACTTTAWGATGCATAATCTTTACTGCAAAATGAAAGCTGGTAAGTATTGGACATGTTTCCAGGACCTGCATGCTTTATAAGCACAAAATTTGTATCACAACTTCCATCAGGGGCCAGGGTAGACACAAACACGTAACGATAAATGGCAGCAGTTTCATCTAATTGAAAATTTTGCTGTTTTTATACTGACTGCAGAATTATTTACTTTGGAAAACACAGATTCTTAGGTAATAGAAATATTAACAGAGTGCATAGCAGCACAGTATGATCAAATAGAATAATTTAAGAGAAWATAAAGTCAAATACAAATACATTTCAATTTGAGATTAATCACTTTATACATGCAAATTATATTTAAGAAAAGTTTCACGTGGATGCATCGGATGACTACTTGTTTATTTGGACACCACCAGGATATTATGCTAAATCTCACAGATCACTTTCAGAAACTCTGAATAATTCTGCCCCTTTGAGTATTTTAAAATTGCAGTCTCTTCTGGCCACTGTGTCAGCAGTGTGATTTCTCGATTTCTTCCCTGTTTGTTTGCAAGCTTTCAAC
The DNA here is from genome assembly GCF_030028575.1 of Malurus melanocephalus. NCBI lineage: Eukaryota > Metazoa > Chordata > Aves > Passeriformes > Maluridae > Malurus > Malurus melanocephalus. The sequence goes on from NW_026623404.1 coordinate 836,753, forward strand.
TATGCCAGAAGGCATGGTAGAAATCAATTTTCAAGTTGCCCTGTGCACATTCATTTTATCTTTGCACATAATTTCTGAATCTTGTAATATAAAATTGTTCCTAGCCTGATCACTACCTTTAGYCATTCATCTTGAATGATAACTGCATCTCATTCAAACCTATATTCTTGCCATTCCTACTTCCTTTACCTGTAATCATGTGTCTAGCCTGTTACTTCCTCTTAAAGGTCTCTGAATTGGGTACTGAGTCTGTTCATTACATTAATGTAATGAACCATTAGCAGATGGTTTATCGAGTACAATAATGCACATAACAAATACCAGTAACTGTGTATTTTGCTGTGTTTTGTTCTGCAGTTTTACRTTGCTGCATCATTACACTGACCGTCTCTTTTCTATCCTCTTCCCTTTCTGAAGCAATAGTCTAAATTGGTAACTTTCTGGATGGAGAGTACACACATGATGGTCAYACAAGGTGAAAGTTCAGCCATCTGGAAAAGAATAGTCCTATTCTGACTGGATTTTTAGGATTAAAGAGAAGTGAAAAAAACTGTAGACCCCTTTTTGATAAGCCTGAAAGATATGCAGGATGAGAAAATCTGAGTCACATTTTGGTACCTAGGACTTAGCAAGAAAGGTGTCCAAGGTAACTCACATATGACCTGCCGAGGTACGAGACAACCAGTGGCAGCCAGGCAGAGATGAGACACAGCCAAAGAGAAGCTGCCTTCTCTGTGCTACAGTGCACTGCCAGTCAGATAAAGGGCAGCACAAACACACAGAATTCTAACAAGCTCCATAGACTCAGGCCCTCAAACTTACTTTCAGTCTTTTTAGCAGCAGTGTGACAGGAAGATAACACAGTCACAGAACCATAGACCAGTGGGGTTGGAAGGGACCTTTAAAGCCCTTCTAGTCCAACCCCTTTGCTATGAGCAGAAACGCTTTCAATTTGATCAKGTGGCCCAACAATGACCACAAACCTTCATTTCACAGAGGCAGCGCCACATCAAAAATAACTAAATTCAACAGAACTGGCACTGGCACACGGAAAGTGACTCTGGCTCCAGCATGAAGAGAGCTCTGTGCACCACAGGTCCCACAAATACTCACTAGTTTTATTTCCATAAAGCTCTCTAGCTCACCAGTTTCTGCTGTCAGGGACACAAACATGAGCAAGCAACACCAGAGCCCTTAGTGCAATCACTTCCCTGAACCACATTTTGAAGCACTAAGATCTCTCTTCTGAAAAAGTATGGAGTACACTTTCAGAATATCTTGAAGACTATCTTGGGTTGGAGGCCATCCCTTTATAAGAACTGATCAAGACTGTTCAAGAAAAGCTCAGGTCCCTGTCATAGGGTCTAGGTTGCGTTCTGCCAGACAACAAACCACACACCAAAGGAGCTGCAGCTGTGGAATTTTTGCAACTGGGGCACAACTGATGAACAAGCTTGTGCTTACTATTCAAACAAGGTTTTAGAGGGTTCCTCCCATTCCACAGTGGATGACTGAGACCCAAAGACTGTAGAACACTGTACCTTGTAGGTCCCAAAGACAATTTCTTTTCAAATGGTAACGAGTTCCAAACAGAAATTTCCTTTTTATTTAAATTAAAATATTTGCTGCAAACATTAATAAATCATGTCTTTCTCTTGCATGTTACCAGACAAGTGTATGCATCTATTTCTGTTCACTTTATGACACAAGGCCTATTCAGTTATTCTACCTCTTGTTCAATTTGCTACACTTGCTTCATTCTCAAAATCTGATCTCGAGTGAATGGGCTCTTCAGAAGAATGTCACTTTATGCACTACTTTAATTACTTTAATTTCCGACTGATTCGTATTTTAGCATAGCAGACACTTCAATACTTGGATGAAGAAATCCCACTTAAAATTTTTATTTACACAGACAGCTATGGAAAAAGAAATAAATATTGAGATTCGCAGTTGTGAGTAGGAAAGAAAAAGAAAGAAAAGCAATATTGTTTGAGCAACTGTGTACAGATTCAGTGCACAGTTTCAAAACCCTGCTTCAGAAAATTACTTCAGATACAGAACACTGGAAGATTGAGATCTCCTGACAAAAAAAAAAAAAGTGAGTGCCTCAGCCGTAATTCAAGCAGTAGAAATTCTAATAGTCAAACTGTCAAATTTGAACAATAAGGAACACCTTTTTTATTTAGGAGCTGTTCCTCATAACCAGATTTAATCAAGCCTTCTCTCTATTTGCATAATTACTTCAAAAYGCTAGGGATAATGCTTTGCCATTTTCAATCTTTTTTCCTACGTTGAGAGAAGGCTTCTATCAAGTGTGCTTCTATCTTTACAGTGCTAAATAAAAAAATCTGTCTTCAAGAAAGCATAAAATCTCTTTGTAAGCTTGGCCTTACTTGCAAAATTAGACTTCCTTCTGGGACAAYGGGAGTATTTAGAGTGTGGAACCCAAATCCTTAGTCAAAAGCTGTAACAGTGCATAAAACTACACTGCTTTGGGAGAGATCTCCCACTTTTTCTGTTACACCTTATTTTAGGCAGGAATGGCTGTCCTTTCTGTTGTGTCTCCTCACCTCCACTGACTGACATTTTTGCACATTCTGATACAATCCTGCAAACGMAATACTGACATCCCCAAGCAACACCTCTTCCCAATTGTCCTGGTGCCCTGCTGACTTTCTGTTGAAGTTCATGTGTTGGGGACATGGCATGTTACAAGATGGAACTGAAAACAGGCTCAAATTAAAACAGGAAAGGCTTAAGAGGACTTACTGGTACGTGGTGGGACTGACATTGATGCGGCGTGGGTGACTTCCTGATTCAAACTTGCTTGCAAGGGTGACGTTGTTCCCAAAGAGACAATAGCGTGGCATTCTCACACCAACAATGCCGGCCAGCACGGAACCTGAGTGAATGCCTATCCTCATCTGCAAAAAACACAAAATCCATGTCAGTCTGACTCTCTTGTGCCACTCATGGTGGCGTCATTAGCATTCCATATCGAATAAAGAATAAACCAGAGAAGAAAGAGTGAAGAAAACAGGGTCTTCTATTCCATTAGTTTAAATCAGATGCAGTTAAAAGAAAGAAGAACAAAACATGGTTATTTTTTTACCAAAACTATTTTCTTCTTCTGTGCACATTTGCTGGAGATTATGATAGTCAAAAGAGAAACCATGAACAGAACAGGATAGGATCATCCAGAGTTACTGCAGTATCAGCTGTCTAATTACACAAATAAATACATTAGAGAGGGTTATTTTTTCCACCACTTCTAACACAGGCTTTAAACTAAGACCCAATTTTTCTTGAACAGGCAGGAAATGTAGTTAAGTGGTGTGAATGGGTAAGTTGCTTTTATCTCCTTGATATTTTTCTTCCAAACTCTTCAAGGTCTAAGGTCTTTCTCAGTTTGTCAGACTGAGAGATATTGAAGTGGTGAAAATGCTGAAGGACTGAGGCAGCAATGATTTTTAAAGTGATTGTATCCTCCTAAAATTAAGGAGGAATAAATCCCCAGCAAATTAAAAAAGTGACTATTCTAGCAATCATCCCCTATAACTGTCTGAGATGGCAATTGCATAGAACTGTAGAGCTCAGAGTCACCATCCAAGTTTCTTTCAGAGTGAATAATCACAGATTTATTTTGCAAGCATTTTAGCTACCAATTGTGTTTGCCAAGAAAATAATTTTTACAGATAGGGAAATCTTTTTCTCTTGCAAACTTTATAACAGTAAAAAATTGAAAAGAAGATATTTATAACTTCTGAGGATACTCTTGCTCATAGCAATTGGACTGCTGAAAAGTATAAGATGAAGGAAATAAACAGCAGCTGCTAAGAGGGTCTGATGGGGTATGAATGAGTGACTTACCTAACACCAAACTCAGTATGGTTCTTTGACTTATTTAATTCACAGTTATTGCACTGTGCTTTTGTCTGTCAGTTCCTATTTTTTTATAACAAAATACATATGGATTCAAACAATTTATCACAAATTAAAAAATCATTGTTACCCTTTTTATGTAAAGAAAATGCCAGCATTTAATACCATTGGGGTCCACAAAGTTCTAAKAACATGTGTGACCCCACATTATTTCACTGACTCTGGTTCTTCCCACGTGCCCAAGACTTTTATCACACAGCTAAGCACTCTTTTAATCTGTTCCTCTCTTTTATGTCACAAACAATAGGTTTTGAATTATATCTGCTGTTTGGTAAGCTCATGCATAACCCAACAACATGTTCTGTGTTCAATGTGATACTACTTAATAGAACACAAATCCAAACAAAGCAAACAACCTAGTCTGTAATGAACAGCATTGTTGTGAAGATTGAGGGTTTTAGCCTGCTTGTGAGAATGTTGATTTTTTTTTTCCCCTAAATCTGTGAATCAAATGATTTAATTGAMCTTTTAAACTTTTACTATGGTTTTGAAGGCAGGTACTGAAATCCTTCAAATACTCTGTTCCACAGGGSTGGGAAGCATCCACAAACTTGGTTTGCCTGCTAAGATTGATGCAAATACATCACACATATTATTTTGGTCATATTTTGGGGCAATAAGATTTCTTGGTTTTGCTACAACATTTAAACTCCACTGCTCATTACCAGTAAAAAAAAAAAAAGTGCTCCTGCAGTCACAAAGTGAGCAAAGAGCCCTTCTCCATAGAGGTGAGSTCAGTACCTGCCCTCGGTGAAAGACTATGCTCACATAAGTACACTGTCAGCATTCAATAAATAATTAACAACCTATTTACAATGTCTTGTTCTCGTGAGATGGGAGGTGAATGAGTCATTTTGCACACAATTTTAATGAAACCTATTTGTTCCACTGCTATTCTGTACATTTACTTCAAAACCACAAATTAATTGTGTGCTGTGATCTCTTCTAGGGTCCATTCAATGACATGAGAAGGCCAGATTGAAACTACGTATTAGCTTTGTTTTCCTCTGAAAAAATAGGGATAAGAGTATACATCAGAGTGGAAGGAAAATACGATAGCAGAAAATGTCTCAAGAAAATAAAAGTTGCTTTTGCAATATATGCAGTGAAAGCTGAAGTTGTTGTTGGTTGTTTTTTTTTTTTTTTTTTTTTTTTTTTTTTTTTTTTTTTTTTTCCTTTTATGTGGTCACATAGTTTTTTTTTTTGTCACTCAGTGCTTCAGGGACAAAAGTNTGAAGTTGTTGTTGGTTGTTTTTTTTTTTTTTTTATTTTCATTCTTTCGTTTTCATTGCCTCCTTTTATGTGGTCACATAGTTTTTTTTTTTGTCACTCAGTGCTTCAGGGACAAAAGTGAGGGTTCTTTTGTACTCTCGTAAGAGCTTTTTAAAAAACACATGCTCCTACAATAAAAAAGGTAGATATATTCTCACAAACACTGGTTAAACTACATAGAGAGTGTCAAAACCTGAAGTTTTMATTGGATGGAAGAAAGTTGGTGCAGTCTTTCTCATTAAACCATAGAGATAAATTACACCAAGAATGGCTTACAATAAAGCTCCACTCTTGCTTTATTATACAGCTCTCTACAAGAAAAGAGCCTGCAAAAACAGATGCCATTACCATGAAGCATTCCTTCTTATACCATGAATAACAATTTCATTGGTTGTATAGTACTTTTCAGTGAAATATGTTTACTTACAAATGTCTTTTCAAGATTTTACTTCATTTGAAGATACGCTGTTCTGTTTGTTTTTTTTGTTTTTTTTTGTCACTGAGTTGAAAAGTGTTGTGTTAACAGCTTAAACCTCTGTTTTACAAAGGAAGAAAATGGGTGATCAAGTTATTAATAAGAAGGTACTTATTGGGGCACATCAACATTTCACATTACCTTTGCAGGAAAAGAAAATCTGCCTAGACCACTTAACTTAGAAAAATAATAAGAAGAACAGTTATACATGTATAGTTATCTTTCCCAAGCTATATTGTATATATATCCTTCATCATTGCTTTCCCAGAACAGTCACTATTAAACATGAATAARAGCATATAGAGTGAAACTAGGTGACAACACCAGGATGCATTATTTATCTACTTTGTTTGYTCCTTCTAATATATGTGTAGTATAAATAATACATTTATTATCTGTCTTAAATGGAGTATTTTTGATAAAATGCATGCTCCTCAACAGTACCAGCTCCTCCTTTGCATGTCCTTAAYTATTTGGCTAAAGATAGAGGGGCAGTATGTAATTGAATCCGAAAGCTCAGGGGCATTATGCACACAAACAGAAGGACAGATCCTTGGAAACCACCACAAAGAGGAGACAGCCATGAAAAAACAACCAGTAAGTACCAGTCCTCCAACAGTTAAGGAAGAATGAAGAGACCGACAGAATCCAAAGACATTTCTGAAGCACAATACTGGAAGGCACAATGGCAAAAGAAACATGAACAGGTGGGAAAAATAGCAAGAGACCTGTGAGAGATCTTTTAGATAAAGAGGGACAACTTGAACTGAGTCCAATGGAAAGATCMAGAGTGGAAAATGAGAAAAAAAGATTAACAAATCTGATCTTTGCAAGAGCTGTGGTAATAGTGAAGTGGAGAAAAGCTGATGAGTCAGAGGTGTAAAAGAAATGCAGCCTGCACTGATCAATGTAGTACGAGAAGAAAGACATAGCAATGTGGAAAGCAAAAGAAGCTTCCAAAATCTGGATAGAAAATGTAGCAGTATTTGGGTATTTCTTACAGGATACGGCACACAGAGCAGAAATGGCTGATACCTGAGTAACAGGAACGACAGTGATTTTGTTTAATAGTGACAAAGAGGGTTCAAAAGGAAAGATGAAGAGCACAGGTCATMATCTAATGGGGAAATGTGCCAAAAGTGATGTCAATGAGAATGGATAACCCAGACTGGACTGCAGGAGGAAAGTCAGAAACAAACAGGAACAAGGATGAACAACATAAAAATATTTGTTCTTTTTCTGAATCAAACATTCTGTCATTCTGTTACTGAATTTTCTGATGTCCTGAATCTTAGAAAAATTGTGTGTGACTTCCTTATACCTCCTCATTGCCAAAGCATGATTTTCTTTTTTTTATATCTAGAAGAGCTGGTAGTTTTGCTTTATCTAGTTTTGTTTTCTTTTTATCTGCTGTGCATTTCAATTACTTCCAATAGCCTGAACACCTTCTAAGGCACCACACTGAAAATTGCACTCTTCCATCAAATTAAAGCTATTCCAAATGAGATGAGAGTAAATGCAACACAGAAAACTCAAAATCCATCTACACTGACTTAATGGTGAACTGGCAACAATATTTTAATAACAAGAAAGGAATGCAGTGGTCTAACTGARGTAAATTTCATCATTGCTAACTTATTTCTTAATAGGTTTTTCTGTTAATCAGTAGTCTCACAACAACAAAAAAAAATCCAGTGATTTTCTTTATGGTCAAAGCTCTTGAGCTTTTTCTCTTTTGAAACCCTGCTGTTGAAAAACATATTCTCCTTTCTTTGTTTCTCCACATAATTTTCAAGGCAAWAATTAGAATGGAAGTCAAAGGACAGTCTGAGAAGTAGCACTTGTCTACTCAAGAATATTTTATAAAACCTTAAATCTACCATTTTTTGACTAATATATGTCTGCATATTCATAACTAACAGAACATATTAGCCTTATTTCCCTTCAGTAAAAGACTGAAACATTGCATAAATACTTAAACATAATTCCTTTATTAATTAGATCACAGAAAAATGGTTCAAGCTATAATGATTCCTGAAAGGAAAATTAACTGGGTTTTGCATTTTCCTCAAGCTTCTTATGTACATGGTGCTGTTTAAAACTATTTGCAGTCTTTGTTATGGACTTAAAAATCTATTTCAACAGGCATGGCTCATGCTTCATTCAGAAGAAAAGAGACTGAAGAAAGAGAAGAAGAAAATAGAAAAGAAGAAAATAGGCAACAGCATGAAGAATTGCATAAGGGTGTGACTGTGAAGAATGATTTCTGAGTTGAAAAGAAAATGCTGTTATGGACAGTACTGAAAGGCAGAGTAGGAAGAAGTATCTGTGGGTACCTTTCTTTCTATAGAAAATAAAGAGAGATTGATAACAAAACATGCAAGCAGACTCTCTGCCAATAAAGAGAGATTGATAACAAAACATGCAAGCAGACTTTCCAATTCAAACCAAAGGCAGCCATGTAACCTGTCTTCTGATAAGCACAGGGCAAAAATACATGGTCATTTCCAAAAGTCTCTCTCTGCAACCAGCAATTTTTAGTTCAGGGATTTCCTGAGCCAAAAGAAATTATTTTTGTAAAGAAAAGATCTTTTGATGTTCACAGTTCCTCCTGAAATATGAACTAYGATCACATTTCAGCACACAGTCTTTCTTCCCACCACACACACACGGAGAAAATGACCTTAATAAGCAGTTCTCACACTCTGAAAAACACACTCTCATGCTAGAAAGAGAAGTCTTAGATTGCCTCACAGGTTAACTGCATCCAGAAGGACACAAAATCCATTTTCACAGAACTGTCTGCCTTAGACACAGATGAAGGAGAGAGGAGAGGCTGGGAAGTAGGTGATACAATTTGGAAAGCAATCTCRACCAGCAGTGATCCCCCGTTCAGCCATCCTGGAGCGTTTCAAGCCTCAATAATGTGACTGACAGACAGCTGCTCAAGACTTTGTGCTGAGCTGGTAGCAGAGCTCAGGGCTGGTACAAGGCAGTAGCTGTATGAAAATAGTTCCAGGGACACCAGTGTCCCAAGCCAGAAAAGCATTTGAATACATCAAGGAAGCATTCTGCTGGATCGTACTTTTGAGATCAGCTTCAATAATRTACATTGGTACCTGCACAGTGATATTTCTTAGACAAAAACAGTCTATTTCTTAGACTTTTTGCCCTAACACACTGAGTGACGGTCTGTGTTTCAGTACAGACCTTCTCCCTTCCATCCTTGCAATGTTCTTCAGGAAGGACAAAGTCACCTCTCACAGTGTGTCTTAGCTGTTAGTCCATGACACACAGCCGGATCCTTTCAAACAGAATCTGCCAAATTCTGTAAGATCTTTTCTGTTCTAATATTTTCTAGCAGTTTCTACAACAGTGCTATCTCTAAATCTCAACATATGCCTTACATAGGGACATTTACTTGTAAAATGTCTTCATGTAAAATTGACTCTACAGAGCTCAGAGGTCGAAAATCAGGGCCTTACACTGGTGAGTCAATGTGCCTTTCCACTCCTTCCAAGGATTGCAAGTTGATAGGACTGACAGCTATGTCCTGACATATGCTTTAGTGTGTGGGTTATCTGTATTCTTAGATAGATTTATAAATATCACAGTGCCTTTCTGGAAAGGGACATATGACAGTACAGCTCACTACAGAATTGTTGCCAAGGAACAGACCTGCTCAGAGGAAAATTTAGATCACTTGAATTTCACAAGGTGTTCTATAGAACTAAGCTACAGCATATATTTTCCCCCTATTTGAACAACATTTGGAGAAATAAATACTTAATTTTATTTCTAATCAGAATTTCCTAGATTTTTTACTCACAGAATTATTCAACCCATCTGAATACACAGTGAAATGATAAGAAAAATAATATACAAAATACACAGCAAATTATACAAGGACAACGAAAAATGCAGTAATAAACTAACAAAGATTAAATGCCTTGGGATCAASAAATCCATTTTAAATAGTTATTGCATAAAGCAATCATGTGGTTTGCGCAAAAAGAGACGCAATTCAATTATAACCAATCTGATGCACACTACATATTGTACATCCCTGGGCTACAGTCCTGGCATACAGTCATTTCTACTGAATGAGGACAAAGTACCTATGAAGCTTTACACAAAGAAGCCCCAGACTTGAAGGATGAAATAATTCTTCTCTTTTCTTCTAAGTTCTTCCACTAGGATATAGGCTAGCCCTGCTTTGAATAGTGGTGGGATTAGTTAACATCCAGAGGTTCCCAGCAGCCTCCTTTRTTTCATGATTCTGTATTTCATAACCTATGTTTAAAAACTATACAACTTTGAGTCTTCATCAGCAGTATGAGGTAGAATTAGATGAAGTAAAACAAAAAACACTGAGACTAGTTTGGGGGGCTCATTAGCTCTAGCATCAAAGGAAAGTTTACACTGGGGCAAGGTTTTTTTGAGGCAAATTCTGTCCTGAGGCATCATGTGAATTCACTATGGCACTGCTCATTGTCTAGGTTAGAAGGGGATTTGGGTCATCTAGGAAAGGAAACATCTGACCTGAAAATRTTTACTGGAAGGAGTTGTGGGTGGAGGTAGGTGATAAATTGTGCAAATGAGAATTTTCAGAGTTGCTAAACAGAAAAATAAAACCTATATCCTTCCCCAAAGATTCCAAAGAAGAAACATTAAAGTTAATGTGCTTCTTCATAAGCTGSTTCTCACTCACCAATAAAACATTGCATTTCATTGCTGATGGAGCATTTAATCAAAAACACCTTTTATTGTTTTCTTTAAATAGTAATTTCCACAGTAGGAATTTAATCACTATGTGAACCTGWGTGTTCAGGCACTTAAAAAAGAGCTAATCACTCACACAAGCCCACACAGCAGTGGAGGATTTTTCCCAGCCTCCTCTCCACTGACACCCAAAAAAGAAAAAAAATCCATCAGAAAGTTCTCTTTGATCCCTAGTGTAGGAGGACATCTTTGTCTCACAGTGCCATCATATGACATATACTGAATGGATTGGGTGATACTTTAACAAGGATAAATGACACATGTTCAAAATATTTAAGGGAACAAAAAAACTGTACAAAAAAAAAAAAAAAAAAAGAGTCTGACCTAAGCATTTTAACCTTAAGAAACAACCTTTGATACTTTTGCTCATTTAGTCCTTTAAGGTAAACTTCACTTAATTTCAGCCACCTAGAATTTAGGCAGCTCATTTAAGTTAGATTTCCCGACTGCTGCTAAACACACAAGGTACATAACCTCAGGGTTGCAATTCTTCACATTCCAAAACTGGCACATAGGGGAGGCTGAATCAATCATTCCTCAGGCTAACTTTCCTGTTGGAACAGAGAGGGACATTTCATGGTAAGTTTAGCCTGGACACCTCATGAATAGATAGTTAAAGAAAGGTGAGATGAATCCAGCTGTCAGCCTGGCAAAGTTGACAGACTTCCACCTTCCCTTAAAATAAGCYACAGTCTTCTGCATAAATCATCCAAAATACTGGTGTTGATGGATAGGACCCCATCGGAAGATCATTCTATTTGTAGAACTGCAGGAATTTCTTCAGATGTTTTAATATAATGGCCTTCCAATCTAGCCTGCAATCTTTGAAACTGTAAAATGAAATGATCTTTCAAGGCAGAGTCACACTTCATCTTTTGAACATAGTATATGTTCATATGCATAGACAAAAGCCAGATTGATCTGCTTTGGGAAGAGTTTGGAATCAATTAACAAGGATCTGCTGCATAGCAGTTTTTAAAGAGAACCTCTGATCTATAACAATCTTAGAGTTTTACTACTAGAAGCAGCCTTATCTGGCCTCTGTACAACAAAYGTGTATCAGACTCTTCCCAAAGGCTTCTACACTGTTAATGAAACCCAGCTGTTCAATTAAACACCTACCACTGCAAGGTATTTTAATACTTCTTGCACAAAGAGGAAATACATTTTAAATGTGTAGTTTCTACTAGATCTCAAAACTTCTTGCAATCAGCACCAAGGCACACATAAAGAAGATAAAAATTATTAAATTCCCTGCTCTATATGGACACTGTAGACATGACCAAAAAAATCATGGGTCGAGTTTTGAAAATATACCTGTTCTTAAGTTGGGAAAAGGGGAGAGACTATTTACTTCAGCACTTCTCAATCTAACAATATAGCTAATTAAATTGTTCCAGAAATGATTGGACATAGCACTTAGTGTCACAGTCTAGTTGACAAAGTGGTGATCAGTCAAAGGTTGTTTGGACACAACAGCCCAAGAGGTCTTTTCCAACAGAAATGATTCTGTGTGATTCTGTGACTCCGTGACATGGACAAATACTAGAAACAAGTCAAACAAGTCCTCTTTTGAAACTGAGTAAATCAAGGAATGACCATAGAAAATATAAAAAGCTAATAAAACCGCAAGTTATGCATAAAAAATGTTTAGAATTACAGGCTGTAATAGCTAAAAAAATGAAGAAACTTAAGGCACTGCTTTCCTCATAGAGTAAATGTTCAACATGAAACTCTTTCTCATGCTCAAATAAAGGATAAATTAGCTTGGAAAGTAAAGAAAGTTTCCATATGATAGCTAGGACATCCAGATACTTTATATCTTATTTATTCCAATGTTTGAACAGCTCACGGGTTAGATAATCCCTAAACACCTCACTCTAAAACGAGTATGCTRCTGTGCCCCTTTGCTTGGTCATCAGTTTGTTTTTAGGAACTGCAACTTCCATGGACTGAACCCAAGACMATGTAAGATGACAACAATGATTTTTTGCAGATTTTACCCAACCCTTACGCCTGGGGCAAGTCTCCACAGCTGGCAGTGGCGATTGCATACACAAGGAAATGAGGCTCTGTGACTGCATGGATCCTATAAACAAGAGACTAAAAGATTTCACCTTGCTGTAATTGGGAAGGGGGCTGTTAATACTCCTTACTGGCCTCTGTAATTCACYATCACAAAGCTGCAAACCTTCACAGGGAACATGAATTTCCTCCTCAGTGAGTTCAAAACCCACATTCACATAAAATGATTTTTCTGAAGTCTTTCAGACAGGCAAATCAACACAATTGAGAATAACTACTTCACACAACAAAAGGAATTAGCACAAAGAGAAAGGCAGCTGGTTTGCACTGAAMTGAGGATTTTTTAGCAAATTATCTAAGCATTTAGTGAGTCTCCCGATTCCTGTATAGACAGCACTTCAGCAAGTCAATCAAACTTTCTTGACACCACAAAACAAATCATAACAAAAGCTGGGATCAGAACTCAGAGAGTATTCTGTACAGCTCTGTTGCYTTCACTGAAAATCTAGGTTAAAAAAAAATAAATAAAATGGGTAATGGATTAAAAATCACTCTAACTCGTTTAAAATGTAGCATTTTCTATTCCTAGATTTATGCTGTAAATCTACAAGCAATATCTGATTGTTATTGAACATCAAATGTACCCTGAATAGAAATGAGATACTATTTCACTGTTTGTTTCAATTGCTTCAGATAAAATTGTTAACTGCACTACGGTTTTAAGAAGATGATTYAGGATAAACTGGAATGTTCTGGCATTTTCATGACTGGAAAGATTCTGATCTTATTTWAAAAAAACTAGCAGATGAAGGCCTGATGATGTCAAATATGACAAAATGCAGAGACGAATTGCTCTCTGATGAAGGTGAATCASTTATGAGAAGGAAAGATTTCCGTGTTCAGTCTAATGACTTTCTTTCATTTCATTCAGTGATCTCTCCCTCTGTGTCTCACACTCATCCCTCTCTGAGAGACACGCTGACAAAGAACAAAGCATGGGAACACAAACAGTTGTTTTTGTAAAATCTGTAAAAAATAACAATCCTAATACATATAATAATTTATTTTATGTAAGTTGCGCATTTTGCAATTGCAAAAATTCAAACATGTCAACTTGCTTAGACAAGATCATCTCTGCCCATCTTCACCTGCTTTTATCAACTTATTTATATTTCTAYAATCCACAAAGGTATAGAAAAAAATTAAAGTGTACTTAGGCTATTACTTGTGTGACTAAGATAAAAAAAAGAAAGCCAGAGACTTTAAATCTCAATTAGTATTGAATGTTGTTTTGAAAATTAAACATTAATCTAGTTTGGGAGGCAGTAGAAGATGATAGTATGGCATTTCTATAACTTCTTTGTTTGTCACTGTTGCCCAGCTGACCTTGAATGACACCAACTGGGTGCATTGGGCTGCTGAGGGGGACAGATGCCCAGCATCTCGATTCTGCTCATCCAGCATTCTTACTGCTTGCTTCTTTCTTGCTGTTGCTCCTGTCTGATTATGCTTTATTTGAAACTTTTCCAGTCAAATTCTTCAACCAAGAAGTGGGTGAAGAACCTTTCTTGGTGCAAACTTTGCTGAGAAAGTCCTTTAGTTCTTGGTCCTATTCTTGACTTATTTCTGTCCCAAATGCATGCATGATGTGTTTTCATTGAAAAAAATCCCTTTATTTTCTGGTGCTTTGTTCTTTACCAGTGTGTCCCTGAGAGGAAGATGAGTGTGCAAATTAAATCATGATAATCCAATAATTTTATTTGTATTTAACTTGAGTTGAAATTTGTGAATAAATGAAATAAAGCAGATGAAATCTCACTCATATTTGTGTGAAATAAAATTCAACATAACTTATTTTCATTTACTGTGTTTTTTTAATGATCTGCAATAAGCAACACACAATGGAAGTCATGCAAACTGAATGCATCTAGAAATATACTCTGAACTAAAAATACACAATACACGAGAGAAAACTGGAAAATTCTGAGTGAAGACCAAAATGAACCCAAGCTAGCACACAATCTGGTCACATGAAAAAAGCAATCTGGGGCTATGAACATCATCTGACACCTACAGTTCCTTCCTACAGWATTCTAGTCAACCTCACCAAACCTATTAAGTTAAAACCTAGGTACTGGCAACAGGTGTGATTTCTGAAAAGGTCAAGAAYCTCTTCAGAAAGGATTTGGTTGGGGGAAGTTAAAGATCTGGAAATATCACAGCTTGACTAATTATTACTCAAGAGGGGAAGCGTGATAATCATCTATAAGTGTGTTCAAGATGTTAATATCAAAGAGGGACATATGGCATATGGGCACAGAACTAGAAATAAAACAATTTAAATGAAGACAAAGGGGTATATCCAGCTTACCTAGGTGTATATGGGCTGTACTATAATGACAGTGACAGGTTGCTGAGGTAAGTGTGCTGTTACATCATTTATTTATGTCACTAATGAAACATCTTAAGGATGACAGGAAGATGGACAGGATGTATTAACATATGTGTGTGTTTTTTAACTCGAACATACTGCATTGAAGGACAAGTAATTAAAAAGAGGTGTTGCATTTGAGGATTTCAAATGACTGCTGCAAAGTCTGTTTTCCTGTCATCCTTAAGAACAGATGGGGTGGGAGAAATATTTTTTTAACATCCTGAAACCACTTAAAAGAAACAGAATTTTGAATTTCAGTTCTAAATTAAGTGTAATTTGGTTCACATTGTCCTTAGAATTTCACTAAAACTAAAAATATCAAGAGTAGGGCAACTATGTTGAATCAATTTTACTAACATTATAAACTCAGATTTTAAACTTTTTTTTAAATAATCACATGATGGTCTATGACAACAACATACTTTGCAGTACCAAGCACACACCATGAACAGCAAAACTGTGTAACCTTGACAGAAAACATAGTTTTTTAGACAGTCATCCTTCTGTGATGGACTGTCAGTTGTGTCAATACACTGCAGTCATACCTAGTCATGTTATTTTGGCATTGGTCTGTTCCTCATCACAGATGATCACAGCTAAGTTTCAAGTGGATAACAACCAAAACAAACCCTTTYGCAGGAAATACTCTGGCAGTTTTACATTCAGCCTCCACAAGCATGASAGAAAGAACCACCCCACTAAAGGGCAGCAACCTCCGAACACACCATGGCTACATTCTACGTAGTTTTGAAGCATATGCCCCAACTGTCCCTATTTACTCCACATTGCTTYACTTTAAAAAATGGCTTGGTCTGCATGAACTAGAACCCTGTATGAGGAAATTAAAGCAGTAGCTCTTCTCAAGATGCACACCAAAGTCAAGAAAAACTCTTTTGGGAATATCAGGATGTCAAATCGGCATTTGATCTTTCAGACCTGTGGAGGCATTTAGCATGAGGAACAAAATCAGTCCAAGTAAAAATCTCAAAAYACATTAAGTTTAGAGGCAAAGGCCTCAGCACGAACTCCATCAATCCACCAATCCTTTTCTGTTGCACCAATCTTGATAAGCTGGCACACTTATTGGGTCATGAGTGACTGGGGCAACAGAGAAAAACTAACAACACTATATAGGCCTTTCAAACCCATGATCATGAATTTGAAAATTTACTTGCTAAAATTGTAATCAGTGACTGACATTCTATAACAATAAATACATTACTAATTTAAAAAAGTTATAGCTCTATTAGAAATGTTCAGTACTGAGATGTAAAATGAAAACAAAGCCTTCTTTAATTAGAGTGGTAAGGCTCATAAAATTAAGAGATACACTTACATAAAAATGCTGTAGATGATCCTTGAATGAAATTAGTCAAAACATATTTAAGATTCCTCATTGCGAAAGTGTCTTAATCCCAAAAGCTTCCCACATTAAGGGTTTGGCTTCATACACTTCAAAGCTGTAGCATGTAAAATTCCAATTACTTCATAAAAGGTAGGCAGTGTGTGTACTAAAGATACTTGGAACAAAAGACTGCATTATGGTGTGTCTCAAAGCTCATTACAAAGCAGCTACTACAGTGGACTGTGTCTGATAAATCACCACAATTTTTCTTCATTTAATGTTACTTAGAAATTGATCTTGGTTTGTAAGCAAATTCAGAGAATCCTAATTTATTTCTAGTAATCCCCATGGGGAAGATGAATAACGTTCAGACTGCATGTTCCACAGACACCATTCCCTATTGTAGAATTGTGGGAAGAGTAATGAAAATTGTTTTCCTTTTCTCTGGAATAAATTAATTATTATGTTTTCTTCAAATCAGCAACCATCCAGATTCAGCAGCTGAACTTAATATGCAAATTTGAGCAAAGAGAAGCAGATCTCCTTTAAGGCGTACATTTCATTAGTGCGTGTCTAAATCATAGAACAGTGTATCAGGCATGCACATTTTTTGTACAAATTATGCCTCTATGTGAAGGACCTGCTAACAAAGAAGTTCACTTTCACATTAATCATGAAGAAATGTTGCCAAGCAAACACAAGTTCTTTGTATCTCTAATTTCGGCCACACTAAGAAAGGCTATTTTTAAATTTGAAATACCTTTAAAGCTCTTACCTGCACTGTACATTTCAGTGAGGCACACAGACTCCAAGCTGTGTTAAGATSAGCTTGCTCAGGTCTGACCCAATATAGCCACAGAAGCACAGCACTGCTGATGGGTCAGCCCAAGGAGCCACCAGGAGGACTGTCCTGACTCAAACCATGGCAGTGGTCAACACCCACAAAACATTGTCAGAACATGACAGATGAAGAGTAAGAGCTTTCCAGGCTTCCTTGGTTCCAACCAGKTCTGACTCTTGAGTCTTCTGAGGTAAAAATACATCACTTTTGCTGAGTTCCATGTTCTRTGATGCCCCCACTATTGTTACGGCTGCTCAAGTTAACTGGCACAAACCTGAAAAGGTAACTCTGATCTCTGCTGCTCGCTCCCTTAGCTCCTGCTTTCTTTGCAGCAGATTTTTCAAAGCTGTGCAGCGAACAAATTCCTCAAACATTCACAACACTGAAGAAAGGCTTTGTCACAACCCTCAGGCATTAATCAATGGCAGCTTACTMGACTGCAGCTCCTCTCTCCTGGGTCTGCCATCCTGGCTGTAAGTACAAGGCAATGAWAAAACTGRCCTCTAACTCCACAGTAAGAGTCCYTTTTACCTTCTACATATCCTCAATTTTATTTCAATGTAGTTATTCATTACACAATTAGCATACAATGAAACTTTAAATACTTTGCATAGGAATGGAATCAGTTCTGTTCAGCCTGGAGACATCTGGAAAAAAATGATTTCTAAAAGAATTTCAAAAATAATTTCAAAAAGATGATTTCTTCCCCAAAAATGATTTCTAAAAGAAAAAGTTTTGAAAATGTGCCATTTCTGTGGAGGTCACAAGTGGTGCCTCTGACGTCACCTTCAATTTAAAACAGAAGGTAGCATCACAGCACATGATTTAGCTCACTGCTTTTCCACCCAGTTAGCCCTGTGCTGACACCCACAGCTGACAGCACACTGAGGCAGATCTGGATTGCACACAGAGCAGCATTCGAACCATGTCAATGACTCAGAAGGTGCCTGGCAAAGGATTTGGGTCAAAGGCAGTGCAGGACAGCAGAGGGCAATGCAAGCTGGTGAGTGGACAGTGTGCTGTGGGATGCTTAGGGTGCTTGGGTTTGATGCAAACAGCAATGGAAAGGGAAGGAAAACTGTGGCAGCTGTGTGTGACACAAGATAAAGCACAGGCCTGCTTCCAGGCATTCATGGGAAGGACAGTGCTTGTTTAAGCCATGGTGATTTGAAATGCTGTAGCTTCCAAATCCTAAAGGCATAACCAATATGCCTGAGCATAACCATATGGAGTAAAAGAGAATCTCACTTATAGCAAAATTCAAGACAAATTGCGTGGAGCAAGGGGACCACTGAAAGTTATGTTTTGGTATGCTAAGCCCATAGTGAAACATGGCAGCAACAGAAGAAGATGCATATCTGTTTTTCATGCACCAGTAAGAATTTCCAATGTATCACAGTATCCATGGGAAAACTGTAATTCCTGTAACAGTACTGGGTTAGAAAGGAATCAACTGCTGTTACTCCAAATTAATGAGAGAATACAAGTCACTGTCATTTTGGAAGCTTGTCCAACTAAATTGTCAACATGCTCAGGAAGTAGTTTCATCTGCAYTATTCATAACATTGTCATTTCAGTCTAAGAAACATCAGGAGATGGACTTAGAAGTGTTTGCAGAGTAAATTCAAAGGAAAGCTCTACACAGAATGCAACTCCCCTGTCCCCCATATGCACACATGCATAGACCCACACCCTACCAGTAAGCCACAATGCCAGTTAAAGATTTGCTCTTTGCTGATGTTCTTGGAAATGAAGCAAAAAAAAAAAAAAACAAGAAACTGGCATCACAGACCTCCCAGAAATTTCCACAAAATTCACTACTTTCTACAGCCTGTAAACCTGCTACTCAGTTCTTCTGCAAGCAGATTCAGAGGTGCTTTTCCTATTGGCTTTTTGCTCCTTTTCCATTTTTGTGGAGAAGAGAGGGAATATAAAGAGAAGAACTTTCAGGAAGCCATCAGAATTCCATATTGCTTTCCAGTCTTCAGAAGACCAAACTAAAAGCAGTTATCTGGTGCCATTTGGTCAYAGCTCCAAACAACGGCACTTTAAATTTCACTTTTGGGGCTTTAGATGCCCATGAAACATAGACAAGGTCACAAAACATGGATTTATTTCTCATTTCCCAATTGCTTGAAAAAACTTTTTTATTCTTCRAGCAAAACACTGTTTAAAGCTTAGACTTCATTTTGATATTAGTGTCACGCAGGCTGTGCAATGACGATTCTTGCTGTTAGAGTTAGTAAGAAAAACATTCTGGTTTGTACACATTGCATTTTTTAAAACATCTTTTCTGAGAAACAAAACTGAAATGACAAAACAATGACAGGCTCAAGAACAGCCATTACCCTATTTTGGGCTTAATGGTACTCCTTCATATGSAGTTGGGACATTCACCTTTTTCTAGTGTAAGCCATGGAGGCTAAGCTCAGTTTTCCTCACTCCCTTTAAACACTGGCTGCTCTTAATAACTTTCTGTCTTACCAGAAATTCTATCCTAATCTATTAAAATACCTTARAAACTAATGCATTTCACATTAAGGCTTGGCTTAACATGAGCAAAGCATTTCACCAAAAACAAAGAAAAAGAAGAAACCTCAGGTGGCTCTGCTTACAGAACTTTCAACACCAGCAACAGGCATGACATACRCATAACTCACACTCCTCAGTGAAGGGAAATGGAGTCCTACGTTATCCCTTTCCAGGATGCAGTACTTAGCCTCACTGAAAACCAGACTGGAAACTCTCAACTGTCTTGTAGACTGCAGTTTTGTACAATGTGGCTCCCTAAGTTTGTCAAGGCATATATGGAGAGACAGTTCTACTATGAGAACAGCCTTTCTCCACTCTGCAAAAGAAACATTTGCAAACAATCACTTTGATTCTGAAGGGCTGTTCATTTCTTTCCAGTCACCAACCATCAGAGCTTAATGTGTTCACGAGGGAACAGATCCTAGCAAAATTAATCTCATCTCCTGTAAACAATAGCTTTCACGTGTGAACRAGAGAAGGCTTTATTATTTAGCTATTTGCCATTCATTCTCATGCCTCAAAAGCTTTCCTTCTGTCCTGAGAGCAAGAACATCACATAACTTAGGTAACCAACACACACAATGCAACAAATGGCAAACWTCAAGGAAGAGCTCATGAAAAACAAAAAGGCTAAAAATTCTTTGGCAAATGCTCAAAAATAATGAAAGCTCTAAGAACAAAAAAAGGATGTTATAGTGTTCTCAATATGTTTATGACTAAMCGTTTCATAASCTTCCTATGAGTCTGTTGAGGAGGAAATGGGAGAATACAAACAAACCACAAGGACATGGTCCAGTGGTGGACTTGGCAGAGTTGGGYTAATGGCTGGACTTGATGATCTTAAAGGTCTTTCCCAGCCTAAAYGATTCCATAATTCTATGATTCTATTTGAAAAAAATCTGTAGGGTAGCCAGACAAATAGATACCATGATCTCAGCCACAGCAGACAGAACTTTTCTTGCTTTTGTTATCTAAGCTATCCCAGCCATTAAATATTTCATTCCTTCAGAAAAAGCAGTTGACATTTAGCTCAGAGATCTGTGACTAGGAACAGGCAATAAATTAGATAAGAATATAAGAACAACTGTASTGAATCAGACCAAAAGACCATCTAGTCCAGTATTGTGGCCTTGAAAGCAGACATAACAGAGAGCCCAGTATGCAACAGATGGCACCCTGGAGACAAATGGGGTTAAATGAAGGACTCAGTGAAGTCTGGGAAGATTTTCTTCTAGTTATGACAGAGAAAAGGTTCCAAGGAGTGCCAAACAGGATGTAATCGTGCTTTGTTCTCACTGAAGYTTAAGAAAAGGGAAACTGCGAATTTGAACATCAAATAAGTTCCTAAGAGACGTGAAGTTTTGTGATAAACACATACAGAAATAAAAAACTAAGTTTGAACTCCATGTCATCTTTAATTTTTACCTTTGAAAAAGTTATTACTCACAGGAGACTGATATTTTGGAATTAGAAAAAAATGAAACTGTCTTCATCCTGCAACACCTCATCCATGCTAAAATTAGCATGTATTGAAATGAAATTAGTGTTTCAGAGTTTATATAGGAAAAGGGTCACTAATTTTTRTGCTGTCTTGGTGAATATAAGCTAAGAATAACCACCCTGAGCAAATTCTAGAAAACAAATAGACTTGTAATATAGAGAAGAAACTGTTCAGTTTTTCTATATAAGAATTCCTTCCTCTATTTATAAACTGATGGTCAGAAATTACAGTTTCACCTCAGAAAATCCAAGTCTAAACAAAGGTAGCTAACAGCAAAAGATTTTCTACTCATGTAAAAGGACTTCAGTTCAGCTCCCAAACCTCTTACATGTACAAATGTATAAATAGCTAACCAGGTTTGAAATTTTCTATAAGCCCTGGACTGTATTTGATTAAATAAATAGGCATTTTGGACAAAAAGACATCTGAAAAAGGAACGTGTTCTTTACATTCAAGCAACCAGTGTGCTGTGAGATKATGATGTTTTGAAAACATTATAAGGAAGGTGCAGTAACCAAGTAGTGAAGATGTTCTACAGAACTAGGTCTGTAAACTGGGAGAAATAAAAGAACATACACAGATGCAAACTGAAATCACAAATAAAGAAAAGATCAAAATCCTATAACCAGGGACTATTAATACAACTTTTTGAGTATACTATCTACTTTAAAGTTTGGAGTGTGTAGTGTTTTTCATTTGCTTCTTGAAATACTCCATGATTTTCAGACCACAGAACTCATTTTTTTTCTGACAATTGTAACACCTTGAGATCACAGCATTTATTTTTAAAAACCCCACAGAAATGCTTATCAGAATAATTATCAGTGTCATTTCATATTATATGTTTGTTGCCGCTGTCATAGATCAGTCAATAAAAAGAAAAGGCTTCTTCAACATAAGGTTTTGTAGCAGTCTGGTTTTTTTAAGTAAATCATATTGATGCTCCCAAAGGAAATGATAAGTCTAATTCTGCAAAGTGTTGTTTGTAGCTACAGAGTGGGCACAACTCTCCAGAAATGACAGTAGTAAAGCAGTAACAACAGCAGTTAGTCCCTTTCCCAAGGAACTGTATGGCAGTTAGAAAATCTCTCTATATTTAGGATTCTTTTTCTTCTGGTAGAGGTTTTTACTAWTTTTTTTCCATCCATTTTTTAAAATGCAGCACAAATGGACCTACTACARAGTAAGCTGTCATGGGAAGAAAAACAGGTACTCTACAGAGAGATGACAGAAAAGATAAATTTCTAGAAATTCACACGGGTATTTAATTATTCACTTTGCATTAAAATTATTGTAAGAGGTGTCACTACTTCCACAGAAAAGTGAAAATACATGCTGTAGTGAAGGATGTTATGTCTCCCAGATGAGCACCAAAATTAAACAATGTAAATATATCATTGCATTACCTGGGCAATAACTAAAAAAGAGTAACTAGAGAACTCAGCAGAGTTTGGGTCTGTGTGGCTGGGAAGCAGATTTGCTGGAAGGGATCTGGGGGTTCTGGTGGACAAGCTGGCAGGGTCAGCAGGGCACTGCTGCAGCAACAAAGGCACCCTGGATCCTGGGCTGCATCTGCAGGTGCATCGCTGGCATGGATGGAGACATCATCATCCCATCGTGCTCAGCCTTTGTCAGGCTGCACCAGAGCACAGTGCCCAGTGCTGGCCCCCACCCCACTGCTCAGGAAAGACACAGACAAACTGGAATATGCACAGGAGAGACATGAAGATGATCACAGGACTGGAGAAACTGCCCTGTGAGGGAAGCCTGAGTAAGTTAGGCCTTTTCTCCCCGCAGAAGAGACACTAAGGGAGGAAGCTCATCACAGTGTCCCAGTACTTAAAGGGCAGCCCCATCCAAACAAGACAGAGACTCACAAAGGACACAAGGAGACAACAAGGGGTGACAGGTATGATTTACACCAGGACAGGTTTCATCTCAACATAAAAAAGAAATTTTTTACCGTGAGAACCCTCAGTCACTGGAACAACCTCCCCAGGGATGTGGTGGAGTCCTCATGGCTAGAGGTGCTCAGGCTGTGGCTGGACAGGGTGCTCAACAATGTCACCTGGGCTCTCTCTCACACAAAGAGTTGGACTAGTTTATCTTCTGAGGTATTTTGCAACCTCAAAGGGTTGTTCTACGACTTCCTGACTTTTGACAGACATGGTTTTTATAATTTTAGATATTAAAATAATGGTGAAAGCTTTAACCAGTATGAGAATATTTAGCTACATGTCAAGGATTACCCTTCTCACTCTAGGAAAACTATGAAATTATCCAGGGATTTTTGCTTCATGGAATGGAGATTTTGCAACAGGGAAAAATAGGATCTTAGAAATACATCTCTTCCCATCCTTCTTCTCAGGGTTGATTCTTCTTCCTGGAATGAAGCTCCAAAACTAGACAACAATCAGATCTCCCTTCACCATAATGATCACTTCAACACCTCCAAGTTCTGCCYGGTGGAGAAATCCCCATATATCCTAATCCCGTTTATACCACTTTCCCCTTTCTTTTTATTGATGCAATCAAATAASTCACACGCTAGGACTGAACATCCTCAGATTGTCTGTCCCTTGTTTTCCCTTCGCCACTCAAGACTAATGTTTTTGCCTCTCCTCTCTTTTCAAAATATTAATGCAAAACCAAAATCCAGTATAAATACAGAGATTGGTTTGTTAAAGAAAAWCCTACAGATTGTTCAATATAAAGCCTCTGAAGATGATTATCTACATTGAATTACTTTTAGCCTAGTTTAGATTTAAGGGAGATATTTGAACAAAAAAGGCTGTTGCAAATTCCTCTGATGTATTGGCATTTTTTCAAAAATACTTTATGTCTCATATAAAAGGAAGCTGAAATACCACTAAACATTTAGTTTATGGATTTATTTATGACAGGAAATGCATTCTTCCTTAGGGAACTAAACTATTCTGAAACAGTTGAGCAATGTTGCTGAACTTGTCAGCTTCAAACAGAAGGCCAAGTAAAATCCTCCAGCATCCACCCCCCATCTGAACTGTTCATTCAAATATAGCACAGTGTAATGACTCACTGTTTAGCTCAGAATAATGACAACAGCTATGCCATGGTTTTTTAAMTGGTGCTTAAAACTGCAGACTCTGACTTTTCTTCTCTGACCYGTGCATGCTGTAGAGAATGGGGAGAGCCAAGTAGAGAACTGCCATTAACTATTGCACTTTCTTCTTAAACTTRCAGAGCAGATGCTGGCAGCTGCTTCTAAAAATGCCGTAACTGTGGAGTATTGAGCCAGATCTGCACAAAGGCTAACAGTTCTATAGGGTTACCCGGGGGGTTGAGAAAGACACTGAACTCCATAAGGCAACCCAGGGGCAGCTCCTCTGGGACTCAATGAAAGGCTCTGCTTGCAGTCCAGGGTCAGAAAGAAAAGGATGACTGAGGTGTTCTTCCTTGCAATATGAAAGAGTTTTGCATCTTTCTTCCAGTGAGCATAATCCTCCCAGCAAAATTGTACTAAAGAGACAAGAGAACTGACAGGTCACRGAGAGGAGAACCGTACCCTTTAAATGTGTAACCAAAGTCATACAGTACAAAACAGTGCAGGCAGCTCAGCTTGGCTTTTTTGGCTTTTTGTATTTCCAGTTGCACCTCATCCAAAACTACTCATGCAGCAGCAGACAAGGGAGAGGGGAGGAGCAGATGGGAGGAGGCCCTTTCTGGAATATTTTTCTCCAGACTGCATTGGGATGAAAGAAGAAGGAGCTATGTCAGCAGTGTCACCCAGCCCACAGGCACCCAAGCTGTATTATCCAGGATGATGTATTACTTTTGCACACTGGAAGACCACTGCAGGTACAACACCACCTCTTCCTTCTACAGGAAGGTCAAACCACAGGACAAGGTACATTTGCCCTATTCACTGCCAAAACCTGCAATTTTGTGACTCCAGAGAAAGTAAACCATTTGGATTAGGTGACTAAACTGTTTGGACCCTTGGGAGAGACACACAAACTGGGAGTCAGTGATTTAATGGTGATTCCAAAACAAAAGTATTGCCCAGTTTAGAAAAGACAATGTACYCAACTGAGACTACAACAGTAGATAAATATCACTAGCACTGGACAGAATAGGCTCCCTTATTTTCCAGCAGTCAGACCACAAAGCAGGTGCTGACAGCTTGGTCACTGAAGGGACAGGCAGAAGCTGTATCAATGCAGCACAGGGCAGCAGCTGCCTGACAGCACCTCAGCAGCTGGAAACAGACACTGAGGAGCAACCACCTCTACAGCTTCAAAGGGCATGGCATTTTCATCTCTGCATCTCCCTCTGAGGCCTCTGGGATCACCTGTGTCTATTAACCCAGTGAGGTGGCAATTCAAGCCTAGCAATTTCTGGTCATGCTCACTGCATAAAAGCCAATCAAGTACYGTTTTTATGCGTAGTCTGTGCTTGTTTCTCAGTGAATTACTGCTTTTCTTCTGTGAGTCCTTGGAGATTTGTGTACTCTCATATCACTACTTTTTTCAATTTTTGTGTAATATTTTTCATCTCCTCTCCATCTCGGGAGATAAGAAAAATATTCTTGTAGGACAGTGGAAACCTGACTTTTTAATTTTTATAAGACAGGAAGACATAGTGATGGAAGAAGACATCATACATTTAGGACTCAGGCAAAGTAAAATTTTGGCACTCAGCTACCCTGGATTCCCTAGCCCAATTCTTTAAACATTCGTTAATTATTTCAGATTATATGGTTTTATCCCTCTATTATATATAAACATATAACATCGTACATGCTGTAATTCTACCTTTAGATTTTTGTCTATTGTTCCCTTCCTAAAGATGCAACAATATCAACCTTCTGAAATGCTGTATACACCACAGATTTAATTATACACCTGGTGTGTTGTGTTTCTACTGTTATTATTGCTTACTTTTTGTCTGAATAGAGAGTCAATGACAGTAACAACAGAAAATTTCAGCTTTAGCATGGGAGTCCTCTGCGGACTGTTACAGTCAAAGAACATGAAGTTCTGGCAGCTGCAAAAAATATCCCAACCCAAGCCTAGGGGCAAAAGAGAATCATAAGATACGTTCCATTCTAGATAAATGAGGATGCGGGGCTCTTTTTCTTCATAAATAACGTAAGTTCAATGCTTTACTCTCTTTAAAGTTCTGTTTTTTTTTCTCCCCAGGTAATTGTCCTGGTAACTATTAGCATTTAGTATACTGAAGAGAGTCTTGATTGGTCATTTACCAAAACCTGGTAGATATGCCTGATGACTTGCTTTTTAATCATGAAGTCTTCTCATCCAAGAAGTTTTCTATGGAAAATTCCCAACCAGTTCTACTACTAGCCAGACATCTGGAATATTAGTTGGAGGCGTTTGTGTCTGGAATGACTGCTGAACCGTGAGAGATGTCACACAGTGACCTTAAAGCCAACCCCACAACCCAGCTGCACATCCTGTGGCCCCTGCAGGGATCTAAACCTTGAAATCCTCCCTGGTTTTCCCTGTGCATGTACTTACAGCATCTAGAGAGGGAAATGAGAGTGTCTGCTCACTGTGAGGTTACAAGCTAGGCACWGCCATCAAAGCAAGGCTCAGTGTCCCTTAAGGAACAGGAAATACAACTGAATTATAGAGGCGTTTCCATACACAGCTAAATCTAAATACTATGAGTCACAAAGAGCTGTGAACGTGTAGTATCATCACAGTAWCCACTGAGAACTAATAAACACTGGAAAAGTTCACAAGGTACCCTGGGCAACTACTCTGCTTTCTACAAGTATGGTTTATCTGCCGCAGAGACAAGCACACATAGAATGGCGCTCATGCTTCCTGCTTGGCAGTGAGTAAATGTCAGAGAACATACAGCATGAGAGGAGAATGGCCAGGTCTAATGACAAAACCTCTTCTCAGGAGAGCCTTGTGTAAATAATTAGCTCCTTGATTGTCCTTTAGGTCTTTTTCTCCCAGCACTCAGAAAAAAAAAAGGGATCTTCATAGCTTCCTAATTTACTCAAGTTGGTCTTACACTGGGTTGCCAATCCTGATATCATGCCTCTGCCTGGGCAGGTGGATCCTTATGTTGTAGAGAATCAAGTCCTAGCAGCTTTGAATATCTACCCTTATCATTCTCTGCAAGCTTTACCTAAGTACTGAAATGTGTACTTCAGTAAAAACAACCACCCTTTGGGAAACTTCCCTCTTTAGCAGAATAAGTAATGTCTAATTTTTCAGACTAGACTCTTACACAAAGCTGTTGCTATCACCCACTAGTCATATAAACCCCACTGACCCTTGTTACTGCAACACAYATGCAGTAACACTGTCCTGCAGTGGGTTTAACATATGACTGCATATGACAAAGTCCCTTCAGAAGAAAAGATGTTGCAAATAATGGGTGTGGGTTTGTTCTTTTAAAGAAATTGATGATTATTACAATCACACAGAAGGAAGCAGCTGAGTGAAAATGACTGGAGGGTTGAGGAAAGTGAATTTTTCCTTAGTCTAACAAAACATGCAATCTCCCACATGCCTGGGGGAATGCGCTTCAATCAGCTCCTTTTGCTTCACATTTCCAAAGGCACTGGGCCAAACTGAGGAAGTGCAATCATGAACTATCCCAAGTCCAGGGAATCGTCACCAGGGCTGATATTGACTCACCCTCTCCCAAGCCTGTTTTCAAGAAAAAGTACCAAGCTTCCCTGACACGCAGCTTGGAATGCTCCCCAAAGTTGCTGTSATGCCCTAACGCTGGTAAGCCTGAGAAACTACAAGCTTTGAAAGTCTCGTAATGCAAAGGTTTCTTCTGGGGAACTGTTTCTGACTTTTTTTCTTTTCACACAAGGGTATTTCTAATTTGAAGTTATGCAGGCTGAAAAAGGATATTATATACCTTGCAGAGTGTGATGTAGACATTAGGTACAAGGCGAAGTTGCTAGGAGACCACAGATGGAGCAAGGAGCATTGCAGGAAGGCAGCAGCTTTTCACACGGGGCTGATGAGAATGCCTGCATCAGCAGTCAGCCCTTCACAACTTAAAACAAACCAGACAACCTCTGCTGCTTACGTAAAGATGTGCATTTGCTGAGGACCATTAAATGGTTATAAAACTAGCACACCACCAGCTGAATAATAAGCAAGGCAAGAAACACTGAAAAGGATTACACAGACAACACTTGCTACTCTCTTGTTTTCGGGAATGGCCCCTTCACTTAGAAAATAAAAATCCCATTTATACAAGCAAATGTTGGCACTTCCTGCTTGTGTCCAGGACCCAAATGGCATATCACTGAAATACAAAGGGGAGTACTTAATGAACCAACAGAAGATGTCGTGTGCTCTAAAATTCATTTTCCATTTCTAGTTATTTAGGAAAGTGTGTCACTCACTGTCGCCATAAGCCATTACAATCCTCAGAGCCCTTTTGACTCTTCTGTGCCCTTCTGTGCCTCATGAGGCACAGTTCAAGCTAATTAACATTTATCACTTGGCAAACAGAGATAAGAGATTTATCAAACTCAGGCTTTCATTGTTCCAGTCATCATAATCACAGGTATTTAAATAGACAGCATAAACCAAACCTAATGTAGCTGCGTGGCTGTAAAGTCACATATCTTAGACATGCTAAAGTAATGGTTCTATTAATAAAGCATTATTTGACACTTATATACAAAAAGTTGAAGTATAGAAAGTCTGGATCACATCTAAAATTCAAACGGAAAGGCTGTGACTGAAACGAAGTTGTGAACCAGTGTTTCAGTTCAGCTCCTTCCAGCAGGATCATCCATYCTGAGAGGTCATTAACCTGTTCACTGTTGAGGTAGGACTTACCTGACAAATATTAATTAATATATTTCATTACAAAGTAGACACTGAAAGCACATCAGATGAATACAGACTAAATTTACTCTCTTCATTAAAGAGGGAGCTACAGTAACAAGTTTAGCTGTACCTGTTCACACTATCAGTGTTTGGAATTAAATTATGTTAACGCCTACACTGAGTGCAGCTTACAAATCCAATAATAAAATTTCTTTGGCAATGCACATCTGAAAGTTAGAAGCTTCAAGTGTTTCAAGTGCTCTACCTGGATAATAAAGGAACAACTGAGCCGAGGACAAGATTATGTGCCGTGCAAATGCAAGGTCCCATCTACCTCACCTGAGAATAAATTAATCAAATTGAAGCCAGTATCAGCTAGAAATTTGCTGCACTGCTCTGTTGAGAGTATTTTACAAACTAGTCATTAGAAAGTAAGCAAAAAGAAAAGTGAGGGTATGTATTTGCTTCAGTTTGTGATTACAGTATTTACAAGTCTAATTCTCATGTTACTGTAACACAAATAATTTCAAAGATACATTACATTTTTCTGCTGTAGCAAAACATTTTTACAACGTGTTTTGAATTGCTGTGGTAGGGCTCAACCTTTATGTTTTAGACAAGAGCACCTGTACACAACTAATCTAGATAATTGTAGTTAATTACAGCAGCTTCATGTAAATAGTCTACTTTTCCTCTGCGAGTTCCCAGTTCATATCTCTTCATGACCMTATTACATACACCTTCATATTCCACAAAAATAAGCAGATAATTTTCTCTTGGGAAATCTCATTAGTCTAAACTAGGCATGCTCTGCCACAGCAGCCCTTTCAACAAAAAAAACTGAAAAGGAGATCTTTCTTTGGGATATACACTGCACATTGGCTAATTAGGTGAGATCTGAAGCATGRTAAAGTGTTATCCCAGCAATAATATTCTACAGGAATTCTATATCTGCATTGCAACCTTTTACTGAAGGTCAAAGTCCTGGAAAATTCTTCTTATATTATCTCTAGCTATTAAAATTAATGTAATTCCACTTTACCTAAAAAAAAAAAAAAAGTTGTAAAATATGAAGCACATCCTAAATTCAAGTAACACTCAAATGTAGGAGGTAATTTTAAATCAATATTTTCAGACTGAAGTCATAAAGCACTACATATAATTAGTTGTACAGAACGTAAATCAAAGGAGTGCTTCCAGAGTAAAATGCTATGCTGAAAAGATAAAAATATATATMAAATTCTACACAGAGTGTCTGTGGCAAAAGTTCTTTCATACTAAGGCCTTAGTTCATTCTAAAGTAATGGGATTTTGCCTCTAGTGGAACAGAGTTTAAAAAAATCACCCAGGGACCTGAAGCCTTCTCCATCGCTCACAGGGGAACGATCAGCCCATTTCTCTTACAAATATGTCTTTCTAGGAGGGTGGGCTGTGTTACAACCCTAATTAAAGGATTTGTGGGCACTGCTATAATACAGCTCACTCTCTCCTCCTGCAAAACACYAGTTCCTCATTCCCCTTCCCATCACCGGCATTTCACCTAGGTTTGAGGAGAACAGCTGTGGAGTCTCCATCCTGTTCATGCACTGCACTGCCTCTGGCTCTGCTGGAAGCACGGAATGCCTGAGCCTGGGTCAGCTGCACACCGTGCTGCTTTCATCAGCCTGCTGGGAGCTCTGGCTCAGGGACATGAACCAGACCTGCTCCATGCACTGGCCACCATCCTGAGCTCCATCACTGCTTACTGGCCACACCAGCATCGCTCTAAGGGGCAGGTTTTTCATGAAGCGTACATGGTTGTGCAAACAAGTCATTTTTGTGATCTCTACAAGGAATACCTCCATGTGACAACTGTGTACCCAGATAAGCCTCATTTGATCATCTGCCAATGTACTTTATAGGTGAAAATCTGATCCCAAATTCCTGTTTATGTGATATGGTATGTTTTTGATTTAGTAATTTACTTTTTTCATTCTAACTTTTTAAGTGTCACTTAATAAGATATCCACTGCTATCACAGGGAAGAACATTTCAAGCACTACAAAAAGTAAATACCTCCATTCTGGTGAATTCAGTCTTGAGATGACAACAAAATATATCCATCAAAGTAATTTAGAAAATACATATATTCCATAAACCATAATCGTAAAGTTAGACAAATCAAACTGAGTAACCAGCAGTAATGGAACAGAACAGTGTTGTTTATTCCCGAGATCGGAAGTTAGGGACCTCCTGTTTGTAGGAATTGCATTTTGAAAAATTGCCTCAGACTTACTGGAGCACTTGTCTTATTTTTGAAAATGGCTTTTAGACTGCTCTGAAGAATAAAGTCAGAATTTRGTCACAGTAAATCATGAAAGCTGTCAAAGCTAGTAAATGTTGGGCATGAGGCAAGCTGCCCTTTGATTTCAAATTCTTTTCAAATACCCTCATCTGATGTARGTTTTTCAGTGTAAGAAAACAAAATCTGCATTAGGATTTTGTTAACCAACACACTTGACAAGGACTCAGAAAAAGTGACTTGTACTTGTCAACCTGAATCACAGATAARAATTCAGGTCAAAATAGAGTCAGAACCCTGCATTTGTTTTGCCAACTGTATCAGCAGGACTCAAGGTAACCACATTACAGTACAATTTAATTTGCTGTTTAAAAGTCAGACAAAATATAAATATCTTACAGACCACACTGTGTACTTTGTTTTTAATGTTAATGAATATTTATGTATTTTAATGACAAGTCTTAATTGTAAAGGCTGTCATGCCTAAAGTCTCCTATTGAAGGTTCTGAGCAGAGTCCATAGAAATTTTTACAGATGTTTAGGGGTTCCTTGAACTTCAGGTAAGTCCAGCTCTTGACTTCACACTGGGCAACCTAAAAGTTAAGCCACATATTTAAGGGCATTGCCCAAATGCATACACATGTACAGGTTTAGGGCTATGACCACTTTTCTGCGGAGCTTGTTCGAGTGCTTGACCACATTTTCCTTATATACAATCTGAACTTTCCCTGATGCTGCTCTAAGACATTTTTATGCCATGGAACATTTGCTAATGGGAATCTGTGGCACAGTGGACTCCTTCATGGTTTTTTTTTCACATGACAAACTGCCAATAACAAAAATAGGGATCATTTTAGCCAATTTAACATTGGCTGGAAGGCAAAAGTCATGCCAACCRAATTTAGAAATAATGAGTATGCTTTTAACTGTGACGATCACTGACACAGCCACTAGGAAAAAAGATGCATTCTTTGCCATTTGTAGGAGGACTCATGTGACAAGGTGCAGAAGTTCACAGCAGAGACATCCACATTTATGTTAAGTTCATAGATTTCCCTTACAGACAACAGAAAAAACCACACATTTTTAGGGCATGATTCATCTCATCCTAGAGTAGACACATAAACTAAGATGAATTAAAGTTGACTTCTCTGAAAGTCTTTATTGCAATAGTTTTACAGGGTAAATATCCAYGTGAGAGGAATCCTAATCTTAATACATCTGAAAACAAATCAGAATATGCCTCTATGAAAGATAAGCCTTATTTGAAGCACAACTTCTAGGTTACATACCAAGGTAACGACATTCTACAATATCACCATCCTTCCTGCCCTGAAATCTWTTATACCTAAAACTGATGAGAGAATTAAGAAATGCTGATGAGATTCTCAGTGCCTCTACTTCCACTTTATGTGCAATGAACTGACTTTTTCCTTCTGAATTCTAAAGTAGGTTTATTGGCTCTTTTTGAAAATATTTGGTTATTCTATTCCCAGCCTTTTATTCTATACATTTTTCCTCTGCAATGTCTTTCTAATCTTTCTTTTMTAGGTTTTCCTAGACAGAAAGTGAATATGTGAGAAATTTTCTGGAAAATAATGAGCGGTAATGAAAACAGTCACAAAAAGCGAGTTTCAGAGTGTTATAAACACATATTATAGTGCTGGCTTTCACAAATATTGAGATGAGTGTTATGTGTGTGTTAAACACATATTGTAAGGAAACACATATTGTTGGTTCTCGCAGAGATTAAAGGTAGATGCTATGTGTTGTGCATCATGATATAATTTTGTTTTATTTGTAGAAGAAGTTTAGTTATGCAGACATAGTTGTGAAAATTATCACTGATTTTCTTTCGTAACTCAGATATAGTTATAGAATATTTGTGGTTAAACTGAAATATTATGGTTTGTGACCTAAATATTTCCATAAAGGGTATTTTTCATATTATAGCAAAACTATACAAAAGGGTGGGGGTAGAAGGAACAGAGGCCTTGGGGAAAAGTCTCCAGTCAAGASAGCTCGTGGAACGTCCAAAGGAACCTGGCTGATGGGACCCCCAACCTTTGGACAGCCATATCTGCAATGGACAGGCCARGGGCGTCGTGACCCATTAGGGGTCCCTGCTACGGACACTTSTCTATCAACAAGGACCATCTGCTGAAACTACAGAACAGGGGCCACACACACATGACCCCAGGGACATAAACATCATCACTGCTCATGCTCTAAAAAGGCGAATCCATGTTAAACAGCTCCTGAAAAAGTTTGAATATGCATAAATGCCTATGAATAAGCATTAAGCTGATGAAATATGAAATGTATTTCAAGATGTCTCCTGTCAATAGCGTGCGTGCCTCTGGCAGATCGCCAAGCACCCAAAGTCGTATCCCTTTTGCTTTTATGTACCCTATYGTCATTTATTAAAACCCTTTGAATTTTAACAAGAAAGTGAATCTCGTTTTTCACAAGAGTAAAATATACACCTTCAAAATTTCCCTACAATTGCAGCATTGACTCAAAAGAAAGTGAAAATATGAAGAGGCTCTGGAAGACAGCTCTCCCAGCATGTATCAGTGCAGTCACACATATTGATCGGCTATAGTTGTTGGAAAAATAAATAAAATCAATCAAAACATTTATTTTTAATAGGATTAAATTAATACTTATTTGAAATAACCTTATATCAAAAGCAAAAATGCTATGTCTTCTGGTATCTTCAGGCAATATTTATCTTTTAATGCTTAATTCTTGTGTTCAGTGAATGTTCACCTGAAACTCTAAAAGAATTTTCTTCAAGATTCATAGTCCAACATATTTTTATCAGAATGGTGTTCTTTTGAATAAGTTGGTATAGGATCAAAAGAAGCAGAATAGCAGAAGAACTTGAAAATGTTACAAAAGGACATCTGGTTTTCCTCCTCCTGCTACCTCCTGTACCAAACTAAGGGAAGGAAATGGCAAGCACAGAAAGGAAGCACATTAACACTGAGAAARAGCAGGCAATCTGTACATTTTTCTTTTTTGCAGGTTTACACCTATTTAGAAAAGAGGCACGTGGCCCACRAGAGCTGCAGACACACTGCTGCAATTGTAAACTCTCCTAGCAATAAACAGATTTCTGACAGAACACAATGAAATGAATCAGGTCCGTGTACTACTGACTAGCTGAGATTCAGAGCAAAGGGGTTACCTTAATAGGGCTTCCATTTGGAGTGAGAACCTCTTCTGAAAGCTCCATCATCTTCAGTGCCATCAGGGCAATGGCTTTAGCATGACTAAGGCTTTTCTTATGGAGCCCTGCTGCAACACAGTATGCATCACCTATTGTTTCCACCTGCAGCAATCAGACAAACGGAGTRTTACAGTATGATAATGACAGGGGAACCCTACCATTAGGGTTGCAATCAAACAGCATTGCTTGAAACATGTCAGCAAAACATCCATAAATAAGCAATTASACAAAAGAGTATAATTACCTGAGTTTGCAAACAGCTGCAATCAAAACCTGACATGC
The DNA here is from genome assembly GCF_030028575.1 of Malurus melanocephalus. NCBI lineage: Eukaryota > Metazoa > Chordata > Aves > Passeriformes > Maluridae > Malurus > Malurus melanocephalus. The sequence goes on from NW_026623404.1 coordinate 871,520, forward strand.
AACTTCAAAATGGTTTATCATCATTACAAGTAAAGATCATTCAAAACAGTGTTTGGCATCASCTGAGATATGACAACATTTTCCCACAGCAGTAACACAGAAAACTGCAATTTCCTAAAGAGAAATTGCTTGCAGCTTCATTTCGTACTATCCTGGCTGAGTTGGCTCTTGAGTAAGAATAGTGCTGCATAATTATAACTCATAATTAGTATTTGATAAGCTAGAAAATTGTTATCAGTAAGATAATTACAAAAAGCAAAACATCACCATAAAAAGCAGTGAAGACTATCTAACTTCTTATTAGTGGGTAGCTCTTCCTGGTGTAATTTACAAACAGATGATACGGCTACAGAATTTTGATTGCACCTTTCTCCCTTATTTTCAGGTAGGAATTCTTGTCTCTCTCTACTATGCAGGCTATCTTTCTCTGCATTCCCCACCTGCAGGCATGAAATCCAGCAGACTGATCCCTCTGGTCTCTTCAGGCAGGCCTTACTGCTCTCTTATCCTGATTTTCTTTAAAAAAAGCTGTCCCACAGGAGGAAGTGGGAGCAAAATGAATTGCAGGAGTCCTCTGGCTCTGGATAAATGCAGCCTGAGAAACACTGCAACCCTCAAGGTTTGCGGCTTTATTTACAGCATTGTGTTTTGCAGTCTGCTTGCCCATACATCTGTAACATTTTTACACAAAATCCATTAACAAGGGTCCAAACAGACCTCAAGGATTAGTTTGGGTTTTGCTACATAACTGATCTGGCTTTCACCCTGCACACAACACTACAGGCATGCCAGAAAATGCTTCAGCAACTACTAGGGTGAGAAGAAAGCAAGCACTGAGGAAGGAGTTATTCAGAGAATAAATATAGCTGATTTTTCTCTCTGCAAAGAATCTGCTTAGTAGTAGACCTGGATTTCTCAGATTAATTTCCAGTCTTGATAAATTTGAAATAATATCTCAATACAAATAGTATCTGAAAGAATAAGCATTACATGTAAATGCAGAGCAGGAACCTAGGACAGAATTATGAGCAAATACTTCCCACCATCAAACTCGACCTGCTCCAAGCCCACTGAAGTTTGCCACCTTAGCCCTTCTGGCTGGTTGTGCAGGAGGATGTAAATATAGATGAGAAGCTGAGGGTTTCTCATGGGCTGAGCCAGCCATTAGAACTCCTTCAACACCTCTGAAARCTCCTAGCAGTACTTGTATATAGAAAAAAAMCAAAAAACATGCAGGAGTTGATTGTGCTGTCACACTGAGCAGTCTGCCTGCCCAATTTACCCAAACTGTATCTCAGGATATCTGTCCACAAGAAGCAGAGACTACCAATGCCTTGAAGTTTAGGAGGTTGTTTTTCCAAAGACAAATAGATGGGAAAGTATATTGCAATGGCTCATGAAAAATGTAGAAACGGGGCAAAAAAAACCATGAGAAGAGTGAGAAGAAGTATCAGAAGTTAGAAAGACAGGCTGGAAGAAAGAAATGGTAAAAAATTCTCTAAACTGGAAGAAAGCATTAGCAGAAATACGTTGTCATTCATGAAAATCATGAATAAATATAATCAGTAGGAATAGACACAACGGGGTTGCTATCGAAAGAGCTGAGTCTCTGATGTTAAATACTAAAACTAAATATAATTTCTGCTCCTTGTTTAATGACTTAATTTCAGAATATATTTTCCACTAAAGTTGGTTGCATAGATCTGGGATCATATACTGTTCCTGCAGTGTTCAGATAAAACTACTTATTCTGTTAGCTTCTTCCCCCTCGGAAATTTCCATAGCTGTAATTTAACAGCTAAATTCCACATACTGAATGTACTGTACTACCAGAAAAAAAAGGGGACTGAAGCTGCCTCGCGTTACTCTTTATATAAAAATAAAAATTATAATAAYGCTGTTACTCTTTGAAGTGCTTGCCCCTATGGAGCTCATCTGACAGCAACACTGGAGAACCTGGGGAAGGAYTAGCACTGCTTAGACTGACCTGGTAGTTTAAACTGGATGCGATGAGTACAGACAGGGCTAKCTAATGATCTACCATTCTGTGACCCTGTTTTCAGTCACTTCTAAGATTTTCCCCAGCCAAGCTAAGCATTTATGCTGAAATTTTCATTATGAATATCTCCACCAAACCTTAATCTTGGTTCCAACCGCCTTCGAAATCAGAGTTGACCAATCTTCCAAATGTTCCAGAAGTTCTTGTAATTCAGATTGTTCATGGAATTTTCATTCRGTCCACTTGTATGGAGTCATAAAATTATGGAGTGGTTTTGGTTGGGACATTTCAAAATAATCTAGTTTCAGCTGCCTTGCCATGGACAGAGACATCTTCCACTAGACCAGGCTGCACAAAGCCCCATCCAAACTGAACTTAAACACTTAAGCACTTCCAGGGATGGGGCATCCACAGCCTCTCTGGGTAACCTGTGTCTCAACACCTCCATGGTGAAGAATTTCTTCCTTATATCCAGTACAGTCACTTTGGTTCATAACCATTGCCTACTGGCCTGTAACTATTGGCCTTGGTAAAATGTTACTCTCCAGCTTCCTTGTAAGTCCCATTTATACATCAAAGGTCACAACAAGGTCCCCTCTTTTCTAGGCTGAACAACCCAACTCTCTCAGCCTGTCTTCACATGAGAGGTGCTCCAGCCCTCYGGTCATTTTCATGGCCKCCTCTGGACTCGCTCCAACASSTCCATGTCCTTTTTGTGYTTAGGACCCCAGAGCTGGATGCAGCACTGCAGGTGGGGTCTCACCAGAGCCGAGCAGAAGGAGAGAATGACCTGCCTTGACCTGCTGGCCACATTCTTTTAGATGCACCCCCACAGTGTGGCTGGCTGGCTGGCTCAGCTGCAAGTGCACATCACTGGCTCAAGTCTCATTTTTCATCTATCAGTATTCCCAAGTCCTTTTTCTGGAGGGAAGATCTCATTCCATTCATCCTCCAGTCTGTATTAATCATGTGGCTTTCCCTGACCCACATGCAGAACCTTCACTTGGCTGCACCGGACTTCATGAGGGTAAATCAGGACATTAAAATAGAGACTGCAGTGAGAGTGATATACTGCACTTCAGAACTTCAGGCTGGGCCCCTGAGCGAGTCAGATGCATATGGGGAAGATGGGAATTTCTGCTGTCTCAGCTGAGGAGCAGCAATTGGACTAGAAACACAAAGCACTGCTCATAGCTTGCTCTAAGTATCCTCTGGGTAGATACTGAAACTGGGCACACCAGAGAGTAGCCCACTCCATAAATATTCAAGTAAATGTCAATAGGATAAAAAGAAAAGGAGGGCACTGCTCAAAGCATCTAAAAATTGCTCCACTCATATCTATTTGATACTCTTCAAGCTGATGATAYGCAGCAATGAAACTCCAGAGGAAATCTCTAGCATGTGATGAACTAGATTCTGAGTTTTTTACTTTGTAATGTGACTATTAAGATAAGTAGTAGTAGTAGTAGATTTGATTTTCATATCTTTCCTAGATACATCTGCAGGAAAAGGTATTTTGCTTTTAATATTATAAGACTGGGATGCATTATACCGCTTCTATGAAAAAATTAAATATATTCTGTTTTGAATATTAAAGCCATTTTTACATAAAACTGACAGTCTACCATTAGTAAGACTTTGTCTATTTTTTTTCCTAATTAAACCATAGTTTCTCATTAGTCTTCATTGTTCTAGCTACTCACTGATAGCCTGGCCCACCGTTACCAACTTTTTCCCCCTTTTCATTCATTTCCACTTACCATATCCAGCTTTACTGGAGCTTTCATTAAGTGGAAATTAATACAAAGCAACATAGAAGAGAAGTTGAACTTGGATTTCAAAATTAGATCTATAAAAACTGTATGAAAGAATTTCTATTCTTAACTAAAATTGGAAAATACAGGAAATATTGCCGCTACTTAAACTGCTATACAAAAGCCTCCTCTAAAGCCCTCTGTAACTCTCAAGTCACTGGAAATGTCCAAATGTTTTCCAGTCAGGCCTTCAACAAATCACATATTAAAATTAATAATTATTTTAAGAGGTTGTGTATACTTCAGTAAAACTTTCTAGACAGATATCCCAACATTGCTGAATAGTGAAGAGTGATAATAACACCGCATAAAGCAGCAGGAAGCAAATACTTTCTGCTTTTGGGAAGTCATTTTCTATACACCCAGCTTCTGTTAGTCTTTAGTAGATACTGCATGTCTGCTTCAGATCTGAACTGTAATTTTTACAGAAGGTGAACCCTATAGTAATTGTCTTACAGACCCTCATTCTTAACTCATAATCATTTCAGGTGGAATATGACTTGCAAATCCATTTGGTAGCACAGGAGTCAGAATTTAATTTCACCAATTCTAACGTGTCCAAAAAAAAAAAAGTAAGAAACATCATTTGGCTACTTCCTGGGTATAAAGCTGGGGAGTTGATTTAGTGACAGTTTATAAGGGAAAATGTGGTTCATTGAGTTAAYATCCCTGCTTTGCATCCTTCCTCATGAATGCTTGAATATGCACCAGTCATTGCATTTGTGAACTTCCAGAAGTAATGAAGGAATTGAAGTGTCACACCTCATTTCACAGAGCAACATACATGGGGTAGAAATACCATTTTGTAAGTGAAACCTGAAATGGCAGGCTAAAGATTTTCCATCTAAAATATTCAGGAATTCAAACAGTCTAATGAGTCTTAGAATCTTTTTCAAAGCACAGCTTGGAAATAAACATATAAATATAATTGCRGGGTTCACTGTGTGGCAATTCTAAAATTCCTACTGCAATCAGAAATATTAAATACATCAAAAGGGAGAATTGGCGCTAGTTTTAGTCCTGTCTCTCTCAGCAGGTTTCCTGTGAAAGCCTAATACATAATTTGTATTAGAACGKTAAAATGGAGTACTCATTACTATTTTTTCATGTAAGAGATGTATATGTCTGAGTGCAGTTTGTGCATTTTTAATGGGTTAAATTATACTCATATCAATAAGGCTTCTTTGTTTGCAATCAAAATTAAATACATACCAAAAATGGGACTGAAATTCAAAACCTGCTATCTACTTTGAAGAAGAAAATTTATTCTTAAGAGCACATGTTTTGTAGGTCCTTCACCTTCCTCCGAAGGGTACTTGTGTACCAGTGTTTTCATCTCCAAAATACTCACAGGGCTGCATGGGTACTGATTATCTCACTCATAAGGGTTCTAATAATTAGTGCCCATTTTACTTAAAATAATTCATGCCACTGTCCCTTATAGCCTGTTCAATAGTGCTTTTTTTCCAAATAAATTGCAAAGAAAAAGTTAGACTGCCTTCCAGTTCAGGATAAAGAACCACAGATACTCCTGTTACACACAGATGCCCAGAATATAGGATTACTTGCAAAGCAAATATGTAAGAATTGCACATCAAATRTCTGTTCAAGGCTTCTCTTCCATAAGAAAAGGTTCATGTTTGAGGAAAAATATATAATGCTGCTCAATTTTTGTGTGAGTGCGTTTTCAATTGACATATATGGATAATCTATATAAGTGTATAATACACATAAAGTTTAGATAGAATAACCAGACTTAGATATTCTTCAGCCATGTCTTGACTTCTTACCCTTCTTTTTATAGAGTAACAGATGTTTCTTCCCATTGAATTGCGTTTCCATATGCATTAAATACTGCTTGTGGTCTCCCCCCTCTCTGTTACTTTAATCACCAGAAATATTTATTYCTGCTCAAGTAAGTATGTGTTCATAATCACTGTAATTTTAAGTTGGCAAGAAAACTTGGAATATTAAACCATTYCTCTATGTTCCACACCCTGTTTACAGACACAGTGTACAAAGTGTATATGCTATATTTAGCTGAAGAGAAGATCGTTACTAAATTGTTTCTTATCACACATGAGTAATGTGCCAACAGCCTGAAACTATCCTACTGCTGGGAGATACTCTATAAAACTTMGTTTTATAAAATCGTAAAAATAACAAACAGCAGCAGTAATTATATCAGTTTCCTCTTAAAGCGCTTGAGAGTGAAGAAAACTGAAATAATGAGCAGGGAAAGGGGTAATGATTTAGCTAATTGCAGTTTAATGCTCTTCTGCTCATCACTTAACTTTTAGTTCTGAGAAAACTAACTTTTCTAGTTTGTTTGCAGGTTGGTTTCTTTTTTTACCTGCACCGAAGAGCATTATTCTCCATCTTAGCCTGCCTCTCCTTTTGCCTGTTGTCTATGCATGTTTACCTTCTCCCACCCAAATACAGACACAGAGTTCTTGGTGCATAAAATGTGTACTGAGCAGTTAACACTTTTCAAAATACAGTATGTAAAAAAAATGTAGACAGGGAAATCTGTGAAACTTCCTGATGACAAGGTCTTACCCAGATAAAAAGAGGCTTTTTAAAGCAATCAAACTCTGCTGACAGTGAAGATTTTCATAGATGCTTCAGCAAATACAGGGATAAAGAACAAAATCTTTGTATTTTAGGGCATAAATCTCAAAATGAAAATGCTAGGAAGAAGCTTGCCACACGTACCTGACAYTTCATCAGTGGTTCACAAGGCATCTTGCACTTCTTCAAGCAGCCATGTTCAATACTCCCACACATGGACCATTATAATGCACTGGTTTGGCAATTTTAGTGTAACCCAAGCTGKAACTACATGGCATGCCCTGTTCCCAAATACCGCTATTATTAGTTATGGTACTAATCRTTTCAATGGGAGAGAGCAATGCAGAAGTGTTTTCACAACAATCACCACATCCATTTGTGTAGTTTATAAAAAGTCAAGCTTTTAATTGGTAAAGTATTCTAAGGAACCTTATTGAGRCACAACAGAATATCCATGCTCAGTGGTGATGGGAGTTACTCCAGTGGCACTGTAACCAAAAGCAATGAAGGCAGGAAAGAAATAACTTGGGTTGATGCTGATTGTATGAGAGAAATTAAAATGCAGTGAAAATTCCTTTCACTCAGTTAAAATACACACTATGCATTAAGCATAACATGGCACAAAACTATAACATGATTAAATAACTATAAGGCACATGAAAAGCAGATGACACTAGCTGGGAAGAAGCAATAGTTCAGCCATACAGACTGCAGGCTGCTAAGATGTAGACTACATGGGTGAGATTCAGTAAACCAGAAATGCATCTAATAGCAATCTGAATATGAGTTACTCACTCTCAATTCTCTTCATAATCAATGAACTGAATGGRAACTCTTGCAGTTATCTGACCTGTGCTAAGAATTTCCCTAAGAAAAAAGTGAATCTCACAGTTAAAAAATTTCACACCCTATAAAATTAAACTTTCCTCTGTTCACTGTGAGGGTAAGTCTAAATTACTAAGTATGCTAAAATTAGCATACTTTCACTTCTGTGTCAGAACTGTAGAAAAGAAAGAATTTACAAGGCAATGTGAAGAGGCAGAAGGGCAGATTGAACTTGGAAGGTCACAAAGGCAGGTCAGTTTTAGAAAGAGGACATGGCAAGTTCTGGGAAATCAAAACAGTCCCTTAGGAAAGCTRATCTCTAGATTGTCAGATGAGCCAGTGGAAAAACTTTCTATTCTCCACAGATCGGTTTCCTTTCCTGTCTTCAAGATTAATCCAGAACAGCATTTATTGGAGTTATGAACCTTAAGTGATTCTTATAATGACACTAACAACAAAATGAATGCCAGCTAGCGTATTAATTTTGCTTTGAAGACATAGATTTAGTTTCTGAAGGAGCAAAGTCAGAGTAAGTTCTGAACATACTCCTCAGCCTAGACTTACTGGAGCACATCTTAGCTTCCTACACACACAGACTGCATTTTCATGGTAGCATATAAATATAAAAGGARACGGTTTGAGAAGCTCCATCCCAACATGAAGCCAAAATACAGGATGTGAATGGATATGGCAGTGGAAATTACMAGGAACTACAGTAAAGACCTATGACTTATGTTCATTATCCTGTTATCCATATTTCATTCCATCTGCAAGACTGAACTACACAATACTTCAAAACTATGGATTTCTTTCCTCTCAAGGAATACAGCAAAATTCAGCCTTAAGGTGAAATTCTTGCAAGTATAACTGAAAAGGAAACTTTTGAAGTTATTACTATCTCCCAAAGGGCTTTTCTTTCATCTGTTTTCTGCCCTAAGTTGTACAGCAGGAGAGTAAGGAAAGGCCATGGTATAATCCAAAGTGGGGATTCAGACTTATCATTGGGGCTTCGTTATTGTTGTCGGTGACTTCTAGCTCAGCAGCAAACAGGACACTTCTTTAACTGGTATGGGACAAAGACTGAAGAAAATGGAGATTCTCTCCATTTTAATTTGAAGTCAGCAATCTCAGCACTCATCACAGAAAGAATTTATTTGATATCCATATTCTACCTCTAGATGCCATTGACATCTCCCATATTTCCTTCTGCCCAAATAATTTGCCCTGTATCTCTGCAGATCAGTAATAACCTTACAACATTCTCGTTCATGATAGAACTCACATTATCAAGTGTCCATCACACAAAAAGGAAGCTTCAATTTAATATACTCATCTATACCCTTTCTATAGCAGCTGAAGAAAAAAATGCATTTCCAGGGCATGGTGTATTCCCTCCTGAATTCTGTAAACCTCTTTTTTTTCCCATTTAATTTTTTCCCATTTTCCCATTTTATCCCATGTACAGAAGGATACAAATATGTGTACCTTTGCCTAACTGCCTGCTTCCACGCCAACACTGACATTGATAAGCAAAACCCCTCCCATGTTGTCATCAGCATGCTTTTCCTGGGCATTGGCTGAAAAACAGGTTTATGTGGGCATTTGTGAAACTCTCAGAAGACTCCAGGGGACCTCTGTGCTTTTGAAAGTGCACCACAGTGGGCATGTTCCTGCTCTCATGAAGTACCTCAAGCCAGGAAAAGGACTGCATGAGTGTGACTGCTAGTGCTGTGATACCATTTGCCAGCACAACAGCGAGATCCTGTTTAGCTCAAAAAATTCCTGGATCATGGAATGCATATTTTGGCGAGCAGGTCAGGGGATGTTATTAATCACTAAGTGGAGGGAGAGCAGATGTGAAGTATTTTGGGCAGCTCATGGCAGAGAGACTTGAACAAGTTGTTTAATGTAAAATACAGATTCTAAGGAAAGAAACAACAAATAAACATGCCGGAGAGAAAACAGTTTAGGTTATTTCCCTGAGAGATTGTGTGCTCTTTTTCTGGAGGYGGTGTAAGTGCAATTCAGAAACGCCTCCTCTGAGCTTGGCCCAGGTACTCTTGATCTGAGGTAGCTCTAGATCCACACTTCTGTCTACATAGCAAAGAGTGAATAGTGTCCTTTTTCAAATTAATCAAAACCTGCTTGATTTTTTTTTTTTTGCTGTTGTGTGATTATAAATTAAGGCCTAATTCTGTTCAGATTTTGACATTTTCTCTGTTTTTTCTATTTCAGTGATTTGTCAGGAAAGCTTTGAAACAGTTGCATTCTGCAACGCTGTGAAGCTTTACAGTATTAGTCAGCAATAAAGCACTATTTATAAATTTCCAAATCTTGGGCATATTAAAAAAACTTTATCGTTTGGAAGGTATTTTTAAGTTTTCAAGATAGGATTTGAGAACATATTTGTTTTCAAAGAATCTCCTTCAGTTTCTACTTACTGTTTCACTCTTTTAGCTTCTGCTTCTAAAGTTTTCAAAATCCACTGCTAGGCAGTGAAATCTTCTGCCCAAGTTTCAAGGTAACTTTACAACACTTTTATGACAGCGCGTTCTGCTTTTGGAAATACCTCAGKAAAATTCCTCCCATGTGAGAAGGGGACGGATTACAGATGTCCACCTCTGAAGTTCAGAACTCTGTTCTTCTTGTAAAGCTCATTTTTTGAAAGAAGTTACTTCCTATAAAACCAAGCTCCTTTCCCAGGAGCCTAATTATGAAGGAATTGCTCTTACCAGGCCTGAGGGCATCTTATTTTTGGTGAGTTTAATGATGTTACATACTGGCAAGTTCAGGAGCATTTTGTAGGAAGAGCTGTGTTTGAACTCTTTCTATAGCACCTTCTTAGCAGTCTTAAGCACAGATCTTTCAATGTGCAATATATGGAGGAACTCTTTCATCTACACTGCAATTCAGAGTGCTACTTCCTTTACAGAAGAAAAAAGACAAACAGTGCTTGCCATGTAGAATTACTACCTAGTAATTTTAAAAGAGGGTGGCTTTTTTCCCTTGTTAAAAGAGAGTCATGCCAGAAGACTTGCAGTCTGCATGACATCAGGTTTGCACACAACAGYCACAGAATACAAAAGTCACAGTGCATAAATTATTTCCCTTTTCTGTAGGTTAAATGTGAAATTGCAAAAATCAGACCAGTTATCTCTGAWGAATAGAAAACGTCCTAGCTGGCATTCTGCCTTATTGCAATGTCAAAGTACAAAGAAGAAAGTACAAAGTGCTTAAGAAAATATTAAAATAATCACATATGACCTAAGACACAGAGTTTAATGTGACTGTCCTTCTCCAGATGTAAGAGTGGTCTTATATGTTACAGGTATCCCTGGTATTTAYACTCCCAGTGAACCACAGCATCTTCCTCAAGGTTGCATAAGCTTTAATTCATGTGTCCTGAAATTCATATGTTATCCAGTTTCTATTGACTTACTTAAGTACCCTCCATATTGACTTGAATCATTTAATAAGTTTAGGTACAGTTATGAATGCTGTTTGCATGAATGAAAATGTTGCTTCTTGGCATATGAAAGTCCAGCCATATGTTGTCACGATTGTGCTATGTATCCTCTAGATCTGGCACAATTCCAGGCTGCTTAAAAATGGAAGGAGCCAAAGTGGAGGGAAAGTGAAATTAGTTTTCTCCAGTCTCTCAGAGGTACTGAAATACAGAAGGTACAAAAACAAAAGAATAAAACAAAAGACATAGGATCAGAGAGACCTGTGTGCTGCAAGAGGAATGCCCTTGGCATGGTTTCTGTCCAGCCACAGGATGCAGTCTTGCTCCTCAGTAAGGAGCAGGGAGGACATCCCTCTTGGTCCTATATGAGCTTGTAGCCTGGCTTCACATTCAAACTGGGACTTGGAAAGTGCTCCCAGGACCTGTGAGTTGGACATAGGCTCCCATTCAACTTGAGGGAAATGGAGCAGGGCAGTTACAAGCAAACAGGTGCTTTCTAAATGAGAGGAAGGTGTTAAGAAGAGACAAAAAAAAAAAGAAAAATAGAAGGAAATAGATGCAAGTATAGTATTCCTGAAGAAGTAGTTATGTACAGAAACAGAAGTTTCTGTAGAAAGAGGATCCTTTTAGAGGATCCTTGGTTGATATATTGCAGAAGAACATGCACAGATGTTTTAGTGCTTTGTGCAGGGCTTTATGTTTATAAAGCAAAGAATAACTCTTCTGGAGCCTGAGTGTCCATTTGCTTCATATGCAGATCCCCCTAAAGACAGAAAGTGTAATTTGTCCACAAGGCTGGAGAAAAACACATGCCTAAAGTAATGGGAAGTCTTAAAATATTCTTGAATTCTTGGGTGATGTTACACCAGATCTGCAGGTAAAATCCGGGGAACCTTTTGTGTTTCCTTTTTTTTTCCTTAGGGTTTTTTTTTTTTTTTTTCACCCCTTAGCCCAAAAACACCTCTGAGTTCCCCAAAAAGATACCTGCCCCGGTTTTTCTCTAACTTCATACTGCAGTGAGACACACCAGTGTGGCAGCAAATCCACACACAGGCAAATAGTTCAAGGAGGACGAAGTGGCATAGCCTGCTCAAAGACAGAGACGAAAGAAAGTTCAGGAACCCTCTGTGGTGGMACCCAAACAGAGCAGTGTGCCAAAGCTCTACCAGGCTTGGAGGCCCCATGGAGAGAGCAAACTTCTGGGCAATGGAAATGTTTTTCTATTACTCATTTTCATCATTAAACATTCAAAACCCACTGACTTTAAACTATCAGGAAGAAGCAACACCTAGCACACTGACAATCCTCAGAACTGTACCTATCCATTTTTTTAAAAAGGTATCTAGCAATATTTTRTAGGTATCATATTGCTCATGTAAGAGTATCACTATCATTTTACATATCTTAATTGCATTTCCTGCATTATGCAAATACCTAAGCTGAAGTTTAGAATTTCAAAACATCTCCAAATGGCCATGTATTTGCACTGAACTTAAAAGGTTAAAATTGGGTGGAAAGATGGCCAAAATAGTGGCCATACATTTTACACGAAAACTTGGAGACTATGTTTTTTAACTTATGAAACATAAAGCCTGGAAAACTTCAGAATAGTCTGAAGCTTATGACCCTGCTATTGCAGTATTCTTTAGTCATTACAGCACTGATAGTAAGGTTGAGAACACACATTTGAATATGTAGATATATCAGCTCTCAAGAAGGGATAGTCATGGCACTGAGAATATACTGGAATTTTCTGCAAAATTAATACAGATTTCTGCAACTTAAACTACCAGTACAAAAATGTAAAGCGATATTCTTAGAAAATGTGACTTAAAATTAGGTTCCTAAAAGCATTATATCACAACCTAAATATAAACAACATTTTTCAAAACTCATGCATATCAGTCTTGAATGATTGTAGGGCAGTCCAGCTTTCCCATAGTTTTTTAGTCTCAGGTTTTTACAAGGAGAAATATTAAGACAGTGTTAGGCATATAAAATCAGAAAATAAAGATCTAACAGACTAAGTGTATCATGTTGCCAGGAATAAAAGCCCAATGAAGCTACTACTCTGAGAGAGTTTGCCAGTTTAGCCAAATAATGAAACTGAAAAGAAGGCAGAAATTCACATATAGGTAATTCGCAGATTCTGACTATAAAATTAACCTATGACATTTTATTGTCTTATATAAATACTCAATAAACTTTCAATTAAAATTTTTACACCAAAGATATATCGAAGAGAAATTCTGGCAGCCKACCACAGTCCATTTTCAAAAAACAATTAGGACTCAATGCTCAGACATGGAAAGTGGGACTTAGCACTTCACAGAAAGTGRAATACAGTGTCAGGGAAAATCCACAATGTCTTCAAGGAGAAGCACTGCCTTGTTTAGAGAAACTACAAAGAAACTAACMCCTATATGATAAGGCCTGGTTCTGCTCTATTTGACTTGACATTAGCCAGCCACGATATATATAGCTACACAGTCAATGTACACACAGCAAAAAAAACATGCACAGTAAATGCTGCCTTTACAAAGTAGTTAAAGGGTACAARAGGGAAATATTCTTTCAGAAAGGAAACTGAGGAGGAAAGAGCTGAGAAAGCATGCCTACTTAGTCAGAAGGGCTCAACAAGAAAAGATATTTTAAATGAGCCRAAGTCAAATACATATTGCACGAAGGAGAAAGAGAAGCTGTGGGAATCTTAAACAGGGAAGATTTCAGACTGCAGTGTTAAGTTTTAAATGCCAGCAGACATGGCTGCAGCATATCTAAATAGCTTATTTGATAAAGAGATGGCTTAACTGGAGCATCATTTCCCAGTACTTGGCTCATAAACAACAGGAAATCACATGCAGAGAAAAAGAGGTCAAAACAGTCAGGCCAACCAGTACATATTTCACCCAAAGCCATGGCTTCCACAATTTACTGAGATATCTCTCCCATGACTTCTGCTCCTGGAGTCCATGTTTCTACTTGCATAGACACACAAACACTAGCTTTCCAAGCATTTGCAGCTACACTGCTCTGAACTGCACTCCTGCTTGACAGCATCTTTCTTTCCCATTCCTCAACTCCAAGCCAAATATAACCAGCTGTGATAGTCAGCAGCACCAGTTTCCAAATGCATCACCAGGTCTCAGTTCTTGCAGCACCAGTTTCCAAATGCATCACCAGGTCTCAGTTCTTTCACCTCCTCACCCTTCTGCGATTATCATGAATGTGTCTCTCTTAATCTTTTCACCAAGGCTATATGTCAGCAGATTCCTGCCCAGCTTCCACTCTCTAAAGCACAGATTCTTCTGGATTGTTAAAACTGTCGCCCAGGCTCATAGCACCATGCATCTCAATCACCGCAATGTTCTCCCTCATCCTGGACAARTGTAATCTGTCATCATCGGTATCCATTCAAAATGCTGATGTGAAATTCATTTTCTGAGCCCATCATCTGTCTGCATCATTCTTACCTGTGCCTCCACTCATTGGATAAACTATCCCTACCTCATCATTAATAGCTACTTACTTTGTTTTCCAAGAAATTTCAAAGTCTAACTCATCATCTTTCAGCCTTCTCCAATAATTTTTAATCTGTATCCAACAGCTCATTGTGCTTGCCCTCTAAGTCTGACTTGTTAAATGTGAGGATCATTGTTCTTTCTGTACCATATTTCTCTTTAAACATCCCTGAATGAATGGCATGAGACAAAYGAAAATATTACATTCATTGTCCGAATCCAAGATTAAAAGCACTGAGGTTCTGAATACAAAATTCTAYAATAGTAAAGCTGAGTAAATAATTTAGAGCATGGAATTTATTTAATTAATTTTGCTTAATTTTCTGTTCACAAAACAGTGAATTTGGTATTCAGATGTACCTACCAAATAATCTTCACAAATTACTCTTGCCATGCAGATTAAAAACAAGCAACTATAAAAAATTATGTATTTGGGTCACATGATAAATTTCTGCAGCCCGGTTGCACAAGTATACCTTTGAATTGAGCTGGGTACAAATAGTCATGATTAAGTACCTAAAATTCACTGCCTGATAATAACTTCTAAAATCATAATTGTGGTGGTGATCATTCCTAGCAATAAACTTTGCTTCTGGAGTATCACCTGAAGCAAATGAAAAAGATATAAACAAGTGAGCTATTTTCATTTTAAAATGCAAATGTTTTCTTTCAAAAGGATTGCTATTTTATTTTAAGTTTGATTCTCTAGGGAAACCAAAAAAGAGTTCATTGCCTGAGTTTTTTTCTTTCTGTAGTGCTCAACWGAGTCATTTTCACTTAACCTCAGTAATTTTTTTAGACTTCTGATTGTAAAAAAAGAAAAAAAAACATTTGGAGGGGAGAAAAAGGCTACACAGAGTTCCAAAATAGCCACAGTGCACAYTGCCTTACTCATGAGTGGGAGATGGTGGGAAATAGGGGACACATAGGAAGGGTCCAGGGATGGGGGGGAGTAGGGAGAGAAGGAGAATCCAGGATGAAAGGATCTGAGAAGGAACTGCTCATATTATGGCAGCAAAAGTGGAGAAAGGGYGTTAGAGCTGTTCTTCCGTAGAAAAACAGCTTTTATTCATACCTTTGCTCACAGAATTCCATGGGAGTCTTGACAGGGAAATGCTTATTCCTTTTTATGAATGCCTAAATCTCATCTTGCCTATCTCAACAGCTATGACCTTATTTCAGCAGTCAGGACAGTCTTTTCATAGAGCAACATCTTTCCAGCCACAGTAGCACAAAGCTAGGTGAAAGGCAGAAAGCCATGGTCTAAATGATGTAATATTCATGACCTATGCATAAATATTCTTTCTCAGTCTTCTCACAGGACTCAACCAACCTTCTTTACAGTCAGACCACAGAGTTTTGCATACTTTATATCCTATTCCCAKGCAACCATAATTTTCAAGAAAGAATGTTCTGAATGCTTCAAAACAGCTGAAATTAATCACCTGGGAGCACAGTGAGTCCACCCATGTGAGCACAGCATGGGAAGCAGGGTCASTAGGTATCACTCCTGACTCTGGGTCACAAGTTCCTCACGTCCTGTCCTCAGAGCTGGGTCACAACCCAGTGCAGCAACATCAGACAAACATGAACTGAAACCACGCCCACCATCCTTTTTGACTGTATCACCGTAACAATTTTTAAATGAGGGCTGGTACCTCCCATTGCATTCATGTCCCAACATGACCTTTGGCTTCTGAGCATCAGCAATAAAAACCCTTAACCCAGGAGCCCAAAACTTCTTTACAGTGTGCTTGTTTGCTTTGGTAAACTGCCCTACCAACCTTTAGCGATACCATTTTCAGTTCTATCTGTGGCACGTGTTGTAACATTTCAGATACAATTATTATTTAGGTGGGTAATAATTATTTTTTAATTCCTTTTAAAGTGTGTTAGAAACTAAAAATGAAAGGGGCAGCACACAGCACACTTGGGAGACCTTTTCTCTACAGTCTACCTACAAATACTWTATGAAACAGTTTGAAAACTGTTAGTTTGCAAACCTCAGACATATAATAAAGTCAATATATAATTTTACAACCACATTTCTTTTTTCTTGTGCATTAACATATAAAAAGAAATTTGCTCTATTTCTCCTATCACAAAATTAAAGGCATTCCATATCCAAAACAGATAGTCTGTAGGTTTCACAGGATAATTACACAGATAATTTCTTCAGTGCATTTATTAAATTCTACCTCCCCTTTTTTTCTCTCAAATACATTCTGAACACCGAATCCATTTAAGAGAAGTGAAGATGATTTCTCTAACAGGACCAACACRTGTGACATCTCCTTTGGAGCATGGCACTTGAGTGCCATGTCCCATTCATTACATGTACTATGCACAGATATCTACTGTCGTCTTCCTATTTTTCAGTGGAAGTTTCTTAGAATAACCTTTTTAGCAAATGCTCTGCTCTTTATGTAAAATTTCAGTTCTTTCAAGGGAAAGACAAGCACCAYAACCCTAAACCATTCAAGTTGAAACTGAGTGCCTCTCTGCAGGCTGGCTTAGGATTCATCACTGTGCACTTCATCATCCTTAGGATGCTGTGGCCGATGTGTCATTTAAAGGAAAACAGGCTATAATACAGGAGATGTACATTTCTATAGGAAAATGGGAACATGAAGCCTATATTCCCACGGGAGCACCATGATGACAATTTCATTTTAAAGCATTAGATTTTTAATGGGCATATTTCAGAATAGGGCTTTTTTTTCCTGTAAAACAAAAAAATTACCTTCATATTTTTATAGCGAAGGTCTGCAATTTGGGATGAAACCTACKGGGATTTTTTTCTGTCTTTTTTTCAATTAGCTTTTGTTGGGTTAGAAGCTGAGCTCTTACCTTGTAGATGTCAAGGAAGCCGCACTGGTGGTCGAAGCGCGTGTAGAGCTCRTTGAGCATGCTGATGACCTGCATGGGCGTGCACTGCGCGCAGATGGCAGTGAAACCAACAATGTCCGAGAAGAGCATGGTGACATCGTCAAACTTCCTGGCCTGAACCTGCTGCCCCTGCCACAACTGCTGGGCCACCTCTTCAGGGAAAATAGAAATAAGGAGATCTACTGTCTTCTTTTTCTCCTCTTCCAGGGCTTTGTGTGTACATTCTAGCGTCGCTTTCAGCTTATCCATCCGTTTCTTCAAGCCATCCTGTGCCTTTGCTTGCTCCCCAACCAATATGACATCACGAGTAGCATCATGGATAGGAATGTCCGAGAGATGGAGGCCTCGGCCCATTAGCTCATCCAGCTTGTCCACACAGGGGGAACCCAGAAACAATATTGAGTTCGATTCCGGCACATGAATCATTTGACCTTTGATTTCCATCACCTGCAAAATAAAATGAAAGAGTTTACAAAAGGGGGAAAATCAGCTAGTAGATGTGGATCCTCATTCTACTTTCTCTGTCCTTCCTGTTCAGCTGAAATGATAAACATAAATTGTAGCCTTTTATTCAGAAGCCTCTTGCACTTACCTATTCAATTAATGAGACTCACAGTGTCTAGTCACCAAACTGTGAGTCAGAAAATAGCCTATACTGACACAAAGTATTCCCAAATCAGATGTAGGATTCTATTTGTACCAAATTAAATAAGAAAGCGGTAATATGTATTTTCAGAGTGCTGTCTAAATAATGCTCCTGGAATGTACCTGACCTTAGAAGCAAATTCCAGCGTTGTTCTTTCTACGTTAATTAGCTATAAATTACAAAAAGCACAAAAAGTAATGGGAAATTGCAACTAAAAAGCAGGTTAGTGAAATGAAGTAACTTCTGTTCTTTTTCAGCAAATTACCTGTTACAAGTCAATTGTGGCCATTTTATAGAGGAATCAAATAAAAACAGATGTGAGAAACAGCTCTATAAAGTAACAAATGGCATGGAAATATAGTACTAGAGCTCCTATTTCCTATTTTCTTTCTCATGCATGAAGCAGAGTTGAAGGCTGACATTCAGTTAGAATCTGCAGATTTCTTGGTGATAAGGGATTCATCCCATTCGTATTTGTGGAACAGTAGAMGGAACAGTAGGGAAGGAGCAGCAGGTGGCTCATCACACTGGTTTATAGCTTTTGCATTTGCCTGTTAAATGGCTAGATGTTTTGAGTGCTGTCCAAGGGCTGATATCAGTGAGGAGATGGATTGTCACCTCCTGCTCCATGATGACAGTCGAGCACAAAATTACCAGACTGAAATGGACATTGAAAACTAAATTAAATTAGACAAACTGTATCTCATGGTAAATACAGCATGCCATAGCGTCTGTCATGAAAGACAACCTCATTAATGTTTCCATTCCAGGACTGCCCAAAGACCGGGGCAATGCTGTGCCAGGTGATCTGAAACACCCACAGTCCTTACCCCAAAGATCTCACAGTCAATACCGACACAACACACCAACCTTGYGCATCTAAACACAGTATTAGGTGCCATAATGCCCTATATCTGTGCCTTTCTATACCACACAATCTCTTGAAATAAAAAGATCTCATCCAGTCACCATTTCTTTCATCATGTAGGCATTCACTCACTGTCACATGGTTCACCTATCATTTAATCCTCCTTCCACCCATAATCCTACCATGCAAAATAGGAAAACCTCCATCAAGGAATCCAGAGGTGTCTGTAATAATGTGATTTATTGATTATGTGATGTGATTTAAGCGTCCAGCAGCCTGAAAGCTACCACTGAGGTTACAGCTAATTCTGCATGGTACTTCTGTGTTTGAGGGAGGTTTTATGAAGCTCCTCTTTCTATTAAATTTTTTTTTTTTTATTTTTTTACATCAGGTAATATGCTGTCATTGCAGACTCTAYGGCAACATGGGAATTGAGCTTGTCCTGTCCCCATTGCCCTCTGCCTTCTCCGCTAGTGACCTAACAGATGCAGCTTCTGATGACAGCCAGGGAACTCAGAAAGTAATGCAAGTAATTAAAACTGTCAAATTTTCTAATGTATGTTCCTGCACACCTACTAATATTTACATTCCTAAGCCTTGCTTCATCAGCTTCATTCTGGGACGTTTGTCTCTGTGAGAAACTAGTCAGCTACGTGAGCTGATTTAATGCTCCATGGCTAAGTGTTCTTTTTCCACTTCTGGAACATGTCTCCCTGGGAAATAGGGTGCTTTCTTCATGAATGTATAGGGTGCTTTCTTCATYCATGCAGCCTCATGCTTTCAAAAGCACACATGCAAAATTATCTTAACTCTGAAGTACAAGTTGCCAAATACAAAACACATGCTACAGCATTTCTAAATTCTCTTCCTATTTTGTTCCCCTTTGCCGGAGAGTTTGKAGAATTTCACTCTTGTGTAAAATAAAAGTATCTCATATTATCACTTGTCTTTTCCATTTCCAGGTGAAAACAGGGTGTTTGCAGCTCAAGAAAAGAGAGTGTGACCACAGAGCTAGCCCAGCCTGGGGGTGAGCTGCTTGTCAGCCAGGCATGGCATCTGGCTTGGTGTTTCTCCTGTTAACCTGCTGTGAGATTAGAAGAAAATTAATGCATCCCCCTGTGCTCCACTCCACCTCTGTCAATTTGAGGTGTTAAACTCTTTGATGTGATCTCTGTGTTGATATATTGTGACAACCTTCTCCGGGTGGACTTTTCTCAGGAAGCACTGACCAAGTAAATAATGTACCAAACAGGCACTCTGGAGTCCTCTGCTCTGCTTCTGCAKAGCCCCAGGCAAATTATCAACCCTGACTTCTTATCTGGCCTTTCAGCACAGCAGGAGCAATGCTATTGACCACCCTGTAACACRCTTTGAGACTTATGTGTGAAAAGCAATAAAAGATAGGCAATCCTGTAAAGTGCCTAACTAATAATAACCAAGTAAGCTGACCCCTTGCTTCAACAAGGTTGATCATTTCTAGAGCATTTTTAGAAATTTTTGAAAAGATATTCTCCCTGATTAACTTCCTAAAACTGTCAAAGGTTCAATGCTATTTCAGCTTTATTCTCTGAATATTATTATTACTTGTTCTGCTGATGATGTTTCCCACTGCTTCTTTCATGTTACATTAGGGATTCTGTTGTCCTGCTCTCTCTTATGACTCATGGATGTTTTAGAAAATGGCCCAGAAGTCTCTTCAAGTTGCCAAATCAGGGAACAGGACAGCAGACACAAAGCTGCCCCAGCTTTCCCGGGGAGGAACACTCAGGTCTTGCACAGAACAACAGTAGAGTAGAGCTAAGACTGCATTATTCATCTCAGTTTTTGCAAAGCCCTTTCCTTTCAAGGAAGAAGGGCTTTGAAGTTTCAGAGATTATTCAGACTCTTTCCAGCAGGCTTCTGCCTGCAACTCTGATCCAGCATGACCTCCACCTCTTTTTTTTTTTTTTTTTTTTTTTTTTTTTTTTTTTTTTTTATTTTTCTTTTCCTCTTACATTCTTTTTTATATCTTAAAGTATAGCTGATGGTATAAGATATCAGGTTTGCCCGAAGCTTGCCGTAATAAGGGACACTTCCAGGCACCTCCCCAGAGCTGCACAGCTTTATACCTGGACCATACGCCTACAGGCAATCAAGATGGCATCATCCATCTTTCTTGCAAGCAGAGAAAGATTGTAACATTTCTGCCATCAGTTGAATTTCATTACTAGTAAATTTCATTGTCTTCCTGTCTCTTTAATTGTATTCTCCCTGAATAAAATGAGAGTAATTCCACCATTTTCAGAGGACATTATCCTGATTTACAGTGGTATAAGAGAACATTTTAAAATGAGCAATTACACATCATATTTTACAGTATTATGTTGCTGTGAAATGACAGTGTAGCCTAAGTAGCTCTGGGATGAAAAATAAAAAACCCAGCACTGAATTTTACTTCTACTGCAACCCCACTGCAAAGAAAGGGAGAAAACAGTTCCTGATTCTAAGGAACTCTTTCAACCTCTCTCCCCAAAGAACCGCCTTGGAAATACTGACAGATTTTAAAGCTGCTGTTTGAGARCACAGAGAGTCTCCTACTGAGCAGTGCACCACAGCTACCTCATTAGGTGCACCATATCCAACCCTCTGCACAGACTCAGCACAATCTGCATACAAGCCACCCTAGGATCAAAAAGCTTATGAAACAAATGCCAAATCCACTGCCTAACCTTTAAGGAAAGGCACAGGGAAAAGCTTCACTGGTYGCACTGAGGCAGGATATTATTCCAYARAAAGGTGTGTGTTTTGGAATAGTGATGTAGAGAAGGTGTACACATCTCCTCAAAAAGATTAAGGGAAATACAAGACAGTATCATTGAAAAATACCTGCGGGGGTTATTTTTTTTTTCTCATTAGACCAACCAGATTTTTCCTGTAGACTCTGCAATCCACAAATTTTAATGGAGCTGTTCCTTTGATTTTGATCAGTGATCCCTCCCAAACTGTGATTATAGTCTTTTCTTAGTTTTCTTTATTGGGAGTAGGTTAGAAACTYACCATGCTAGGCCACACTTTCATAMCCAGTTACACATGCACGCTTGACTTCATACAATGAACAAATTCAGCAGGAGTAAACAAAGCTGCTTCCTTAAGACGCTCATAGTTATTTAGAGGATGGAAAGACTGGGGGAAAATCAGTTTAAGACAAACCAACCTGGACATCATCACCATCATCACTTCAAGGCACAAAGAATATGGGGTGACTTTCAGAAAGGATGTCCAATTTAGGCTGCTAGCCTATACTGGAAAATAACTGGACTTCTCTGAATGTCCTATAGGATACATGGCAGTGTCTACATTTACAGCAAAGTATTTCATCATATTTGAGCAGTTGGGGGCTTAGGGAATTTTGTGAATACAAGGCAACTTTCAGAAAAAAATGTAATGACTCTGCTTGTTATGTTTTCAAGATACGTCTATGAGGGCTGAAAGTATGATGGACAGCACCCAAATTAAAAAAAAAAAACAAACTTTCAAATTGGAAAAATGGGCTAAAGCCAGAATTCAAAACAAGGGTAATAAATATGTTTAGGCAGAAATAAGCAAATGCAAAAAATACAGGCAGGKGAAGAAGATGGCCCTGAGTGCACAAAGTGGAACAAATGAATGTAAGCCAACATGTCATGCTGTCATTAAGAAAGAAACTACAGGATTATGTASAGCTTGCAAAAATAGAGCTTACAAAACACAGGAAGCAATCCTTATGCTCTGACCACTAATTTTCAGCCCCCAGATGGGCAAATATGTCCCTTTTTAATATAACAAAGAGGTGGATCGATTGGAGAGTCTGGTGATAAGTAATGAATGTGATGAAAGGTCTAAAAAAATATGACTAACAAAGAAAATCGAAAATATTTGATGGTTTACCCCAAAGAAGAAAACTCTAAGGGTGGGCATATGAAACTCTTCAAAAACATTCAGTGTCAATCAAAGACACCAAACTCTTCTACAAACACAGTGGCAAAAGCTCTGCAGAAAAGGCCCTGGCTATCCTACAGGAACCAAATTGAACACGATTCAGCAATGACCACTTGCATCAAAGGCTAACATGACTCTGGGCTCTGTGAGAAGGAGGGCTGCAGCAGGTGGAAGGAAGTGATTGTTCCCCTCTGCTCAGAACTGGTGAGGTCACACCTGAAGTACCATGTCCAGTTCTGGAATCCACAGAGGGTATCTGTGTCCAGGAGACACATGGACATGCTGCACAGTGTCCAATAAAGGTAAACAAAGATGACAGGAGCCTGGGAGAGCTCTCCTGTGAAAAAGGGCTGAGTGAGCTGGGACTGTTTGACCTGAAGATGAGAAGGCTCAGGATGACCGTACCCATGTACACAAGTACCTGAAGGGATGAGGGATGACAGACTCCTTCCAATGGTGCCCAGAGACAGGACCAGAGGCAATAGATACAAACTACACAAAGGAGGCTCCCTCTGAACATCAGAGAACTTTTTTATATAGGGTGACCAAGCACTGGTAAAGGCTGCCTAGAGAGGCTGAGGAGTTTCCRTCCTTGGAGATCCTTAAAAATCACGTGGACATGGTCCTGGGAAACTGACTCTAGRGGAACTTGCTTGCTTGAAACAGATGACCTCCAGAGGTTCCTTCCAACCTCACTCTTATGAAATGAACAAAAAGGAAAAGGMTCAAACTGGAAAAAGTTAGTTTAATGTGGAATACTCTTCTATTCATAGGGACAATGAGAATGGAAATATCGAGTGGTGAGGAGTTGGATTATGGATTAGTGGAGATTTGTGAGATCTGTCAAAGGTGATCAGTCTGGAAAGCAGAGGAATGAACCAGTGACTTAACAAAAATCTGGGTGGAAACAGGAAGGAAAGAAGCAGTAAAGTATAATATTGCATTCGAACAAAAACTACACAAGTTATTTCAGGGATAATTAATGTAGGGACAGTGCAGATAGTGCAGAATTCATTGCTTCAGTCAGCTTACAACACTTCCTACAGGCAACAACAGAAACAGCTGCTTCTGGAATAAAAGCCTTGTGATCTACATGAGACATCTAAGCCATGGTCAAACGAGTCGTGTCCCATGTGTAGAAATACCCACATTTCTCTRTTGTGCAGGGAGCACAAGGCTTGGACATACACACCTGTACTGGTCAGTCAAGGCTGCCTCTGTCAGAATAAACTTAATTCACAGTAGTCAATGTACTACTTTATATATTGGTAAATACCAATATATAAAAACATTTACGGAAATATGAGTTCTCGATTGGTCTAAGAGATTTCTATTTTAAATGCTCCAAACCTTAATTCAGTTAAATGAAAACTTGGAATGCCTGTAAGGTAACGCTGCTCTGTGGCTGGCTGACCACCAGACAGGCAGAGCATAACTCTGACCTTTAAGAGAGAAAAAGGAACAGCCATTACAACCTCTCCAATATTCCTGCTCTGCTTGTAGAATGGGATAAATCAGAGCCACAACCAGCAAGCCAGCTGTGGGTAAAGATTTATGAAAACAAGAAAGAATCATATTCTGATGAAACCGTGATTTTATCTGTATTTTTATTTTTTATTTGTAAACAAAAATAACAAAACACCAGCTTTCATTATACCTATGTTTTATTGAAAAAAAAAAAAAAACCTAAGAGAAATACACATCATCTCCACAGAAATGAAAAATAACTTTTCAATCGATGCCTGATGCAATTGAATAAACTAGCCAAGATTTGCTCAGCACAGCTCAGGATGTGCTTGGGTTTTTGTGAAATTACAACTCTCAGCACTTGCTTGCAAGTTTGTATTTCCAGCTCAATGCATTGTSAAAAGAATATTATTCCTCACAGCAGCAAAGCAACTGTTAAAAATTTCATGTTATTTATAGCAAACCCTGGAGTGTTTCATAATGTGCAACAGTCTTCAGAACAAAGTGACCAAATTTAACATTTTCTGTGTGTCGTAGATACCTCACAAATCYAGATTGGCAGCAAAAATATTGTACCTTTAGGAAATCCAATATTTTGGTGGGATACATTCATGTTCTATAAGGTAAAAGAGAAAGAAAGTGATAATGARAGATACATTAATATCTTTCATTTGTAAACTTGGACCTCTAAAATAATTTTTGGTATCAAAAGAGTAATTGTGGAAAATTGAAAGCAAGTAAATTAGGGTTAGATAGGATCTGCTCCACAAGCAGTACAGGTGTGCATGACCCACGAAAAGCATGGAGCAGCTATAAGGAAATGGGAAAGGGGGAAAGGGAGAGAGGTAAAGGAGGTGACTCTATCCTTAACACATTATTCTGCCAAACCACCTAGMTAAACAGGAAGCAAAAGTGGATTCCCTCTGAAAAAAGTCATGATGATTTACAGTTCATCTTTTCTTGCTTCAAGACACAGAAATTGCTTTTAAGAAGGTATTCGTGACTGCACTTAGGTAAGTCCAAGACAAATCCAGCCCTGTGGAATAAAAACAATGGGAAAAGGATTCCTTCAAAGGAACATCCATGTTCACAAGGCAGAAAAGAGCCATATGTGCTCCTGGGTCAGCTTCCCTCACAGATGCTCCCAAGCAGAGAGTGGGTGAACCCAACATGGCAGACAGGCAGAACATGGCACGGGCAACAGCAGACAATTGCTAAAACAAGAAGAAACTCGCCAGTGTCTACAAGAGAATTTCCAAATCCCCAGGGAGGTGCCAGTGCTGGTCCTGGGCTGCCCCCAACATTCCCAGTCTGAGTGCCTGGGACATGTCCTGGCTGCCAGGCGCTGCCCCTCCACCCTCAGCTCCCAGCACTCAGGGGCCCTGGCTCCTGCCCTACCCTGGCAGCATCCAGAAAACATTTTACCTAAAACACCTGTCAATCAAGGAGCATCTGGACAATGGTCCTGGCCATGTGGTTTTGTTTTAGCTAGTCCTGTGAGAAGCACCGAGTGGGGTTAGATGATCCTTACGGATCCGTTTCAACTCAAGGTATTCTAAGATTTTGCGGCTTTCCTTTCACTGCAAAATATATTTCATGCCCTAAGATTGCTTTCAGGTTGCACACACTTTGATCAGCACACTTTTAGGTACCAACAATACATCTCTCTGTTACTTTATTAAAAGGCAGGATGCCCTGTGCAGATATTCAGCTGTCCATCTTACTCCAGCAACACAGAGTTACAAATGTGCAACATCAGTGCTAAAAAGAGTCTGTTTGCTTTGGTCAGAAGCAGAGCAGTGGAAAYAATTTTTAGAGATGTACTCATTTGTTTAGGATCATAGAAAATCCAGCTTAGGCTGGAAGGGACCATAAAGGTCATCAAGTGCCAACCTCCCCACCAAAGGCAGGGACACCTTCCTCTAAACATCTTATTCCGGGCCCCATCCAGCCTGGCTGGCTTGAAGAATTSCAGGGATGGGGGATCCACAGCCACTCCGGACAGTAAGCTCAAGACCTGTGACCTGTGGAAGTGGTGTTATCAATAAACATCCTCCAAGCCACATGCTAGCAATATTTTGCATTATAATCAAAGCAAAGTGCATTTTTGTACTTACAATCCACTACAGTTTAATTACAACAGATCAATCAAAGTATAAGGGAAATTTCCCATATTTAATATTATCTCTGTTTATGAAAAACAAATGAAAGAGATTACATTTCCAATTAATGTTTGTAAAACATCTGGTTAAAAATAAATGATACATGTATTTACATAATCAAATCTCTAATTATCTCATGGCAGTAAAACCTTTACAAATGACAGATTTTATGTGTCAGTTTGTTAAAGACAGGTATTTTTATTTATTTCTATCAGTATCAACCAAGCAAGGTTATGGAGGAATGTGTCAGTACAGTGAAGGCAGTGGAGAGGTTCTCATTTTCCACAGTGTTGTTACTTTTTGAATTAGTTCCTACTGCCTTCACCCCAAGATTCGTGAGGGAGTCTCACACCTAATCCTCCCAGCTAGTAGTGTTCACCTCCTAACAAGGGCTTCTCCTTGGAAYGAGATCTGTCCCAGCTGCCTGAGATGACCTACTAGCAGAAAGCACTCTTACTCATGGGATATTTCTTGCTCAGTATTTTTCTTTCTCAGATTAAGGTTCATTTGTTTCTTTGTGGAAATTGGTTTTAGCAAAAAGCAATGAAATGGTTAAAACTAGCACATATGTTTATTCATGAGAACAGTAGGCAAGGAGCAGCAGAAGCAGCTTTCCCCTTTGATCTGTGAGAACAGATAAATATAGCAACCATTAGGAAATGTGACATTTCATCACCAACCTAGGTATCTTAAAATTCCTGCGATTAAAAGATCTCTTAGCCCATGCACAAGCCAGCTTGCACAAATTTTCTCCTTTAGGACTCAGAGGATCCAACTCTTTCCCTAATTCATCTTAAGTATATAAATCTGCTCGAAATTCCTGCCAGCACCACACCAAGGAAACTGATAAGAATTGTAGTCCTCTGTTGGTATTTTTACTTTGCTTTGATTTTTATTGCCCCATATATCAAGTACTTTTGCAGCTTTGATAAAAGACTTTATCATTAAAATTTGATATTGGGATTAATCAGTTCTGGTCTCTTGGTGAAGTATAAATTTTCAGAACACCAGGAGCAGRAATTTCTTCTTTTCCCAGTCCAATCATTCGTAAGTCAGATATAATAAGAAAGACCCATTCTATCTCTCACTGAAGTAATTGTAAATATATCAAGCTGGTTTTAGTGAGAACTGTACCASGCCTTTAAAATTGCATTTTCTGTATTTTTCTTAAGAAGGTTGAATTTCTTTTAGAGTGTTCAACATAATCCATTACATCATTAGGAGACCTTTCATCCATAACTTGCTATAATTAGCATATTTGAGAGGTACCAGTAAAAGACAATCTTCATATGGAGTCTCTAACAGGCTACAGTGACAAATTTGGGAAGAATGCATTGGCCTGGTTTAGTAGCCTCAGGTTAAGGGTTTAATTTTTAACCGATTCCACCGAGTATTTATTTTACAACCCATCAAGAATAAAAAGCAAAGGCAAAGGCATAGTAGGATGGGGCAAGTATGAGTGTGGATGCAAACGGGACACTCAGCTTTTACCGTGAAGAAGGACAATGGAAGCGATTATTATAAAAATACTGAGAACGGCTGCTTCACAAAGCCCCCRCTCAGCTTGCAGATTCCTGCCCTGGAATACCTCAGGGGAATTTGCACAACTTCTCAGGATTCGCTGTGGGTAGGCAGCCAGCCCCAGAAATCACAGGACTGCCCTAGCAGTGCTCTGCCTCAGCTGAAGCGCCCTGCTGAGAAGCAGAAAATATTTGCTCAGGCACAGCATGATGCTAACACAGCCACCTTGTTTTTGGATCATGGCCAGCTTACCCAGGACAGGCWGAGAGCCTGAGTGAGCTAATGAAAAGCTGTCTGTACACACATCCACCGGATCAACTCTAATCAATTTATGCAAATACTGACCTGCAGCTAATTTGGAGATGCAAATTCCCCAAAGAGCAGAGCACTTGATGAACCTCCCCATTTTCAGCATTTGATTCCTACAATTCAATACTCCTGAGTATTGAAGTTTTTAAGCCTAAAATCTATATTTCAAAAGTAATTTTTAAGAACAAGATCTAGATGCCTTTCAGAATTTCATACTTTGGATATTTACTCATTTTGGAAGAGTCAGAAGAGGGGGAAGATGCAGAGAATTCAGGAGTGGTTAAGCCCAGGAAGATGCAGCAGGGAACATTTTAAGATCTGGTTATACTTATCATTATCCTACTCTGATTTGATTGGCAGTAAATTAAACTAATTAGCCCAAGTCTGYTTTGCCCATGACAGCAAYTGCTGAGTGATTTTTCCCCATCCTTATCTTGACCCACAACCTTACCTCCCCTGTGCTGCTGAGGTGGGGAGCCCTGACTAAAATCTCCCATGAAAACGATCCCATGAGAAGAGCAAAAAAGAAAACATTCTCTTTGTGGAAAATAAGTCTACCTTATTTTCTTCAGGTTTAACCCAGAAATGTGGGTGATGATTCACCATAAGGCTACATTTTATTGAGCATCTGTAATACATGTGTTTTCAGAAGCTGTTCTGYAGTTCTGCATTTTCATTTATTGGGGTTTACATGGCCTGTCATTGACTCATGTGCTTCATTTCCATGCACAGTCTCAGAAACAGTCTCTTCCTTAGCACAAGTCATAACCTACCTGGATTCAACAAGGAGTAAGAACTGGTGTGGGGCCAAGTAACACACAGATGTGGGTTAAGTTCAAATTACTTAGCAATGWTACCAGATATTGCTACAATCCTGTAATATATTATAATATGTAGATATTTCCTACACATTTACACTGGAAAACCTCTATTCTGAGCATTATCAGTTTATATTTTATAGTATTCAAATTAACACAAATGCAAAACCAAGGAATCTCTCCCTAGTTTTCAAATATAACTGGCAATATTTGGCTAGACATGGTCTCCTCCAGAATGCTTAGTTTTTGTAATTGCATTGTATTGCAATATTTTAATAAAGTATTAAGAATATAGAGAGCACTTTAAGGGATATTAAATAGTATTGTATTATTCATGATTCTATGAAATAAAATCTAACCCTCGAAATTACACTGGTTGATGCACTGAGAATACAGAATATAGAACTTCTCAAGTGTGATCATATGATTTATTTATAAAATTAAAATAATTTATAATAAGCAAATTCTCCCAAATAATCTATTCTTGCACAATATTCCATCATAATAATAATAATTTTTCAAAAGCAGTAAAATTTAGCAGTCCTTAATCACACTGCAACATTCTTTTGTATTTAAGTCTATGGCATTATTCACAGATCAGTTGCTTTCTTAAAAATAAGAAACTATTCTTACATCTGTCGAGGAAATGAGAGAAAATGATGATGATTACCCTGCTCCAGGTAAGAAGAAATGACAAAGAAAAGCAGACTGATAATTGCCTACTTTTGTGTTAAGACACAAATTTTCTCACAAGGCAGTATGACATCTCTTTAAATAAGTTTTCCAATTGCATGAAAAACACCTAGCTCTCCAGAAGAGGGGCTCCTGAGCTCTCGCAATGAAAAGGCCTACTTTGGAGTTGTATGGAATTAATTGGGAGGCTGTTCTTGAGAGCAGCATGTTCAGGACACAGGGTCACAAATTAGTGGAAAATTCCTCCTTTCCCAAATGACCAAAATACCCTCACCTTTTACTGCAGCACACAAAACATTCCAGGTCACATCTACCAATACATACAAGTATATGTTGCATCTGTGGAAATAAATGGAAAGTCTGGCACAAACAACWCTCTGATGACATTTGTGATTTGTCAGTCATGGCTAAACAGTGCAACTAGCCATTTTCCCCAATCTCTTTCCACACATGTTTGTGAAAGGAAATAACACCCTTTGCTCAACAGGAAAGAAAACAAGATATTGTTTACCAAAACTCATTTTGATGTATTAGAGACTTGTGAARAGATGGAAGAATGAGATTTCTTTCTTTCCTTTTTGCTTTTGCTCAGTCATTTCACAACACCTTTGTATTTCATACACAATAACCCAACTGAAGTATGTTAAATGATCACAGATTTCCAAGGCATTTCAGTTGCTTTTAAGTCCCTAGAGTAAAAATCCTGACAAGGTGAAATAAAGGGATAAACAGCCAACTTAACTATGTAGAGAACCCCAGTGCGGCTTGTTTCCTATACTCTGGAATTATAAACTATTTGAACATGGATGACCATATGTATAAAACACAATCTCTGCTGATTGCAAAGGTTTACAACATCTGAATGCTCACACCTCACAAAAGAAGCTAGCAGTGGAAGTCAAGAGAAAAATTAAATCAAAGCTTGTTATGTAAAAGCTTTCCAGAGATCAGCTTCCACATCTTGTCTTGCTCACTTCAAATCACCAGATGCCTAAATTCTTCAAAGGTCAATCAGATGTCAGAGTTTTGTGTGTCTAAATCAACATGAGAAATCCAACTGTCTTGGATTCACACAGGAAGAAATTACAACATTGCTATCTCACCATGCCCTAACATTTAATCTGTTATATCAAGACATTCTTGCTACAGAACTTAAAATTTCTGATTCTGTATTAAAATCAGATCACAAAAGAAATGAAAAATTTTAGACATGCAAGATTGTTCCAAATATTTTCATTTGTAACACAGCAAGTCATCCAGAAATAACAGTAACACTGAAATTAATTAGTGAAACAATCTACAAATTATTTTTTCTGGAGTGAGAATTCAAATTGGCAACATCTCTGAGAAATGTATTTTAAACTGCACTGTTTTTCATAGTTGGTGACAGTTTCATATTCAAAGCTGTTGTAGCCACACAATTCTAGCCATGCTGACTTTAACAAGCTCTTCAATCACCCTCAAAAATAGTCCCTCCCTAAGGTAAGATTGGGAGGTGCATTCTTAATAGTTACAGAAGACATTGATAGTAGCTGTTCAAAAATACCCTGGGAATATTTTTTTTTGTGATGGGAAATGACAATTCAGGGAAAGAAAAGTATTTAATAGGTATACATTACTTAAACCAAGTGATGAAACAAAATTTGTATCCATGTGGACTCAAATTCAAAGCTCTTCAATCTTGCATTGAGTAAATAAAGTGAAAAAATATAAAAGTTATGCTTTTATGGAAGCAAGCACTTTCAATCCAAAAAATGTGTTAGGTTGCATAACTTGAAGGCATATCTCTTAACATATACAGATTTTAAAATATGTATTTTCAGATATATCAGTACTATCAGTGTGGAGTTAGGTTCAGTTTATAAATATTACAATTACATCCCACTTTTTGGTATTTGGCCCAAGAAGAATAAAAACACTTTTGTCCTGATGCAACACAGCAGATTTCTAAAAGTCCATTTCAGATGAATTCTGGGCATACATTTCCACTGAACATTCTTTATCAAACCTGGCTGGCATTATGCTAACAGAGACTGATTCCTTTGCTTTAGCTATATAATGCCCAAGTGATTTCCCCCTCTTTGTCTTCATTTTGATTTCTGTGCACCTAACCAGGTAATATCAGACCATACTTTTCTTGGTTAGAACAAGCAAATGCTCTATGCTGTGTTTTGTCACGCTGATGCTGCTGTGCTATCCCACTCATTAAACAACCAATTCCATGAACAGCCCATAATTGGCAAACAGGATCAGCTTTACACATTTACTGATTAGCCAGGCTGGATTCCTGACACCTATGCTCATTCACACACCAGCCTTGGAATAGAACGCGTTCTTTCTAAAAAGAGGTTAATAATGTACTTTTGTACTGGCACTGTGATAACACTACAATTACAGCACCAGATTTGCTGTGTTAGCCTAATCCATGGTCCTTCTATTCTCCTGCCCTCTGCCTGCTCTTGATCTACACCAGACAGCCCAGAATAAATCACCAGGGCTGCTGATGTACTTTGTGCTCAGGCGACAAGGTTTGGTTTTAAAGGAGTTTTTGGAAGTGGTTTTGGGGGTTTGTTGGGTTTTGCTATTGTGTTGTGGGGTTTTTTCCAAGAAGTGTCGTGAGGAAGGTTAAGAAGCTGCTGCTGGAAGTTAGGAGGAAGAGATCCAGATTCCAAATTGATGGAGCTAGAAAGCTAAATACCCCACACAGAACGGAAATGACAAAGTCACACTGGGAGCTCAGAGTCAGCAAAAGCAGARCTTCACTTCTATTTAAGCAGCTTTGCTGCGAGTTCTCAGCTTTGTTTCAATGTAGCTAATTTCTGATGTTCTGCAATCTGTTTTTGACTTAGCCATTAATTCCTTTCCCTTTCTTATAAAAGCAGATGGAAAACTGTTTGATAGGATGACTGTCATTAGTTTTTGTTTGACAGTAGGGGTAAAAGGTTTTTACTCTGGCCTGTAGTATTAGGGGCTTCCAAATGACTCCAGAGGATTTGGTTTAATCTCTTTGGTTATTGAATTTTCCTGGTGATCTGAAGCCAATTTCCAAGCGTCTTCTTTCTCTCTYATCATACTTTCTAGTAATCAACAACAATCTGCTCTCTGTATCATCTAGCAAAAGCATCCCTAATCTGGAAAGGGAACTTGCTTTTCTAACACAGACATCATATTTGTCTCTAGCTTGCTTTGGTTCTTACTTCCCTTCGTACACATCATTCAAAATAAATGAAAGYACTTAAACCTGACAAAGTAAGACTAAGAACTAAATAAGAGTYCAAGTCGATTACTCTAATCTTCTGACATTTGATTTTAACATTGACTTTTTTTCTCTTTTTTCTTCTCCTTCCGGAGAATTCTGGCTTTCGACATAAATTTTGGCTAGAGATTTTAGGAATCATCATGTTCTCATTTTCAGCAGTATAAATTTAAAATAATYCCCACTGCAGTAACCCAACTTATTCCAAATGTGTAGCAATATAATAAAATAATATTTGATTTACAGCTGCTTCCACAAATTGACAGTTTACTGGCTTCAAACTTGATGCTTTCTTATTTCTTCATGCAAAAGCCAAAATGAACAGCTTTTTTTCATTCGTTTCAATTCGATTTTCCTTAGCCTTTACTAAAGTTAAGTGCTTCAATAAATATACATATATTTGGGGACTCTGATATTTTACAGGTTTCTGCTACTTCCTAGTTTCAACCATAGAACATAAAAAGTCCTTTAATTGGATGGATCAGAAACTAAAACACACAAGATCTATYGCATCTCTAGCCAAAGATTCTGTTTTGATTTGCTCTAAATAAGTCTCATCTGTCTCCAAAAGAATACAAGCTTCTAAAAGAAAGGTATGTGTACTAGAATGAAAAAAAAAAAGAATAAACCACAAACAAACAAACAAAGGGAGGAAATAATTAAAATTCTCAAAAGCATCTGCTTCTGGCAACCAAGATTGGCATTTTTGAGAGAAATTAAATTATGGGATGAAAAATATCTTTCAAATACTTCACATTCAGCACCCACCATCACATCTCTATGTCTTTGTTGTCATACCACATTTTTTTAACTTTGCCAAACACAACTCAGACACAACATTACCCACAGTGTTGTGTCCCTTTAGTGGATTCAGGCTGCCTCAAAGCTGCAACACTTTTTTATGATGGAACAAATTGTGATGTAGTGTGATATTATTACAGAAAACTACTCTGGATGTCTCTTTCATGTTTATATTTTTTGCAGAATCTCATTTAATTACTGAAATGTTCATAATAAGGCTTGCGAAAGCAAACAGAAGTTTGCTTCATCCTTCCTCTTGGGGTGCAAGGAGAGCCTTATTCATTTACAAAAAGGAGAAGAAATTAACAGAACAGTTACTATAGAAAATATATWGAGAGTAAATATTTTGTGTTTCAAATTCTATAATCTGCAATGTAACTTGAGGTCAGTAACCTTCATTTTCACCAGGTATGAGTACTTGTTTTATTCTGTTTTGCATGGAAGAAGAGTAGGTTCTAAAAAGGAAAGAGCAGATAYTGGCTTTAAAAGAAATCCAAGTAAAAAATTGTTAAACACAACAGAAGCTTCATCCTCATATGGCTAGGAGTCCTTTCAATCTTGAATGATTCAGGACTATATTTAATTKGTTTTCCATTCTTGCAACACAATTCCTCCTCTTCTGGAACCTATGTAATACCAAGTGTAAACAGAAACACCACTAAAATATAGTTTCTGACGCACATGTACAACCACACAACAAATCTAAACTTGGCTGGATCATCYTTTCTTGCCGTGTCTTTGCGCATCTTCCTAAAGCAGCCTCAGTAATTACTGACATCACGTGGAACAATTATGGACATTGAACCAAAACAATAGAAAGCAGATTGCCATAATTTTGGATGGTAATGAATCTAACATTAGATTATCAGAACCCTAATGAGAACCAAGGTGGTTTAAAATGGCATGCTCAAATCAGAATTTAATTTTGTATTCCTTTTGTAAAGATGAGTGATTTGAACTTCCTGAATGTGTTATAACCTCTAAATGACACRGTGTAATGGCTCTTGCCTCACAAACAACGTATCAGACAGGATATACATACTTAATTCATGTTGCATGAATTATTGTAAGGTACACAGGTGAAAACCAGATAGTTAATATATATATAGACACATAAATACATCAAAATATAAAGGAGATGCCAAGCACATAAATCAGTGGCCCCTTTTGCTTTTYTGTGTATCAGAACTTTTAAGAGCAAAACTATCTTTTCCCTTCTTTTATTGTTTGAACATATTCCAGRTTTCTAAGCATGGTCCCTGCTGGTTTGGAAAAACTGCAGCAAAAATAAATATGTCAAAGGCCATATAAAAATCCATGCCAAGGAAGTTTTGGCTCTAAAATGTAATAACTGAGATTGCCTGAGAGCTCCCAGATTATCAAAGCAACCACTCAAAACTGTTTTTCCACAGAGTTAAACAACACAAGGCTCCTTCTAAGATTTTGTATTCAGGCTCTKTGAATCTATGAGCATGTGAATTTTGTCAGATTTTGCTGCTATCTTCATAYTCTTCTCTTTCATTAACTGTCAGTTGACTAAGATTCAAATTATATATTTTCTGATATTCTATCTGTAGCACCTAGTGGGTGCTGTAAATAATAAACAGCACCTTGTGCACTTCCTACTTTAGGACCCAACCCTTCAAACAGTTACAATTCTGTCAGCAGTCACAACTTCTAGGACAGTTAAACAACAAAAAATGAGCAGTGGATAGTGATACATGTCACTTTGCTGATATTTTTAAATCTCAGGATAAAAGATTAAAACCCCAGCCAAATAAAAACTCATTTTTTCCCCTCAAGATTCTGTACATTTTATATCAGTTACAGCCTATGATACATTCCATCTGTTTCCATACTGAAAAAGAAATCAATACTGGGGAAATCTTACTGATAGCACCAATTATATAGTACATTGCCTCACTAACATAAAGCATGAATCCAACTGGGATAAATCCTTCTCTCATTTACTGATCTCCACAAAAATAAGCCCATTGAGTCAATACAGTTAGACCAGATTTACAGCACTGTGATTGAAAGCAGAACTCTTTGCTGTCTTGGATGAGTGAAAGAGGATTTGGCAGGAGAAAAGAAACAATCATGAAGCAAATTCCAACTCTTCTTACTGCAGAAGTCTCCCTGACTTCAACAGAAATAGGATCAAGACAGCATTCAAGCTTGATCAAACTGCTTTTTTTTAATCTAGCAATTATTGTCATGTTGTTGAGAAAAAASCAGCTATTAAAAGATTCTAAATGTTCAAAGGATAATTATAAAATATAATCTCTGGAGCCATAGAAAGGAGAAGTAAATTTATTTAAACTAAGTCTCTTAAAAAAAGGACTAATGAAGAAAAAGAACTTCTAAAAGAACAAAAAATCCCTTTCTATTAGATGCTAATACTGTTGATATTTTTCTTCTTGGAAGAAATCGGCAAATAAGTTTGTACTTAGCATATATAATAAAGCAAAAACAATAAATTATATCATTGCTGTTAGCCAACCATGTCCAATTTCATATTAGTTGTCATCCAGCAGCAGTGTGTGCCCCTAAATTAATGAAATGAAGTTAATTTGGCACAGCCTGTAGCATGCCTTTTTCTCCTAGGACAATGCTGAAGCCATCTATTCCATTAGCCAAGAGGTTCAAAAATCCAGAGACTGTGGCACTTGTAGTTCCAAATGAAGAGCCAAATTAAGGAGCTAAAATGCCCAAAGATCCAGTGGAGGATCTTTCAGTAGCCTGCCAYTTACACACCAGATTACATGAAGGGACCCACATTGAAGTGTATATTCTGATTTTATTGCAACATCCCATAGCTGTTTTGTTGTTACTGACTTRCAGAACTGAACCAGGAGGCAGCTTTTCATCAACACACATTTTCCCTCCTTCCTTCAAAATGTGCAGCTTCAGAAGTGAGCTAGGCAAAGCCATTGTCTCATCTCAATTGTTACTGCTGGTTAGCCAGAGAGAACCAAGACCCAGCTCCAAAAAAACGACTCAGACAACTTAAACAGCACTGCAGCAGCCTTTCTGCACAAGTCCTAACCTGCACAGGGCCTCACACAGCTGGTGGGGACACATTGGTTCCCTGGGCATCTCCCTGCTGACCCTAAACCCACTGCAGGGACCTGCACCATCCCAGATATGCCCCAGGGGATCTGCATCAGCTGGCTTCCTGCTTGATTCTCTGTCCAGATCACTGATTTCAGTCCCCTTCAGCAGCCAAGAGCCAGCCAGGGCTGGCAGAGCCCACTTTGCCAGCTCCTGGCGTGTGCCACCAACCCACTGCTCCCGTGCGAGCTGAGGAAACGCACCATGGGCATGGGACACAGGACAGTGGAGGGAGACTTGGGGMACTGCAGGGGTTAGGCAATGATACTCCCTGTTTGCATTCACTAATTCAAACAGGGAGTTATCTAATGAACCAGTTATCATGATCCCAGGTGTGAGGTAAATAAAACAAACTTAATAAATGTGTCTCTCCCCAGCTGACACATCTAATTCTTTGTATGATTCAGTCTCTAACGACTCCCAAGCATGTCACTATTTTTCTCCTTTTGAGTCCCACCTAATTTTAAAATTAATTTCCTCAGAGCTAATCAGGATAATTCATCAAATTGGACTGTTAAAAAAGAAAATTAAAAACCTTGGGTAACAGTGCTTTTATGGTACATTTAGCATGTATTTTTCMGTTTTCTCCTCTGAAAGAAATCTGATATTTCTACTGAAAACAATAACCTCTGCTACTCATACTACGCCTAGAGAGCTTTGTAATGGCATTATTGCAAAAATAAATTTTTTTAAATGTCACCATCATTAGGATTTGCTGTGAAAGTGAAGTATGCTGCAAATAAGTGTCTCATTCTAGTTGCTCTTTACAGAAAATGAAACATGCCAGGCGGACAGTTTCCAAACATGCATTAGTATTTGATTCTGTCATTAATAACTAAGATTGACTAGGGATTTAAGCTTATCATTTGCTGTTCATGACAAAAATTGTATTATCTTTTCTGCAGGAAATAATTTAAACATGTTCTAATCTGTCCATTTGAGGGAAGAGTCAATACACCTCCCTTTTGTACCAAATATGTCTTTTGAGAGGAAATAATACCATCTGTGGTCAAATCCTTGWGGTTTGGTGGCAATTTGTGGGAATTCATCTCTTTTCAGAGAACCATTTCAGGCATAKTCCAACCTTGAAGAATGCACTGAAATCTAACTGGGGTATTGATGGGTAGCGGTACTTGAGTAAAATCAGTACCAGACTGAGGGAAAGCCAACTGAAGCAAATGAATGGATGTTCTACTCTTAGAAAATATGTTTTAAAGATCCAGCATGCCTTAACATCTAAAAAGCTCAGTGTCTTATCACAGAATCACAGAATCATTAAGTTTGGAATAGACCTCAAAGACCATAAAGTATGTTGGTTGAATTATCAAACAAATATCTTAGAAAAGGAAAATACGTACTCTAATTTTACCAAAATGATAATGTTACCATATCAAAATGCACATTTATAAAGGAATAAATATTTTCTCTGAAACACCAAGCTGCTGATAAACAGGAAAAAAACTAACAAAATACGTAGGTGAGATTCAGAATCTTGCACTTGAACTGTGCTGCTGTGCAGAAGTAAGACTTTGAAAATTTCTAACTTAGTAAAGGTGAAACAAACTAATGGAGAAGAATTTCCCTTAAAAAGAAAACAAACCACAAAAAAAAACAAAACAAACAAAAGAAAAGCAGCTGCTGTCCACTAAAAGCAAATGAAAAAAGGAATGAGTAAAAAGGACACTTCAATAGCCACGAATATGACAAATCCCGGCTAACTACTCATTGAAATGCATGGTGAACCACCCTCATCACGAGGTGTTATTTTATGGTACAGTCATGTGTCTTATCATTTTATAGTGGAACATCACTGCTTTCAGCATTGCTAATTGTATGAATTTGGGGGTTACATACAAATAACAATTTATGCATCTAATAAGCATGATGCAACAAAGCATGAAATGTGGGTATTAAATTCGCCGGCTGACACATTTGCATTAATAGCATTTGACATGTTCTGTAGTATTGCTCCTGGCTTCCTACTGCTGCTCCAAAAGAGCACAGGTCTCCCACACTTTCACCAGCCCTGTGAGACCTTCCTATGTGCTCTAGGGCATCTCAGTCAGACCARATTAATTCAGTGTAGACAACGGAATTGAGCCTTGGGTACCTGTTTTCCCCTGCACTGCCTGGGGAGATGTGTGTGCCTCAAGAAGGTAAGCCTGAAAAAGCCAGTATGCTCAGCAGACAAACACTCAAGAACAGTGACAGAATAGTGGTAAGAGAGTTAAGGTTTTTCCTATTTGCAGATCCTCCAACAAGGTGTTTTCAGGATTTAAAACTGTCCACTCAAAGGTTTTCTTTGAAGATCAGGGCTCATTTGAACTAACTTGCTGCAGCTTTCAAATTGACCTTGGAGGTTGCACAGAAAAGAATCAAAGGTTCATACAGCTCATAGCCAAGTAATTATGACAGAAACACTTAATTGTTTCAGCAAAATAGAAGGATCAGATGATATTCATCTATTATGGTGTTTTAATTTGGATTCAGATCGCAGTTCAGAAGCAAAGCCTGGCAGGCTCAGAGAGCAGACTGCTCCATAGSAGTTTCCCTTCTGAACTCCATCTTCTAAAGGGCAGCCAGCCCMCAGGACCAGAGTAGAGCCCATCCAGTCAAACCCACAGAAATACAMATAATGTCAGTGCTGAGTACTAAACAGTTGCTGTTTTGCCCTCCAGGTTTGTTCCTAGTGCTCCACAATGSCTGCTAGTGTAGATACAGTCAGCACTCATGACTGTCTGGTTCTAAACTAATGTTTATATAAAGTAAAATTCTTGAATAATTTTGGGAGCTAATTTCATGTAGGCTAATCTGTCTAAAATGCCCTTTCTGACATGCAGTTTAGGCCYCTTGTGTTACACCAGCTTAAATTTATGCCAATTTGCCAGCACATGTATCTAAAGCTAAACCTGGAAACCAGCAATGGAATTGTCATCACCCTAATTCCTTCTTGCCTAGAAACTCAAGCAGTCATCTTGTTCACATAGTAAATGAATGCAGCACGCTCCTGACAGACTGAATGTGACTTTACCTAGGTTTAAATGTCCATGTAGCACAGATATGCCACTGCAGAGAATCAGGCCCTGCATCATTTCTGTTTCTCAAACAATCGCACTGCCAGTTGCCATTAAGCAGGTGCTGCTTATGTGTCACAAATATGTAACTGCTTCAGAAAACAAATATGTAACTGCTTCAGAAAACAAWCCATTTCTGTGAWCATGGATTTCTATTCATTTCTATTCTATTCATTTTACAACATAAGAATACAGGTAGGATTTTCAAAATCATCTGAAGTATTTTGGAGTCATATTAAATACCAGTTTGGTCTTTGTTCTGAACACCTACTGAAAATGCTGTTGCACTGCCAGTGCACGTAAGGTTTGGTCCTTACCTCAAGTATCAATTTGTCACACCATGTTCTATTGTTGCAAATAATAAACTGAGTTGGTATTATGTCCTCAAAGCCAGCTAGCTCTGCAATTCCTGAATTACAATGAAGTCCACTATAAAACTGGTACTAAATATTTAATGTCAGCCYTTTGGCAAGGCATTAAGTTGAGACACAGCAGAGTCTTTTTCCAGCCCACATACAGGTAAATTTTTGAGTAATCATAATCTAAGYTTTTTTTTTAATTATTTATGGAACAGAAGTTATAGGACATCAGCAGTCTTGCATGCTTTTTTTTTGCATTGTTATGACGCCTCAAACTTAAATCAAGACAGTGTCGCTGTTCATTTCACTAAAGCAGAGTGGATATAAAATGTTCATGGCATTTTGCGTGCACTTTTCCGTCCCTTTCATTAGTTTGCCTCCCAGGTAATCTCTTCCCTGGAGGAGACAATCCCATCACATAGTTAATTTTCCTAAATGTATGAATTGACATTTTTGAAGCACTTMGTTTTTTGAGCACATGCTGCATGTCAGTCCCACCTGCTGCAGCCCTACAGGAGACCCAGGCGAGCTTAGACATGATGAGGCTTCTTGCCACCATCACACCAACAGCAAGGTATGTCCAGATGGTAGGCAGCTTTCCAAACCACTCAGGTGAGTTTCTTTATCCTCTCACGCTTCTATTTGTGGAAGGAGGAASAAATTCACAGGTCTACCACACCAAAATATGGTGTAAAACATATAAAACTTGTCACTAAAGGGAGCCAGGACATTTTCACAGARGTAAGTTGATGTCTTTATCATAATTTTCTTCACACATAGGATGCTAAGAAGCTCTGATAAAAAAAAAATAATCTGAGAAAGATATCAGAAGAGCTGGTACAGGAAAAAAATGGGTAWAATCACCACATAGTCATAACCACCAGCCTGGGAAGGTACTGAGGAAAGGGGTCTGTAAGCTATTCAGATACCAATGCTTAGCTCAGTTCAAGAAGACATTGCATTGTTTTCTTCCTGTTTTGCYAGCAGCTCAGTCAGCTAAAAAGCTTCATGTTTGACCATGTAGGCAAGTAGAGCATATCCTCGGTCCTAACCAGCAGGTTCATTATGMAATTACTGAAATAGAACTATTTCACACCTTGATACACAGACAAAAATGCAAATAGGATGATTTTTTCAAAGTAGAGTGAAAACCTATTGAAAGGAACACTCAGCAAAAGGTRAGAGCACTTAGAAAGCTTATGGCAAAGATTTTCATAAGAAGATAGAAAGGAAATACATCTGTTGGATAGGATGGTATTCTGCCATTTCACAAGCAGTGTAAGGCAAGAAAGGGAGAACACTGAGTGATCAGTTTTTCAGAGGAGGTMCATTAAGATGATGATATTTCAAGGAATTGCATTTGTTTTTTCCTTAATGATTTTACAAAACCACAAAAGAAAAAAAAAAAAAACCACAGTGATATTAGGATGGCAAAATTTGGGAATTAACAACTATAAAGGCAGCAACCAGAAAGGCTGGAGGGGATCTGTAATATAGACATTAAAGGTACTGAGCTTGTAAGTTTAATGATCCTCTGTCATAATGAATGAGAAAGGCGACATTCAATGAAAGAAGAAAAAGAATTAAAAGCAGGATAGGGAATATTCTTTTTAATTAACACTGAAAAATAACCTCGTTCAGCTATTGGAAAGATCCAACCACACAAAGGATTTAGTAATCRCTAGAAAACATTTAGTCCTTTATATGGATAATAAAACACCCCAAGTTAATCCATAAAAGATTGCCTTCACACYTCACACTAGGCAGAAAGTCAGAAAAAAATTCCCCACCAAATAAGTTAGCGTGCATTTCACCTTTTAACTGCCTCCAGTTACATTCTGCCAGTCACTGAGAGAGACAGCATCCTGGATTAAATCAGCCAGTCATAGGGTACAGACAAATGATTCAGAAATACACATCCTGCTGTTCTTCAGACCGCTACATTCTCCTGAAAAATGGTGATGCGAGCTGAAAGTATAAATGCCTGGTAATCTTTTTGTCTCAGTAACTCAGATATCTTCAGGCATCTTCCTGGTACAAGAGATTTACAGCAACTTTGGCGTTAACCTAATTGGAAGGGGAGGAATCCCAGGAATCTCAGAGAGTTCAGGACTGTCAGGAATCCAGAYCTCACATCTCCAGAGACTTGCCTGAGAGATCCATAATTCAAAGGGGCCCAAAGGACCTACCTCACACTAGGCACCCCATAACATTTCTTAGCATCTGACAACAGACTTACTGCCCGTGGGTCCTGGGTATGCCCTAAAATCCACAATGCCACAGGAAAAGAGCAATARAGATAGAGTCATCATCTTTGGCCTCAATATTTTTGCCGTCTTTTCTCTTCAGTATCATCTTCTAACCCTTCTATCCCATCTCAGACAGACATTTTAAGATAAGCTCAAAAGCACTAACAAAGCCAAGTATGGGGGGGCTGAATATCTCAGGTATGGGGTTCACTGAAAAAGCTCAGGTATGGGGTTCACTGAATATCTTCAGAGAATTAAGACATTTCAGTGAAGACATCACATACACTTGACATATGCATACTTACGATCTTTTGGTGTTGCTGAGGTGGCATTTTTTTTGGGGGGGGGGAGGGCTGGGCAATAAATTTTAGGTATTTTAGGATTGAAGTTCAGAGGTAATCAAGCTGACAACACATAATGACCCGTGTCATTACACTGTGGGGAAAGTGGTTTTGTCATAAATGTAACTTAAGCAGATGCCAAAGGCCATAATCTATTT
Source organism: Malurus melanocephalus (assembly GCF_030028575.1). Lineage (NCBI taxonomy): Eukaryota > Metazoa > Chordata > Aves > Passeriformes > Maluridae > Malurus > Malurus melanocephalus. The sequence continues at coordinate 914,398 of NW_026623404.1, forward strand.
ATTAATCACACCTGTATAAACTGTTGAATGTCATAAGCTAAAACTGACCTATCATTTCAAATGCATTACCCTTCACATGCTCAGAAAGTTAAAAAAACAGTGACTAAAAGCTGCTCTATCTGCATCATAAGCAATATTAAAAGCCTCTTTCACTACTAAAGGTGACAAACATTTCCCATTAACAGATCTCATTTTCCATTGCTCACAAATTTGTCATATTTGAACCATTCAGGCTGAAATTTTCCATTTCCAGTACCCCCCTCAGGTTGTTATGACGTTAAAGAGCTTGCACCAGAAAGGTTCGGGCCATTAAAAAAAAAACCCACCAAACAAACAGAAAGTTCTCATGGTTAAAGCAAATCAATCGTAACATAGCAGGAAATAACAGCCCTTACATTGGTGATTTTCAGTACTTTTGTGTGTAAGAGCACAAATCCGAAATTTACCATCTGTATCAGGCATGTGGTTATGCCATTCTGTCCACTCATCCAACATAACAGATGCAGAGACACTTTAAAAACGTGTTCATCAGACAGCTGGTAGCACATCTCACCACATACATGGCCTGTGTTGCTATTGTCCAAACAGACTCAATTCCAGACCCCAGACACTGTGTGCACTGCTGGGTGAAAACACAGGAACTCAGTGGGAAGAGATGGCTTAGCATGCACCATAATTACCCTCCATTCTGGACAAGAAAAAGAAAAAAAATGATAACATGCAAACAGAATCTGTTTTATCAGAATACAGATAAGAWAAAACAGATATATAGCTCCAGAGAGAGAGCTAGATCAATAGACAGAAAAGATAAAATGTACCTTTTCCCAAGGATGCATTTTCAGGAATATTTCTCACTTTTTGGGAGCCAAGTTATCTTCATTTGCTCAATAGCTTGCTGTTGCTACTTTTCTTACAATATAGAAATACTATTCATATTTTTGGTAGTTAGCAATGCAGAGCTCTAGCTTTCAAATTTTTACCCTATCACC